>NC_142587.1:71812878-72115909 GCF_965207765.1 Zootoca vivipara | reverse complement strand
AGAGTCCAGAGCCTCCCAAGGGAGATCCATCTTCCATGTATTATAAAAAGTAAACAACACTTAATTTGACCCCAGTTATTTGACAAAGGGTGGAAAACATACAGATACAGTGGTGCCTCGACTTATGAATTTAATCTGTTCCGAAGGCACCTTCGTAGGTCAAAAAATTCGTATGTCGAAAAGCGCCATTGGAAACGCCATTTCCCATAGGAATGCATTGGAAATGGAAAAATTCGTAAGTCGAAGCAACCCTATCTAAAAATTTGTAAGCCGAAAAATCCCTATCTAAAACCGCTGCGGTTTCCTTTCGGACGTCGAGACATTCGTAAGCATGCGGCCATTACCCCCATTCGTAAGTCAAAAAATTTGGTTGTTGAGTCGTTCGTAAGACGAGGTACCACTGTACAGTCCAAAAGGCACACAGAGTTCTGTATATATGAGAGAATTTTAAAAAGCAAGTCCTCACTGACCTGGTGAAAAAAGATCTTGACATGTGGAGCAGCCCTGGCTGCCTAGATCAAACACCTTTGCACACACACCATTATGTGGGAATAAGGTCCACTGATACCAGTTTCTCAATGTCTGGTTCCAAATGTCTCAAGTCAGCAGGAGTCTTAAATCACTGCATTTAGTACACTATATGTTGGTGTTCTGACATAATACAAGCTGCTAAGACAAGTTTTCAAGTTGTGTTATTCCACCTACAAAATAGTATAAGTTGCCACATAGATTTAACACTACAGTATAAAGTTCAGCAACTCTGGGCTGGGTTAGTGGCCCAATGGGCTCTGAGCTCCAATATACCTGTGTGTATATTGTGTGTGTGGTTTCCCCCTCTTTAATACAGGTGGGCTTGATGATGATGATGATGATGTTTTATTACATAATTTTATTATTTATACCCATCTGGCTGGGTTTTCTCAGCCACTCTGGGTGGCTTCCAGAATATATAAAAACACAATAAAAGTAAAACTCCCTGATACAGGGCTGCCTTCAGATGTCTTCTACAAGTAGTGTAGTTCTTTTATATCCTAGACATCTGATAGGAGGGTGTTCCACAGGGAGAGCACCACTACTGAGAAGGTCCTCTGCTCTGCCTGTTTACAGCTTAAAGCCCCAATCATTGCTGGCTGGAGCTGAAGGGAATTGTAGTCCCCAAATCTGGAGGATTCCATATTAGCTAGTTCAAGTTCAAATCTTGCTTAGCCATGAAGCTTGTGGGTTGGATCACCATATGCCCATCAATCGACTCACGAAGAGTCGGACACGACTAAACGACTAAACAACAACAAAAACATGCCCATCAATTCAGCCTGGTTTACTCTATAGATTTGTTGTGAGGAGAAAATGAGGGAACAACCAGGCATGTTGCCTTGAATTCTTTGGAGAAAGAGTCAGGGTTCCACAGGCCCCTACTGTTCTAGCAGGCCTTTGACTACTAACTCTTTGTTGTGGCAGGGTTTTCTGAGGGTTACTTATTCATTTTCTTGGAAATATTTATCGTGGGTTTTTAGTTCTATCTGCTTTAATTTATGTTGTGATCCTGCACCAGGAGAAAGGCGGGATATAAACAGAATAATGAAATAACTACAGGTATTTATGTAGTGAAATGGTGTTCTGGCCTTCGAGTAGTGCTCTTCCCTCTTCCCCAAATTGGCCAACCTTGGGCTACTATTGGCCAAAGCTTTCCAAGGTGTTCTCCACATGACTGGATAGCCTGCTATCATGCCCTGAATTTCTTGCTACCGCCCTGATACACTCCTGCCCTAGTGGGCAACAACACAAATAAACCATATTCTCCTCTGTGTGAAGTGGAATCCGCTTCCTTGCAATTTGTTCCTTGGAGGAGAAGGTGCTTGTGGAGGAGGAAGAGGGGAAGAACAAGGCAAATTCAGCAGCTGCTTATCTCGACTACAATCCTTTCAGCAATGAGAGAGAGAGGAGGAGGAGGAGGAGGAGGAAAAGAGCAATGACCTAGGCGTCATGAATGCCAGTATCCCTTGCAACACCAGCCGCAGCGAAAGCATTTTCCTGGGGAAGTTGCACTCTGCAGCACTAAAAGTACGGCCTGTACCTCATGTGTCTCTCAAGAAATCTGCATCAATGGGAACTCGTGCCATGGCCCTTGTCTACAAACATCTTCTCTTAATGCTGCTGGGCGTAGGCTGGCCAGGTCTGGGGAATCCCAGTGCGGAAGCAGCTCGGGTCCGAGAGCACTATATAGTGGCTCAGGTCGCTAACTGGAGCTACAGTTCCCAGGCAGAAGACCTGTCCAGGTAATTAAATGTGTGTAGGTTATTGGGGGGGGTGTAATGGGAAGGCGAGGTTCCCCGACCCCTGAAGAATGGGCTGCTAGGTTAACCAAGATAAATGTTAGTTCTAAGTTCCTTTCAATGGTGTGACTTCTAAATTTCTGTGATTTTTGGACAGGTTTTCTGCTAGTGTTACTCATTATTATTTTCTTCTATTGTTGGCTTTCAGCATTTTGCTGCTTATTCACTTTTTACCACTTTAGCATAATGAAATTTGCTCACATGAGGTTTCTTTCTCTCTGATATACTAGTTGTTGTTTCCATGCAAGCTAGAAAAGATTCAGACCTCAAAAAAGATTCAGATCTCAAACGTCACACCCAGCTGCAGCCTGAGTTGTTAAAATGTTGTTCTTCAACTTTGTGATATATTTTCTTATTTGGTTTTAAGTAGCTTTATGGTTTTGACTGTCTATGTTCATAATTTCTGTGTGCCATATCGGAAATACAGTACTACCTATTAAACGGGGAGAAGGAGAGGAGATGTGGAGGCCATCACATGTCTGCTGTCCTAATCTAGCTTCAGCCTTAGACTGGTTTGCAATGCAGATATAAACCAGTGCTGGTGAGAATGTCCATTTGATCGCGTGTCCACGCTTATATGCCAACAAAAGGAAAGAGAGTGCTTCAAGGGCACCTTTTAACTTTTTTTATGTAAAAATGTCCTTGATTGAGAATCCAAAATGAAGCTCTGCTAGCTTCTTAGGCAAGTGGAGATTTTTATTTTTATTTATAAGCCTCCTTCATGGGCTTATCCAGGATTTTTGTTAAGGGGGTGCAGGACTTGGTGGGGGGGGACTTTTTTGGGGGGGGAGGTCAGAACTGACGTGATTGGTCATTTAAGTATTTCTATTGTTTTACTTGATCTAGGGTGGGCAGTTGCCGCCTCCACCCCACCTTGGATAGGCCCATAGCCTCCTTAAAAATATTTGCAGCCTCACATTCTCAAATCTTTGTCTTGTAGGCTAAACCCACAGATCAGTCATTTACCTTTGTAACTTGCCTTTTGGACTAATTTCCTAAGCCAGAATGTCATACGCACTCGGATGCACCTATGGGGCTCCCACACATTCTGGGCTCACTCTTGAATGGCTAGTTGAAAAAATGCACTCAGTCGTGTTGAATCTCTGGGGCAGGTTCTGCCATTGGCCACTGTGAGAACAGGACTAGATAGGTTCTATCTTCTTAAAAAAAAAACCTCAGCTTTTCTTTTGAAACAGAGAGCAATGTTAAATCTGAGTGTGTTGTGCAGGCATCCCCAAACTTCGGCCTTCCAGATGTTTTGGACTACAATTCCCATCATCCCTGACCACTGGTCCTGTTAGCTAGGGATCATGGGAGTTGTAGGCCAAAACACCTGGAGGGCCACAGTTTGGGGATGCCTGGTGTTGTGGCAGCTTTTTATAAAGGCTCAGGAATTTGAGGGGTCTCAGTAAAGCTTCTAATGAAGCTCATATACCTACCTTCCTGATTTGCTCCTATTGATCCTCCACACATTCTTGCTTTTGTGTACATCTCTGAGGCTTATTCCATTCAAGCCGGCCTAACACAGAGTTGGAATAGATTAGGATATAGTAAATTCTGAAAAATAACCTTATAGTTTATTTAGTGGTATTATTGCCCACTCTTCAGCAATGCTCTTAGAGCAATTAACAATAAACTAATAACTTCAAAATTGCAATCAAGCACAGCAAAACAATGTAGTGTAAAATTGGGCAACAGATATTGGTTATAATATAGTTATGGAAGCGTGGGAACTATTATGGAATACGGATATAAAATTTACAGCATGCAATGGTTTAAGAGAAAATTGTATGAACTGTATGAACCTGGCTTGAGAGCAGTGCATGTGAAAAGGATCTAGGAGTCTTGGTAGACCACAAACTTGACATGAGTCAACAGTGTGATGCAGCAGCTAAAAAAGCCAATGCAATTCTGGGCTGCATCAATAGGAGTATAGCATCTAGATCAAGGGAAGTAATAGTACCACCACTGTATTCTGCTCTGGTCAGACCTCACCTGGAATACTGTGTCCAGTTCTGGGCACCACAGTTCAAGAAGGATACTGGCAAGCTGGAACGTGTCCAGAAGAGGGCAACCAAAATGGTCAAAGGCCTGGAAACGATGCCTTATGAGGAACGGCTTAGGGAGCTGGGTATGTTTAGCCTGGAGAAGAGAAGGTTAAGGGGTGATGTGATAGCCATGTTCAAATATATAAAAGGATGCTATATAGAGGAGGGAGAAAGGTTGTTTTCTGCTGCATCAGAGAAGCGGACACGGAGCAATGGATTCAAACTACAAGAAAGAAGATTCCACCTAAACATTAGGAAGAACTTCCTGACAGTAAGAGCTGTTTGACAGTGGAATTTGCTACCAAGGAGTGTGGTGGAGTCTCCTTCTTTGGACGTCTTTAAGCAGAGGCTTGACAGGCATATGTCAAGAATGCTTTGATGGTGTTTCCTGTTTCCTGCTTGGCAGGGGGTTGGACTGGATGGCCCTTGTGGTCTCTTCCAACTCTATGATTCTATGATTCTATGTTATATAGATGGTATCTAACACCGAGTAAACTGGAAAAAATGTATAAATAAAAAATGAATAAGTGTTGGAAATGCAAGAGAAAGAAGGTACTTTCTATCATACATGGTGGTCTTGCAGTAAGGTTAAAGCTTACGGGGAAATGATGAATTGAAAACAATGTTTATAATAACATTTGTAAAACAAAACCCGGAAGTTTCCTGCGAATTATAGGGGTAGAACTACCAAAACAGTATAAAAATTTATTCATGTATACGACTATAGCAGCAAGAATATTATTTGCCCAAAAAAGGAAAGAAGTCATCCCGACAAAAGAAGATTTGATTAAAAAAAACTCATGGACTATGCAGAAATGGCGAAACTTACCAGAAAAATAAGAAATCAAGACAACAAACTTTTTATAAAAAATGGAAATGGTTTATTGAATAGGTACAAATAAATTGTAAACAGATAAGGACATTGACAGGATTATTGTAATAACCTGCAGTTTCATAAGAGTAAATAATTAAAGTAGATGAATAAAAGAATAAGTTAAGTTAATTTAGAATATGCAGCAAATGATAAATATACATATAAGGAACCGCAGAAAGAGGAGGAAGGAAGTCGAGTTTTGAAATGTTAAAATGACTGTAAACTTATTGAAATGTATATGACTAAAAACCACAATTTTTTAAAAAACAACAACAATGTAGTGTAAAACGCCCATGTAAAACCTCTTCACACATTTTTTAAAGACCAGAGCAAAATAACAAAAAAAAGTGCTCACATGGTGCCAAAAAGAAAATGAGAATTGTGCCAGGCATACTTTTTGGGAGAAAAAATTCCAGAGATTGGGTGCCTTTACAAAAAAGGCCCTGTCTCCTGTCTTTGTTTCAGCAGGTGGCTCTGCTGAGAATACAAGATGTGTTTGGTACACAAGTTGATTTCTGCAGCTGTGCTCAACTTGCATAATGTATTTTACAGCATAGCGGTCTTGTACGTATCTTCCACACGGAAGCTATTTCCTGTGATAGTTTTAAGACTCTTCTATTTCAGATTACCAAAATCAGATCATCTATTTAAGAAAATTATCTACAGCGAGTATGAAGCAGATTTCAAAAAAGAAAAACCAAGAAATGCCCTATCAGGTAAACACAGCATCATTTTCAGATATTGCAGGTGAAATTTTCACAGTATGGTATAATCTCTCTGCTGTCATGAATCCAAATTAACAACATTTTAAACCACTACAAGTTTATTTACCCATTTAGGTCACAATCCAATGGGTGTTCCTGAGGTTAGAGGATAAAGTGGATTTCCCCCCTCCCCTCGGCCTGCAGTAAGGCAGGTCTGCAGACAGAGGCGGGACATCCTATTTGGAAGCCACCCCACCATGAGCAGAGAAACCACTGCTATCCTTGCCACTCAGCTATTGGTACTCTGGTGGTGGGGTGGGTCAAGGGAGGTTTAGAAGCCAAACTCCTCTTATTCCCTAGACATGGCCCCAAAACAGCATAGGTGGGGAGAGTACATCTGCCCTGGAGTTGGCACACTGATGTGGGACAAATGGGTCTCTCCCTTCCTATGGGTCTACTCTACCCTCTTTGAGCGCCTGACTCAGCTGCTTCTTACCATATTTTTCGCTCCATAAGACGCACCTGACCATAAGATGCACCTAGTTTTTTAGAGGAGGAAAACAAGAAAAAAATATTCTGAATCAATGCCGCTATTGGCGGCGGAGGCGGGAGCAGCCCGTTTTCAGGCTGCTCGTCTCTTCCCCCGCCCCTCCATCCAGTGCCTTTGCTCCATAAGATGCACAGACATTTCCCCTTCATTTTTAGGAGGGAAAAAGTACATCTTATGGAGCGAAAATACGGTACTTAGCTGGATGGAGAGACGGGTGGGGTGGGGGGGCACCTTTTAGAAACTTCTGACTTTTGCCTGGCTGGAATGCAGCCTAGTGTTCAAGACATGGGTCACATCTGCTATGACCCTGCCCACCTTTTGCCCCTGGCCACACCTAATACTGGCATACGGCCCCTGGAAGCGTCTCCATGAGGAATGTGGCCCTTAGCATGAAAATGTTCCACATTCTTTATCTAAGGTGTAGAGGTAGAGGCAGGTGGATCCTGCTGCTCTTTCATATCCCTGGCCACCTGCTTGCAGAAGGCAGGTGAACAGGAAGCAATAGCAATGCGAAGGAGCATGGCCAGGAGACGGTCAGTAGTCATTTTTTTGGCAAATTTATTCTGTTCTTCTCCTTGCACTGATAATTAGATACCGTAGTTTCCATTGTACCATTAATGAACCCAGAATTCTGTGGAACAGCTAACTAGAAAGTGACTAATCATTTCAGTAACTAGTGTCGTATCGCTGACTCAAAATATACAAAGGATGCCTAGCTGTTGTTCCTTTGAATGTTATTTTGCACGTTGCCACAAAGGCTGAGTTGTGGCTTCCTTCTTTCACTTCCACATTGTTCCAGAATTTCCTGCATGACACATGAAGTCTCCTACAAATTTTAATGATAAATGAGTGTAAGTATAGTGGAGTGGCTGGGTATTTGCTTCACCCCACTGAAACATATAGGAAAAAAAGAATGAGTTTACAAGGTGGGTTTTGCATATCATTTCCCACTGAAACTACAGATTCATACAGTGGTGTTTCAGTGGGAGAAAGGGTCTTGCAAAACATGCCACCCTGTTGCATGCCCCTGTGCTTTCTCTTCCTAATGGTTTGCCTGATACGATAAAACAGAACCAATGCCAACAGGTCATTATTGTAGTTTCTAACAATAAATAAGACAGTGTACACCCACCTATTTGCTCTGCACATGTATGGCCCCACTGCTGGTGTGGGAAGCAGCGTACACATAGCATTAGTCAGAATCTTTCCTGTATCTATTCTGTCATTTCTTATGAAATACTGTATTTTGATGCTCTTCGCCCCTCCCCAGTCTCAATCTAAACTGAAAAAATAACAACCCAGCTGTGTGTCAAGTCAGTAATGCGGCCCAAATACAAAGTTTCCTACCATGCTGACAGAGTGGTCTAATATTGTTAGTTGCTTGTACCTCTGTTTTGTATGCAATTTTCCTTGTTTTTAAGTGACTAGATTTTTCAGGCATTCCTTCAATGTGTTGGTAGGGTGGAGTGGAGAGAATTGTGCTGGAAGTCTAAGCCCCCTGCCTGGCCATATTCATTAACATATTAACTCTTCAGATCTTCCCTCACCATAATACCATGTGATTACATATAATCATTTTTCAATGTCTTTCTTTATGAAGACTTTGATTAATTTTCCTATTCATTAAATGTCTTCCAATATCTTCTTTCATCTACCTGCAAAACAATTCAAGATTAAGCACAATTGCCACGCCTAGCCGATTCTCTTTTCATGCATAGGCTACAGCGGTCACAATGCATTCTAACGGTTTATTCTTTTAAGTGTTCCGGAATGAGTATCTGCTACATAAGGAACAAATACTTGTTCTATATACCAGAGCTTTCCAGAACTTTCCAAACTGTGTGTCGCGACACATTAGTGTGTGGGCTGCAATGTGTAAGTTTGTCACACGAAGGAGTTAGTTTAACTTCCGGTTTGATAGTAAAACTGAATTACTGTGTCACGAAATGATGCAAAAACTGAATTACTGTGTCACAAAATGATGCATGCCTAAAAAGCGTGTCACCAACATGAAACGTTTGGAAAGCTCAGTTCTATATAGCAAAATTTAGGCACAGGCCTTTTGAATTTAGCTAGGCCATAGGATCAAAAAAAAAATGGAATCATCAAAATCATACCATCCAACTTTTACTAACCAAAATGTGGGACCCCTCCACCATGCCGTGGCTGCATGCCCGCCACCTCCCTTGCCTGCCCAGGCTGCCTCGGCCCGCTGCCACCACTGCCATAGCTCCACCTGCACTGCTCGTCCTCCCTGCCCTCTCTCTCTGCTCACCCTCCCCACCTGTGCCACTCAAAAATGACCCTAAAAGAGAGCAGAAACAGCAGAAATAGCGTCTAGCAATTCCACAAGCTTTTGCAAGCACAATCCTAGGAGTCCTTGCGCTGACCGTTGAAGCCTGTGGAGAGTTGGAATTTGAGCAAGGAGGTTTGGAGGGAGCAATTGTGGTGGAGTTTGGTGGATTTTTGTTTTTAAGGGTTTTCCAATGGTTTCCAGAGGTTTGGATGGTGTTTGCAGGCTTTTTCAATGGTGTTCCCAACAGTGAAACTACCATTGTTGTAGGCACATTTCTGCGGCAGGGAATTTCATTAGCATGAGCAGTTTCTGAGCTCTGGGTGCAGTACTGCACCTAAGATTTCAGATTAAAACTGCAGAGTGGAAGGAAAGGAGGACCTTTTTCTGCCTCCCCACTTGCAGCCTCTCTTCTGAAGACTGGAGAAGAGACTCTCTTAAGAATAATAGGGGGCTGGACAGGGGAAAGACCAGACCATGTGAAAAACGAACATAATATTTTAATTGCAGTTCATTCATTTTTCAGCTTTGTATTCTTTTTATTAAAAAAAACCCTGCACCTAGACTTTCCGTTGTTGCGCCCATAACCTAGATTTAAGGTGCCATTTAGCTCCTAGCTTTCATATCTCAGTTTATAACACTGGTTCCCAATATAAGCGATTTCACTTAAACGTCTGCTGCCTTGGAATGAAACCCCCATGTAAATGGGGAGTTGCTTGTATAAGCATAGCTATCATCTTCTCCTTCTAACGTCGCAGGCGAGCATAAAGCTCAATTGCCGCTCTGAACTTCTTGGAGGAAGGTTGGTGTGTGTTAACAAATAATAAAATTCCTGCCCTAAGGAATGATGATGCATTCTAATAGCCACTTGTGTGTGCAAGTTTGTCTCTCAGTCAAAACAAAAGTCTCTTTTTCCATGTTGTGTATTTTAGGGATTTCTCTTTCTCTCCTTAAAAAATATTTTAATTTTGATAGGGCTTCTGGGTCCAACACTACGTGCTGAAGTGGGAGATACACTTGTCATTCATTTTAAGAACCTGGCTAATAAACCACTGAGTATTCACCCACAAGGCATAGCATACAGCAAACATTCAGAAGGTAAGTGCTGGTAATGTGACTGTTGTCAGATCTCCCAGTGATGATCCTTTCATATTCCTGGCTTCGTCAGCCATCAGGACCAGCCAACCAGAGCTCCCATTAGTGGAAATATGACTGTAATGGAAAACTTAAAAGACACACCAGTCAGGAAGCTAGACGAGAACTTTATTATTTATTTTAAATGAGCAGATCCATAACAAGAAGCTTCAGCCTCCAACCCAGATATAATGAAGTCAAATGCCACCTAGTGACTAAACTATATAACAACATCAGAAAAGCTAAGGTCTGCCTCAGATTTTGATCTGATCCCCAGCTCTTAGAAGGAAAAGGAAAAGTGGATACTGTATACTTTAACCTGGTTTAGGGGTAAACTGCAAGTGCAAGAAATATCAACATTTTAAACAATGTGATATATTTTGTTGGGCTTCATGCCGCTTTTCCTGATGAGGAATGTTAGATCTGTGCCCTCCTGTATTTTGTACTAGGCATCAGCCAGTGACGGACACAAGTTGTTGTTTGGATTGCAAGGGATAATGATACCAAATTGGTGTACCTGACCCCCAGAAATATATTGTCATGCCTCTAATATTTAAATAGCGGCATATTAAATAGAATTCATTCTTCTAGAATGAGCTGAGAAGGCATATCCATATGCCATTTGCACGAGTAAATGGAAATATGTTCTTCCAAGTAATTTCTGCAATAGCGTCCTCTGTATATAATGGTAGAGGAGAATGGTAAACTGAAAAAAGCTGGCAACTTTCAGTTTGCACAGCAATAGCAAATAGTGCAGAGCTTGTCCCCAGATGACTGGGAAGCACGGGGTGTTCTTGGTATGACAGCCAAGTCCAGCAGGCCTCTGGCTCCCCTCCCTTCCAGCTGGCTTAGCCCTCCGAAGCCCAGGGCAAGTGTACCCAGCTGCACCTCCCCCGCCCCCACTGCACGTCCATGGGCCTATGTAGGGCTATCTGGAAAAAGTACCTGTTCTCCTGTACCGTATGTGCATGTACAGTCCCCATGCAGGGCTGTATAAGAAAGGGGAATAGATTGGAGGAACCTGTGACCCTCCAGATTTTATTGGACTGCAACTCCCATCACTCCCAGCTCGCATGGCCCATGGGCAGGGAGTGATGCAAATTATAGTTTAACAGCATCTGAAAAGACACAGATTCTCCATGCCTGGTATAAAGAGGACATTAGACTCAGCGTGTATATGGATAGGTGGGTGCATGTACATTTATTTATTCGTTGCTTCGTAAGGGCCCTGTTGGTATTATTATGTATGAATAATACATGGTGAATCCTTGTTTCCCTGCCACTGAAGGTTCCTCATATTCTGACAATACATTGCCTATCGAAAAACTCGATGATGCTGTGCCTCCTGGAAAAAGTTATAAATATGTGTGGAAGGCGTCTGCAGGAACTGGACCACGGGAGGCTGATCCTCATTGCCTCACCTATGCCTACTACTCACATGAAAACATGGTGCAAGACTTCAATTCTGGCCTTATCGGTGCCTTGCTGATATGTAAAAACGGTAATGAAACATTTAGGTTGAAGAAACCAGCAAGTGTTTGTTGGGGTTTATCTGTAATGTCCCTTCTTCCCACACATGCATTCCTGTTTATCATCTGCCTCAGCTCCTTGGCCTCTGACAAACTAGGCCCTTTTGACAGGAATAATTTCTCTTCTAGCAGGCCCAGCTCTTCAAGGTTGGGGGGCACAGCCCTGTCCCAACATACTTTGGTGGGGCTGAGGTGTCCTCAGCCCCATAGAGTTGGTGCCTGTGCTGGGAGAGAAACCCTAGAGAGCTGCTGCCAATCAGTGTCAACAGTAATGAACTTGATGGGCAGCTTCCTAGGGGTCCTTCATTATCTATGTATTGTTTGATAAAACACTTTGTCCCCCCCCCCCGATGTCTGTGACAGCCTTTTCTTTTTCTAGGAAGCCTGCATGAAAATGGAACACAGAAATTTTTTGACAGGGAATATGTGCTGATGTTTGCTGTGTTTGATGAAAGCAAAAGCTGGCAAAAAGGACCCTCCCTCATGTACACCATTAATGGCTACACTAACGGAACACTACCAGGTACTGTACTGTATATCCTGTTAACCTAGACAGATTTGCTTGACTGACTGCCATTACGGTACAGGGATTTTGAAACAAAAGTTCCCAACTGCTGTTCTTTTGCGTTTCAGATGTACAAGCCTGTGCTTACCATCACATTAGTTGGCATTTGATAGGGATGAGTTCTGCGCCTGAGATCTTCTCGGTCCATTTCAATGGGCAAACCTTGGAGCAAAACCACTATAAAATGTCAACGATCAATCTTGTCGCAGGAGCATCAGCAACAGCAAATATGTCCGTGAGCAAGACAGGAAAGTGGCTCATATCATCACTTGTTGAAAAGCATTTGCAAGGCAAGGAGATCTTTCTTCAGCAGGCATTGGTGCAACTGCAGCCTTCATTACCTTCTCTCATATACCGGTAGCAGTTGTACAAAACATGCAAAATCATCTTAACTATGGCAGCACGTGTTCTGGGGAAGGTGGGGCCCCAGAAGGGAGGAGGAAATGATGAAAATCTCTCTCCCTTCTGTTAGTGCAGGGTAACCACTGTATCATATACTCATGGATGCATGGATGCATATACAAATGGATTCCACACACCGAGTGGGTGTTTCAACATGCATTAACATGGCTTTGTTATTTATATCTTAAGAGAGTAATGAATGGCCCACAGATTCTTTTTGCTGGCTAATGTGGAGGAGATTTTGATCATGGCAGGAGACAAATGTACATCTTTCAGAGGTCTCTAATAAAATAATATACAGTGGTGCCTCGACTTACAAATTTAATCCTTTCCGAAGGCACCTTCGTAGGTCGAAAAATTCGTAAGTCGAAAAACGCCATTGGGAACGCGATTTCCCATAGGAATGCATTGGAAATGGAAAAATTTGTAAGTTGAAGCAACCCTATCTAAAAATTCGTAAGTTGAAAAATCCCTATCTAAAACCGCCGCGGTTTCCTTTTGGATGTTGAGATATTTGTAAGCGCGTGGCCATTAGCCCCATTTGTAAGTCGAAAAATTCGGCTGCCGAGTCGTTCGTAAGTCGCGGTACCACTGAATATATATAATAAAATCCTTAACTTCTATCTGGTTTGGCTGAAGGGAAACAAGAAAAGCACTTGGGCATGCACATTCCTTTACATCTAACAGTCATGATCTGTCTTTCCAGCTGGAATGCATGGTTACCTCAACATAGAAGACTGTGGAAATCCAGACACTTTAACAAGGAAATTATCCTATAAAGAATTACGGATGATTAAGAATTGGGACTATTACATCGCTGCTGAGGAAGTAATCTGGGATTATGCTCCGGAAATCCCTGACAGTGTTGATAGGTAACATGGTAGAATATGTTGGTTGGGGGGGGTGTAGACCAGGCATCCCAAAACTGCGGCCCTTCAGATGTTTTGGCCTGCAACTCCCATGATCCCTAGCTAACAGGACCAATGGTTGGGAAAGATGGGAATTGTAGTCCAAAACATCTGGAGGGCCGAAGTTTGGGGATGCCTGGTGTAGACTGAATAAGGTTCTCAGTTCTTAGGCTTCATACACACTAAACATTTAAAACAGTCTCACACCACTTTAAACAACCCTGGCTTCTCCCAAAGAATCCCGGGAAATGTAATTTGTTTAAGTGTGCTGAGAGTTGTTTTACTGTTTCCCTCATGGAGCTACAGTTCCCAGGGTGGCCAATCCCTCTTCCCAGGAAACTGGGAATTGTAGCTCTGTGAGGGGAATAGGGGCCTCCTAACAACTCTTAGCACCCTTAACAAATCACACTTTTAAGGATTCCTTGTGGGGGGGAGCCATGACTGTTTAAAGCAATACTTTTTTTCCCAACCGGAACTCATCAGAACTCGGTTCTGGCACCTCTCAGGTAGATGCCATTTCTACTATTATAGGAGAACAAGGGAAGCATTCATAGTGAGTTCCAGCGCCTCTTTTTTTCTAGAAAAATAGCACTGGTTCAAAGTATACATTTATTGTATAGAGTAGATAAGACTTTAAAGGTAAAGGTACCCCTGACCATTAGGTCCAGTTGTGGACGACTCTGGGGTTGTGTGCTCATCTCACTCTATAGGTCGAGGGAGCCGGGGTTTGTCCACAGACAGCTTCCAGGTCATGTGGCCAGCATGACTAAGCCGCTTCTAGCGAACCAGAGCAGTGCATGGAAACGCCGTTTACCTTCCTACCAGAGCAGTACCTATTTATCTACTTGCACTTGACATGCTTTTGAACTGCTAGGTGGGCAGGAGCTGGGACCAAACAACAGGAGCTCACCCCGTCGCGGGGATTCAAATTGCCGACCTTCCGATCAGCAAGCCCTAGGCTCTGTGGTTTAGACCACAGCGCCACCCACGTCCCTAGATAAGACCTTAGAACACTTAAATTCTAATCTGCTTGTTAATTTTAAATGCTCAGGTTCCACCACAATTCATCTCCTTGACAGGTGAGATAACTAGTTTGTGAGGTAGCTTGAGGGGAAATTGGAGCGGCAATGGCAGTTCTGTGGGAAACTTGGTCAATAAATAGCTTCTATTTAACTTGAATCAGTATCAGACCACTGCGGATATAGCTCCATCGGTACAGCATGAGACTCTTGATCTCAGGGTTATGGGTTTTTGAGCCCCACATTGGGCAAAATATTCCTGCATTGGAATGAATTGGACCAAAACATATTTAGTGGTTTTACTCTAAATTGATCCCATGAAATTAAGGAACATGACTAAGTCTGCATTCACACAACAATTTATTCTTTTCTCCTTATGTATCCCTGGCTGTTGATTGTTACATTGTGTCTGAGCTTTCACAGGATATAAAAGCCATTTCCAGAAATACAGCAGAATATACAGCAAGTTCAGCACTCATTTTGGTATTATTTGCAAAAAGATTTCTTTCTCGAAGTAATACCGAAATGGTGCTACCATATATCCAGAGGTGGCTTTTTTGTTATTTGAAAGCTCAAATATAATGTGGAAATAGCAGTTTGGTAACACATGCAGAAGAACCCTTTCATTACTCTACTTACTCCTGCCTTTACTGGGGTTTCGTTGGGTTGCTACAATGCATATACGTAATCATTTGTGTTAATGTGTATTTTTTTAAATAAACATTCCCACCTACATACTGTAGATGTACTCTGAAAAGAAATAGATGCCTATCTCCCCATTTACGGATCTTCTTTCTTTCCCCAATTTTAAAGGAAATATAAAACTCAGTATCTGGAAGCATTTTCCAATCATATTGGCAAGAAGTATAAAAAGGCCATATTCAGACAATATAAAGATGCCAGCTTCACCAAACGCACAGACAATATATGGGCCAAACAACGTGGAATTCTGGGGCCTGTTATCAGAGCTGAGGTCAGAGATAACATAAAGGTAAGTACTGAGCAACAGGTATAAGGACAGAATCTAAAATTTCATTTTATTTAATTCAGACATTTGTTGTTTAGTCGTGTCCGACTCTTCGTGACCCCATGGACCACAGCACGACAGGCACTCCTGTCTTCCACTGCCTCCCGCAGTTTGGTCAAACTCATGTTCGTAGCTTCGAGAATAGGACTATCCAAAATTTTGACTATCCAAAATTTAACATTTATCTGTATTTATATTGAGTTGGGTCCAACCGAAGCTAATTGTACTCAGGTCCTGTTGAAATCTATGGGTCTTAACTTAGTCATGACCAACTTTTCACAATGATTTTGGTGGAGCTTAAGTGCCACTAATTTAGGCTGGACCCAACCCACTGTCTCTCCTATGCAGTCCTGTGTTGATGACAACCCTATGCATAAAATATGTTCCTCCGTGAGTCTTATTAGCCAAATAATTTATCCTGCACACACAGTTGCTTCTAGAAATTATTTATTAGTTGCATTCCTCCAATTGGTTTTATGGTAACAACAACAACAACAACAACAACAATTTATTATTTATATCCCTCCCATCTGGCTGGGTTTCCCCAGCCACTCTAAGCGGCTTCCAACAGAAAAATACAATACAATAATCTATTAAATATTAAAAGCCTCCCTAAACAGGGCTGCCTTCAGATGCCTTCTATCTGATGGGAGGGCGTTCCACAGGGCGGGCGCCACTACCGATACATCCCTCTGGGTACAGTTAAGAAGAGTACTTTTTTGTTTTTGTTTTTAAAAACGTATTATCATTGCTTCAACTTACTACTACTATTATTGAAAACGTCTTGTGTAAAGCATTATTGCCATACTGAACACATATTCTCCACCTACATTTTAAACAGATTGTATTCAAAAACATGGCCAGCCGACCCTACAGCATTTATGTGCATGGAGTTACGCTTTCAAAGGATGCTGAAGGAGTCGTTTATCCTTCGGATGCCAAAGGTTGGTTATTCATGACTTCTGCCTAGATTTCGTCCTATCTTTCTTATGGTGGCAATATGAATGAAATATATGAAATAGCTTCCCTAGCAGTTCAGTCAATGGAGGTGTTCTTGGTGTAATTTTCGAAAAGTTTTTTTAAAAAAATTTAAGGTCATTTCTTTTTAAAGGGCTTCAAAGCTAACTGTAAAGTCTCTAGCATCCAAGGGTACTTCAAATAGGAATGGAAAGCTGAAGAAATTAACTGGCTAATTAAGGACACAGCTGGCCCCATCATTACACAGAGGGAATTGGCCACCTCGTATGACATGCTGGGGTGGGGCAGTGGCAGCAACCTCCTGGCCATTCTTCCCTGTGGCCCCACACCTCTCTGCCATTCTCCTCTGCTGAAGGACAGAACTGTGTATTCTGTGTTTTTCTGCTTGAGGCAAAGGGCAAGACGAATCTCTCTGCCCTCCCCATTCCATATACAGAAGCAGGAAAAAAAACGTATTGAGGTGCCTCCTATTTCCATGATAAATGGCTGCAGAATTATTGCAACAGAATTAATTTTGCTTCAACTGGACTTCTGAGATGCCCCAGCTAGCTCTTTTCTGTTATAAAAAGAGAGGTTGTAGGTGTTAAGGGTTGTTGTGCTCAGAGATCCTGCTTGAAGGCTTCCCATGGGCATCTGGTTGGCCACTATGAGAACAGGATGCTAGATGGGATGGGCCATTAGCCAGATCCAGCAGGCTCTTCTTATGGGTGGGGATTCCCTGATTAAGGAAGTGATATAAGCACAATAGTCCAATGGGAGAGAGATCCTGCTTCTTTCTCCTTCTGCATGTCAGAATAAAAGTCATACAATATGTGAATTCGCACCTTACTCCAGAGAAAGAGATGTGTTTCAGGTGTAGCAGGAAAGAGCACAGAACACGAGAGCCTGAAAGGGGTCTGCAGGCAGTGTTTACACACTGTACAGGGTAAATGCCATTTGCTCCTGCTCTTATCATCTTACTCCATTTATGTCCTTATTCCATCCAGAGAACAGCACTGAGGGTAAACTAGTCCAACCAGGGGAAATTTACACATATCATTGGACTGTACTTGACACAGATGAACCCACAAAGGAAGATCCTCAGTGTCTCACCAGATTTTATCATAGCGCTGTTGATATAACAAGGGATATCGCCTCAGGACTTATTGGACCACTTCTGGTTTGCAAACGCAAGGCACTCGACATGAAGGGAACACAGGTACTGTCAAGTATTGCAGACTGAGAGAGAAAATACGGGGGCTGTAAACGCTGCTATCTCAAGGTTCTGAGGCAGTGTGCCTCCAAGGGCTCATCCGCACTTTGCTTGTTCTGCTCCTGGAAAGCCTGGTCCTGAATCAGTATATGAAATGAAACACAGCTCTTCTTCAAAATTTGCACTTCTGCAAATTATGCCCTGCAGCTCTCCAACCAAAAAAGGGTTACAAAAATGTATATATTAGTGAAAACAATGCTAAAATGCATTCTGTTACACTTGGAAAAATACTTGTGCTAGGCTAAATTGCATACAAATGTGCATATTAGGAGAAATATGCATAAAATGCCTATGAATTTTCATGCAAATATATGCAGAAATGGGACAAACCAAATTAAAGACTGGAAAGGTGAGAAATAAAAATTGACTGATTAATTCATCTCCTATATTATGAATATACACTGATAACATCTACCTCTCTGAATGACTTGCTTAGACAAGACTGAATGACTTGTCTAGGCAACTTAATGTCGATATTAAATAGTACAGGAGACCATGCCACTGGACTGAACCATGGTCTCCCAATGCCACCTTCTGGAATTGATCACCCAGGTAGGAAAGGAATCACTTATGATGTACTTGGCCCATAATTGTTTGGAATTCCTAGACAGCCTGTCCAGGTTTGAGATACATGATTTTATAAGTCAGAATGGAGTGCAGAGGGCTCTGGTATGTGATCAGAAATGATGGCATGTCTTAATGCTTTCCAGAATAAGGCTGATGTCGAGCAGCAATCACTCTTTGCCGTCTTTGATGAAAACAAGAGCTGGTATTTGGAGGACAATATCAAGAGATTCTGCAGCAATCCCTCCACTGTTAAGAGAGATGACCCCAGATTTTACAAGTCTAATGTCATGCACAGTGAGTAGAAACCTGACCCAGCATTTCAGGAATTATTATTTTTTATTATTTATACCCCGCCCATTTGGCTGGGTTTCCCCGGCCACTCTGGGCGGCTTCCAACAAATATAAAATACATTAAAGTATCACAGATTTAAAAACTTCCCTAAACAGGGCTGGCCTTTAGGTGTTTTCTAAATGCCAGGTAGTTGTTCATCTCCCTGACCTCCGAGAAGGCCCTCTGCCTGGTTCCCTGTAGCTTTGCTTCTCGCAGTGAGGGAACCGCCAGAAGGCCCTCGGTGCTGGATCTCAGTGTCTGGGCTGAACAATGGGGGTGGAGACGCTCCTTCAGGTATATAGGACCGAGGCCATTTAGGGCTTTAAAGGTCAGTACCAACACTTTGAATTGTGCTCGGAAACGTACTGGGAGCCAATGTAGGTCTCTTAGGACCGGTGTTATGTGGTCTCGGCGTCCGCTCCCAGTCACCAGTCTAGCTGCCACATTCTGGATTAATTGCAGTTTCCGGGTCACTTTCAAAGGTAGCCCCACGTAGAGCGCATTGCAGTAGTCCAAGCGGGAGATAACTGGAGCATGCACCACTCTGGTGAGACAGTCTGTGGGCAGGTAGGGTCTCAGCCTGCGTACCAGATGGAGCTGGTAGACAGCCACCCTGGACACAGAATTAACCTGTGCCTCCATGGACAGCTGTGAGTCCAAAATGACTCCCAGGCTGTGCACCTGGTCCTTCAAGGGCACAGTTATCCCATTCAGGACCAGGGAGTCCTCCACACCTGCCCGTCTCCTGTCCCTCAGAAACAGTACTTCTGTCTTATCAGGATTCATCCTCAATCTGTTAGCCGCCATCCATCCTCCAACCGCCTCCAGACATTCACTGCCTTCAGGAAGCATGTGAGAGCCCAACTTCAGTACTGCAGTGTGAAATAAAATTATGTGGGTGGTTGTTGTTTTTTAATGGAAGAATAGCATGCTGTTTCCATAATGCTTGACGGCATTCACTGCACTACATCAATACAATGCTACAAGTTACATAGAAATAAAGTGATAGACTAAGGCAGCAAAATTCAACATTGTACCACTTCAGACTGCATGAGAAGAGAGATCATTTTGTTTTGAGCTTGTCATCAGATTGCTTTGATCAAATGTCTGGGGCAGGGCCAGCCTGGGACTTTCTGACACAATCTGCAAGCCTCTGTCACATGCAGTTCTATTTTTAAAAACTATGTTAATTATAAATGTTTACACTACAAATGAGAAATCATATTTTTAATGCTCGCCCCATGTAAAAAAAAGCTCCCTGCATGATGTAACAGCCCAAATTAATGTAGTCTTCCCCTTCATGAGTTAGTTATTAGATGCAGGGAGCTTTTAATGCCTGAGAATATTAAACAAAATACAATTAAATTAAATCTTCCCATGCAGTCAAAAGTGGTAGAGCCCAAAATTCTGCTACGTCATTATGTGTAACATGTAAAACAGTTCCTACAGGTGTCTGTTCCATTCCTGTTATAATGCCCATCGGATCTGGAAATTTGCTATGCTCCTGGTAAAGTTATATACTCTTTGTTATATTGTTGTTGTCGTTTTTATTTTAGCTCTCAATGGCTATGCATCTGATAGAACAGATATCCTTGGATTTTGTCAGGCTAATATTATTGAATGGCACCTCACCAGTGTTGGCACACAGGATGAGATAGTGCCGGTGCATCTTTCTGGCCATACTTTCCTGAACAGAGGAAAACATCAAGATATCTTACATCTTTTCCCGATGAGTGGTGAATCAGCTACAGTCACCATGGACAACGTTGGTTAGTAGCAAGCTATAAATCCTGTTCTTACAGTGGCCAATCAGATGCCCACAGAAGCTGAGCAGAGAAGCACTCTCCCCTCCTGCCATTTTCAGGAATTGGTATTATTCAGATTGTTTCCCTTTTCTTCAGAGTGACAGTCTCCTTTCCCCAAGAGTGGCATTTGCCCTGACATTAGTGGAATTATTGGGAGTGGAACAAAACCACAAAATCCCCCAAAGGCCTCATCCACCAACCTTTCTCTCTCTCTCAGATTTTCCAGCTCAGCCAGGAGCTCTTTGGACCAAGGGCACATCCACCCCTGCTGGCTTTCTACATGCCTAACTGTTTTGTGGTTTACTCAGTTACTTATTAGAAACTTAAGTTTTGTTTTGTTTGGGTCAAGGAGACGAGGGGCAGCGTAGTGTGTCCTGGGCTCCTCGCTTTGCTGCTGAACTTGCTTAGCTGTTGCAACACAACGCAAAGCTTTGATGCTTTGTCAGGAGCTGTAGTCCAACAAAATTTGGAGGTCCACAGGTTCCACATCCCTGTCTTGGTGGGAGACAACATATTGCAAAATTTTATTACTATTCATAACAGCTCTGGTTCTGCAATATTGTAATGAGGTTAAGGTTTGGTGTGAATCCTTTACCACCATTTGTGAGCCACAGAATATACATTCAGGTGTCCGAGAAAGGCAAACTGTAACTGTGCAAGTAGTATGAATAATACACATTATTATGCATTTGCAGGAACCTGGCTTTTATCATCATGGGGCTCCCATGAGATGAGCAACGGAATGAGACTTAGGTTTAGAGATGCCAAATGTGATGATGTCGATTACACAGAAAATTATGATGACGCTTCAGATTATGCACTTGTCACATTTTCATCTGAGCAAACTGAGACAGCAATACGAAAGGGGGGGAAAGTGGACAAAAGTGTGATAAATGAAAATGTCCTTGATAACTATGATGATCAAACTGAGGATGACTTAGAACAAGAAATGTTTGCTTCGATGCTTGGACTTAGATCACATCGTAATGGATCGATTGCTGAAGAAGAAGAAAAGCTGAATATCACTGCTCTTGCCATACAAGAAGAAATTGACAGCACCCGCAATAAGACAGATGGTAATGCAACTGTGAAATCACATCTGGTGTTCACAAATAACAGTGATACTTCGCATGGTGATAATGTGCTGAAAAGTCCAAGCAGTGCTTCGAATACAGCTGCACTTGACTCCCTCCATCCTAATTACACATCTTTGGCAAATGATACTTTGATTGCATATATTGCTGCGGTGGTTAGAAACTGGTCCTCTGAGCAAGGCAAAAGTAACCGTACTTCGCATGGTGATAATGTGCTGAAAAGTCCAAGTACTGTTCCGAATACAGCTGCACTTGACTCCCTCCATCCTAATTACACATCTTTGGCAAATGATACTTTGATTGCAGATATTGCTGCAGTGGTTAGAAACTGGTCCTCTGAGCAAGGCAAAAGTAACCGTACTTCGCATGGTGATAATGTGCTGAAAAGTCCAAGTACTGCTCCGAATACAGCTGCACTTGACTCCCTCCATCCTAATGACACATCTTTGGCAAATGATACTTTGATTGCAGATATTGCTGCAGTGGTTAGAAACTGGTCCTCTGAGCAAGGCAAAAGTAACCGTACTTCGCATGGTGATAATGTGCTGAAAAGTCCAAGTACTGTTCCGAATACAGCTGCACTTGACTCCCTCCATCCTAATTACACATCTTTGGCAAATGATACTTTGATTGCAGATATTGCTGCAGTGGTTAGAAACTGGTCCTCTGAGCAAGGCAAAAGTAACCGTACTTCGCATGGTGATAATGTGCTGAAAAGTCCAAGTACTGCTCCGAATACAGCTGCACTTGACTCCCTCCATCCTAATGACACATCTTTGGCAAATGATACTTTGATTGCAGATATTGCTGCAGTGGTTAGAAACTGGTCCTCTGAGCAAGGCAAAAGTAACCGTACTTCGCATGGTGATAATGTGCTGAAAAGTCCAAGTACTGCTCCGAATACAGCTGCACTTGACTCCCTCCATCCTAATTACACATCTTTGGCAAATGATGCTTTGATTGCAGATATGACTGCAGTGGTTAGAAACCTGTCATCTGAACAAGGAAAAAGTAACCCTACTTCGCATGGACCTTCTACAGAGAAGGAGCAAGAAGATAACAAAGGTGAAAAGGATACACATCATGAAAAGAGTGAAAGGCAAGGTCTAACAGAGGCAATATTATTTGCCCTTAAAGAGATGCATGCCCTGCTGTTTCATGTGCAACAAAAAAGAAATATTTCTGCTTTAGACAACACCACTTCAGATACTCCATTTCTTCCTGTTCCCAGTGCAGAAACTGCTTCCAGCTTAGATTCTAGTCACCTTTCACATTATCTTTATGATTATGAGGATGAAGAAGAAGCAAATACTGAGTTTTCTGTGCTTTCAACAAATTTACCTTTGGCTGTAGCAGAGACAGTGGAAAACAATGGTTCTGAACAAGAGTTGTTGGAAGATCAACAATATGATGATTTGACTTCTGACGGTATGTTAGATAGCTTTGCTTCTACTCCCATCCCAGCGAATTTGAAGGACTCACCTCACCAGAGTCTAAAGTGTCCCCCCAAAAAGATGGCTTCTGAATGGAATGTTGTTTCTGAGAAGGTGAGTTATGATACAGAAGCAGATCTCACCAAACCTGTTGACAATAAACTACAGAACAGCTCCAGAAACGTCACCTTGTATCCAGAAAATCCCAAGTTCCCTAGTAAGAGAAAGCACGAGGCATACAAAGCTGGCTCCCAGCTTGAGTTAGGCCAACTAGAAATGAATAACAAGCAGGAAGCCCTGAATGAAAAGAGAAAGGAGAATTGTACTGTCAGTAAACCTGGAACGTTCCAGAAGGCTCGGCGAAAGAAAAAAAAGCCAAGAGTCTTAGCACCGAGAACTTCCAAACCTCTAATGTCACCTAGAGGATTCGGCAGCACCCAAGTCTCCACTGAACGCAACCATACCGTGATGCCAAATGAGGTGTACGATACTTTGGCACCAAAAGAGGATAAACCAGAGGTCACGTTAGGTTTTATAGGCGACGATGGGGAATATATGGAATATGACATAGACAGCACAGTCTATGACGACAGCAGCAGTGGCTCATTTGAATATGAGACAGTACACTATGACAACCCATATATGACAGATCCCCGACTTGACAGTTACACAGCACGTAACCCAGATGACATAGCTAAGCGTTACCTCCGGACTATGAACAGTGCAAACATAAGGAGATACTACATTGCAGCCGAAGAGGTTCTCTGGGATTATGCGGGACCAAGAAAAAGGTTTGGATGAATTATTTCTCTCTGACCCAATTCCATCTTGCAACGCACTAAGCAGTGCAATCCTATACATGTCTACTCAGATGCAAATCCCCCCCCCTCAGTAATTGTGTTTAGGATTGCAGCTTAAAACCTTTTAGAATACGTCAGTCTTTATTGATGGGCTGCAATAAATAAATAAATGGATGGATGGCCGTTTGTTTCTGGGCAAATGGTTGTCCGAAGTGGCTTACAATATAAAGCAACAAATGATGAAAAGAACAATAAATAATATAACTGTAAAGCAACAACTCATCAAAAGTCCATGCCCACTCCATCAGGACTGATCGATTTTGGGTACTTCTTGATCATCGGAATCAGGTGGTTAAACCCGCAAATCCAGGAAACTATTCTTTTTTAATTTATTCTTTAGGGGATAATGGGTTTGTTATGGAAAGAGCCCGACGAGCTGGGTGGCAGAGCAGCCTCGCACCCAGATTTTCCTTAACAGGTTGTACCACTTTGGCATGCGTAGAGTTCTGCTCATGCAAGGGGACTTTCTGTTCTCCTTGCTCTCCTTCCTTGTGTCCTCAAAATCTGTTCCGGAAGGTCCTTCAACCCTCTAGAGCAGATTTTGAGGGTGCATAAGGGGCTGCAGGGGAGAGGAGGGGAAAAGATTCATTGCACTAGCAGACGTATGTTGCAGAAGCAGAACAGCAGCACTGGGCACAATCCAGTCTCTTTATTCTCTTTCTTTAAAGCACAAGATACTTCTGTGGGGCTGTTTCAGGAAGTACACTGAGCGCCTCTAAGCAGATGAGCAAATGCAACCATGTTTGCTTAGTTATATTAAATCAGTTAATGTTTAATATTTTTATCCCACTCTGCGGTTTGCAGAACATTTCACATCCAAAACGTACAATGCAGTTAAAAACAAAAACGTCATGTCAGTTAGGAAAAATGTTTATGTAAGCCATGCCATTTTAAAAAAACCCCAGCAATCAAGTTAAAAACAACAGCAGTACTCATTCAAAGAAAAATGTTTTTTAGCTGCTGCCTACAAAGGCAGCAAAGAAAGAGTTGGGTAGATCTCATCCTGTCTATACATAAGGGCCCTGTGAGCTACAATTCTCAAAGTTCCCTAGGAATAGGAATTGACTGTTAAACCAATCTGACAATTATAGCTCTGTGAGAGGAATATGTTCGCCTAACAATGCTCAGCATTCTTAACAAACTACAGTTCCCATGATTCTTTGGGGGAAGCCATGGCTGTTTAAAGTGGTGTGATATACCTTTAAATGTACAGAGCAGAGTGGGCCAGAGTCACAGAGCCATGCCCTTTTGCTTTGATTCTGCAGTAGCTTCACCATTTCTCAGTCTCCAAGTGCTTACTGATATTAAAAATTTACCCACAAAAAGTTATTGTTTATTTACAGTCTTTTCTTCTCAATCCTTCCATGTCCTCAGTACAGTGAAAAGTGGCCAAGCCAGGACAGGGTACAAAAAAGTGATTTTCCGAAGTTATCAAGACGAAACTTTTAGGACACCGGAAGCTGGAGGGGAATATGAGGAACACCTTGGCATCCTTGGTCCTGTCATTAGAGCTGAGGTGGAGGATGTCATCCAAGTAAGTTCATGTTCTCAGTCTTTGAATAACTGGGGGCATTCTTTTTTCATTTTTAATAACTTCAAAATAAAAAATGGATTTTATTTTGGTTTGAGTGTGTTAAAATAGATAAATAAATTCCTTAAAAGACCATGTGTCTTCTTGTGGCTGAGTTCAGGAATGGACATTACTAATGAAAATAGAAGCATAAATATCTATCTATATATAAATGTTGACTGGGTATGTTGGTTCGTCTCCAATGTTCAACAAAACCGTTTGACTGATTGCGTTCAAATTTTGACACAAAGTCAAATGTGACTACGCGAGTGACCCCATACCGTTTTCAAAAACAGGTGTCACACCTGGGCCAGGTAAAACCCATGTGTTCCAGAACTCACAAATCAGACGAAAGTGCATGCTGGCAGCACAGGAGAGGTTGCAAAACAGTGCCCTCTAGCGACGGATGCACTGGTACTGCACCTAGGAAAACTTCCATCTCCACAGCATCTCGGCTTGGCTTTCCAAACTGTGTCAAGTGGAGGTGGGGGCTTGCCTGGGTGGGGGGTGGGGGGAGGAGGGGGCGAGATAGGTCATGGGTTGGGACAGGGAGGGGCCAATCACAGGGATGGGTGGGGGGGAGGAGGGGCCGGGATGGGTCATGGGTCGGATCGGGACGGGAGTCACAGGGATGCACCTGTGTAAACAGAACACACATAAAACAGGGGGATTCTGAAGGAGAGGGAATCTGAAGGGGGGACTCTGAGGCTCCATTTAACAGACTGAGCCACAGCAATGTGTGGCCGGGCCAGCTAGTATATAATAAATCTGAAGCCTTTTGAATGCAGCCTGAACAATACTCACCAATGTGCTCTGAATGCAACAATCTTGCATGAACTTCTTATAGCATGGGGGGTGGGAATATGTGATATGCCTCTCAGATGTTGTTTAACTTCCATCAGCCCCAGTCAGTATGGCCAATAGTCAGGGATGAATGGCTTTTGGAGTCCAGCCATATCTGGAGCAGGCCTGGCTCGCCCATTGACTCTAGTGGCGCAATGCGAATGTTCCAGTTTGCGAATGTTCTTTGGAACCTGAACATTCGGCGGGGCTTCCGCAGCTTCTGATTGGCTGCAGGAACTTCCTGCAGCCAATCAGAAGCCGCACTTTGGTTTCTGAACGTTTTGGAAGTCGAACGGACTTCCAGAACGGATTCCGTTTGACTTCCAAGGTCTGACTGTAAACAATTATCTAACTTTTAGAAGACATCTGAAGGCAGCCCTATTTGGGGAAGTTTTTTAATATTTGAGATTTTATCACATTATTATTATTATTATTATTATTATTATTATTATTATTATTATAGATTCACTTTAAAAATCTGGCCTCCAGGCCATATTCTCTCCATGCCCATGGGCTTTATTATGAGAAGTCTTCTGAGGGTAGAAGCTATGATGACCAGTCTCCAAAATGGTTTAAAGAGGATGATGCAATCCTGCCAAATGGCACCTATACTTACGTCTGGCATGCGACCCAACGGTCAGGACCTCCAGAAAATCAGAGAACATGTAGATCCTGGGCCTACTACTCTGCTGTAAACCCGGTAAGGCAATCTAATACAGAAAGTTTTTTACTTTTTTTTAAGGCAGTAATACTTCTGTGGAATCCTCTGAGTGAAAAGGGAAATGAATTCTTTCAACAGTAATGAAGAACATGTTGGCAAATTTGGCTTCCAAATTTGTATGCCTTTTGCTTTTCAGATATATTTTGGATTTGAGACTCCCTGTGTATTAAATGGGTGTGTGTGGAAATGGCGGTGTTATAACATTCATGAATTACTAATAACGATTTAATTTATTATCTGCCTTTCACAAGCTGGTCCCAGGGCAGGTTACAGCAATTTAAAATTCAGAATGTAAACAGTTTAAATTTATTACATATTAATATATCTGCATCAGAATGGAGTAAACTGATGCTTTCAAATAAACCACAAGAGCAGCAATTCATTTACCTGAGAAACTAATTTTGGAACCTCTTTCCTGTCATTGTTTTGTAGGAAAAAGATATTCACTCTGGCTTGATTGGACCAGTCTTGGTCTGTCAAAAAGGAATGCTTGACAAGTATAGCAAGCCAAAGGACATGAGAGAATTTGTCCTGCTTTTTATGGTCTTTGATGAGGAGAAAAGCTGGTACTTCAATAAATATAAAAAAAAGACTCATGTTGAGAGAATTTCCGGAGCAAAAAGGCACCATAAATTTCCTGGTATAGATGTTTTCCTTTGTCTATTTTAAGATCCCTAGTGATGACGAATAATAACTATGACTATATTGAAGAAAAATGATAGGGATGTTTTCTGAATGTTAACATTTTGCAGACACAAAACACTTGCATGAGATTTTTCTCTCTGTGTTGTCACCCATATTCCTGATAAGAGTTCGAATAGAGTAGATTTACAATCAGAGGTCTCAAATTGTTTTAGCACAACCAGTCCTGCTATTGACTACAGGTATTCCATTGAACTAATATCAAACTCATCTGATCTTATTTTTGCTTCAAATATTTTCCTGTTTCATTCCAAGGCCACCTCTTGATACATGTTAATGTATTCTGTTAATATTTTGTTAACAGAAAAATATCATTAACCTCCATCATAATACGCAAGTCAGTTTTCTCTTTATTCTTCAAACTTAACACTGCATCCTTACTCTCCCTTTCAAATTGAATTTTTCTATTTAAATAAAGTTTAACTAGGTAGAAAAGCAGAGATATTCCTCAAGGCCATTGTTTATCCCATCAGTGGGCACTAATGAGCAAAAGTTAAAAAGTTTTAACTTACTTGGATTTGAGCTTATATTTAACTCCTTTCCATTGAAACGGGAAGGGCTTGAGGTATTTAGTGCTGACTGGATTACATCCATTTTTATTTTCCACATCTAACCTGACATTTGTAAAGCTAACTTTTGCTAAAGCCCTTGAAAATAGCAGGTGGTCAGGAGCATAGTTCCTGAATGCATTCTTTGAAGGTGATGCCCCCAATGAGAAAATAGGCACCAACTATGTGTTGTAATTCTGTGATTAGAACTTCCAACATAATTGTTGTCTTGTAAAACCAGCAAGTTGCCATGTCCCAGTTTGGATGGTTGTGCCTGTAAATTTTCATTTCCTATTAGCAACTTCAAGTGGTGGTGGTGGGGACTATTTGGATTAGAGGCTTCTGCAGCTTCAGAGAAAGAACTGAAACAGGACATGCCGCCCCTGGTGACAGCAAAAAACAAATTATCCAATGTGGCCACAAGTCTATTAGATTTCCAGGTTACTACTGCATGCTATGATGATACTATCTTAATTAAACCACGGAGCTGAAATACTCTTCTATGTCAAGGCTTTGAAGAACTAAGTTGTTGTTGTTTAGTTGTTTAGTCATGTCCGACTCTTCATGACCCCATGGACCAGAGCACGCCAGGCACTCCTTTCTTCCACTGCCTCCCACAGCTTGGTCAAACTCATGTTCGTAGCTTCGAGAACACTGTCCAGCCATCTCGTCCTCTGTCGTCCCCTTCTCCTAGTGCCCTCAATCTTTCCCAACATCAGAGTCTTTTCCAGGGAGTCTTCTCTTCTCACGAGGTGGCCAAAGTATTGGAGCCTCAGCTTTAGGATCTGTCCTTCCAGTGAGCACTCGGGGCTGATTTCCTTAAGAATGGATAGGTTTTATCTTCTTGCAGTCCATGGGACTGCAAGTAGTTACTAGGAAGTTATAGAAATTGCAAGTAGAACTAAGTAGTTATAGACTGTAAGTAGAACTACCGTAAGTAGTTATAGAAATTGCAGTTATGCATCAAAACGTTTAAAAACAACAACAACCACAGAAGGATATGTGTGCTGTTTCTTAATCTCTGATCACATGTTCTTTTTCTTTCAGCTATTAATGGGGTTTCATACCACCTTCAGGGGTTGCGGATGTTTAAGGATGAGAAGGTCCACTGGCATTTGCTAAACATGGGTGGGCCAAAAGACATTCATGTTGTTAATTTCCATGGTCAGACATTCACAGAACAGGGAATGGAAGATCATCAGCTTGGTGTCTACCCTCTTCTTCCTGGTAAATATAATCAGATGGATCCATATATTGTTGTCAGAAAATTAAATGCTCTTCTCTATGATGTTGGAATGAAGAATTCTTAAGTAGTTATATCAATGTGAATAAAAATATATGATTGTTTAAAAAAGAATGGCAAATGACCCAGTCCATGTCAGCATATAAACAACCCCTAATTTCCATGGTAAATGGTTGAGAAATTATTGCAATAGAATCCACTTTGCTTCCATTAGCCTTCTGAGATGCACTGGCTAACTCCTTTATGTTATATAAGAAGAGGGGTGACGAACTGGATCCACCTGGTAGTCTGGATCCTAATATTCCCCATCACCATGGGCCACTTTGACAGGTGAGCAGGCACCAACCACCTGTCAATCACCTGCGATCACCTTGACAGCGGGCGAAGCATTTCTCTTTGCAAACTGGGTTGAATACAAGTTAGTATGCAAAGAGAAAATGTTATTGTCTACAGATCTGCTCTGCTTTATTGATTTTTATCAGAAATCCCAACGTATGCAGTGAAAATATAGCACGAGAATACATAGCTGGCAGTCTAAAGCTGAATATGATTTAACCATGAGCAACAACAACAAAAAAAAAAACAAAAACAACTGGATGTCTGTGAAAGTTCAGGAACCTTGCACCTGATCTAATTCCCGTTAGTGCAGAATCATAAAAAACAGAGTAGGCTTTGGTTTAATATAATACTGCTCTACTCATCTTCTGACCACATTTGCAGTTTAGACATGTTTAACAAAAATGTGCATGTATTTTCTTTCTGCTTTTAAGGTTCATTTGGTACTGTTGAAATGAAACCGTCAGGAGCTGGCACGTGGCTTTTAAAAACAGAAGTCGGTGAATATCAGGAAGCAGGAATGCAAGCCTCCTTTACTGTTATAGATACAGGTAACAGAGTTTAACCATATTGAACCTCACAAAACAAGGCACATAAGTGCCATTGCATGGTTGGGAAGCAGTGTGTGTGCAGTGGGACTTCAAGCTATTGCAAGTAAATTGAGCATTGTTTTGTATCCAATACAGTACTGGTCCAACTAGTGCAGCTCAGAGTAGATGCACTGAAATTAATCAAGATGGCTTACTCAGGCCTATTAATTTCAGTGAGTCTATTCTGACGAAAACTTTGTTGGATGCCACCCATTGTCACTGGGACAGGCCCTGATTGGTGGGTACTGGCAGAGTTTCCAGGGATGCTGGGATTGTTAAAACTCCAAAGCCTGTGTATCACTTTCTGAAGTCCTTTTGCATGCTGCTAGAACTAGTCTCTTCACCTCTGAACTTCTTCAATGATGCACAACTTAGCAGAGTAGTGCAGCTTTTCCTAGGCAACGATCTAGACTGCTCAGTCAGGACAACAATCAGGAACAAAGCTGACAACTAGTAACTTGATTTTGTAGTTTATTATGGTAAATACGGCAGTTAACTCACAAGCTATATACAAGTTACTATATACAGACACAAACTTCATCACTCTCCAAGCACTCCAGAATACTCCTAACTAGCCAAACAATGTCATAGGTCATGCTGCCTATATGAGAGACCTCAGCCAATCACCAAGCTGTTACAAGGACCTCTTATCTCCAGGCAAATTTCTCCCGTGCTCTGTCTCCCTAGCCTGTAGTCAAATCACTAATTGCTCACTTGCAAAGCTGCACGTAGCTTGAACTTCAACAGGGATCATGTCTGCCATTTTTATGCTTTTTTTTAAAAAAAGTCTGGCTGTGTATTTTTTCCTTCCCATCCCAGACTAAGTGCACACAAGATGTTGCAATGGTGCATCTCCATCTCACCCCCAGGTGTAACCTAGGGTATAGGATTGTTCTGCCTAACACCAAAATTTAGGGAGGGTTAACATGTTTGGTCCCTTTCAATAGGATGCAAGCTGCCCATGGGTCTAGCAAGTGGCATTATAAAAGACTCACAGATCAGTGCTTCGAACTACATAGGTAAGTTAAATTTCAAAGTGAAGGAATTTAAGTCGTTAAGTTGAATATGTTTTGCCTCTTTGCAAGTGATATACTTTAAATTCTAGCCTCTAGCAATGGAACCACTACACAATAGACTACTGCTTTAATGAACACCCACGTTCTGTAGTGGCCCAACATTAACACTCTTCCATTTTTCCCCATGGTGGTAGACATAAATTATCATTCATGGTACCAAAATTGACAGCACAAAAGGGTAATATACTAACTAGTAGGCATGCAATATAACATACTGAATATAATGTGTTTGTTTAAATGTTTTTATTTACAATATTTATAAATATTACAATATTGTAATATTTACTATATTACATCTACAACAACACAATTTTTCCAAATACTGTACAAACAATTGTGAATTGTCCTGGCATTTGTACAGACTCTTATGATATATTATAATTATTGCCCCATTTTTTCCCATATTTGTTAGTTTCATATCATAGTCCACAATTAATATATTATATAAATATTTGCCACATATTGCAAAATGAAAATATATAATGCTTGCCTCTGGCTGCTCTAATTTGACAGGTCAGTTTCTCAGCCATTCAGTGTAGTTTGTTATGGTGTTTGGTTCAGCAAGCAAAGACCTGGGCTATAAATTGGTTCTGAAAAGGCCATCTCAACCTAAGACTTGCCCTGCTGGTGATGAATTAACAACAGCAAATTTTTCTTTTGAAATGCATTAGAATGTGTTTGTTTTAGCAAGTTCTAGACTGTTCCTAAGAGCAGGTGTTGTTTTTTTTTTAAAATTCTCACTCACTATTTTGTTTAGAGATTGCCAATGTATTATTGATAATGTTTAGTATCATGTCCATTCTTGTCATGAATGAATCAGTCAGTTCAAACGTGTTTCCATCAAAAACGCAAGGAGCATGCAAAAAAGGATGGTAAAGACCTTGGCTGTTCTGTTGGGTTAGAATGTGGTAGCCTATTGTAGTTTGTAATGAGATTCAATAGCTTTTATTTATTGTTAATAATATAGTTTACAACCACTAAACTGCTTTTTTAAAACAATTGTTCTGAAAACTGGCATCATTTAAACTTTTCAATTTCCTTTTGCAATACATTTTCTATTGGGTCTTACCCAGGATACTGGGAGCCTAAACTGGCAAGATTAAATAATGATGGAAAATACAATGCTTGGAGCGTTGGGAAGAATGAAAGTGAACATCCTTGGATCCAGGTATGATTTGATCACAGAAACAGAGTATAGATTTGAAGTAACTTGATTTAAAATAGCTTGCTTTTCTTTTTTTAGCTTAAAAAGGAAATGCTGAGTTGAAGGTATGATGGCCTGTGTGGGTAAAAGAACCAATAGACTAGACATCAGAAGGTCCTTAAGCTTTGAACTTCTGGAATAGTCTGATGGATAAAGTTGCAGGCCAAAGAACATTGTTGTACTTGAAACAGAGTAGGATCGATTTATTAAACTTCTCTTGTAACTGTGTAAAGTTCACCTCAAAAATGGAAAATGTTGGGAAATGTTCAGAATAGAGCATGCAATATGATTAAGGAGCTGGAACAACTCCCCTATGAGAAGAGGTGACAACAATTGGGCCTTTTCAGGTTAAATAAAAAGTGGAGCGAGGGGTGGGGCATAACAGAGGTCTATAAGATAATGCATGGTGTGGAGAATGTGGTGAAATTTTCTCTCATTATACCAGAACTCACAGTATGAAAGGGGCCCCAGATCCTAACTATCTTGCATATATTTTTGTCTTTCTCAGCATCATCATTATCTATCAGTTGTTTTTGACATACATTATAAAATCGCTTGAGAACATGTGCCGCAAACTGAGCATTTCCGACTCAATACAAACATTCGCTACTGCACTTTGACAGTATGACAGCGATCTCTCATCTTATTATGCACAGTCACATTAATATGCTTTCATAAGTGAACACTGTGTGAATACAACAAAGTTGTTTTGTGATACAGATTGCATTGTGTTACACATTCAAGTTTAATGTTTACAGTGTATGATTAGTTCTGCAACGATTATGTGACTGCTTGTATTATTATTAGTGATTGGGATCTTAATATTCTCAACAGCTATGAATATTATCATACTTATTATTAATATAAAAATGAGACCACACATTTATTATATATTCTGTGTAGAGATTTTTAGCTGGTCTGTCCTTGCTGTGGGGCCTGAAAATATTTTTCCATTGTGGCCCAAACCCACTCCCAGTGGCCCTGATGAGTGCAAATCATCATGAACACATAATGAAAAGGACATCTAGAGGGGTCTTACATTTTCAGAGGGAATTGTATGGGGAAAGAGAAAGGAGTCATTTTATCTTACCGTCACTTGTATGGAATCAATAAGCCTGGCAGTTGCCAGCTGGTTACATGGAGTACATGGAGCCCAAGAACAATTTTTGAAATGGCTGATTTAAATATTTTCTCAACACTAATATAACATGACAGAAAGACAGACAGACAGAAAGACAGACAGACAGACAGACAATAAAGCTGCATATTATATTAAAAAATGAACATTGAAAAATAAAAATAAACTGGCTGAGTCACAGCATACACATAGAACTAGTCATATACCATGGAGTTTTATGTGTGCATGTGGCAAAAACACACTTGTCTTCCTCACAAAGAGGATACCTTTCCAATGAAACTGCACTTATATGGATCTACTGTTTTGCTTCTGTATAGGTGGACCTAGAAAACCAGGTTCTAATCACAGGCATTCAGACCCAAGGAGCCAAGCGGTTAATGCGTTCCTTGTATACAATGGAGTACGTCATTGCCTACAGCAAAGATGGAAGAAAATGGGTTGCTTTTAAAGGGAATCACTTAGGGGCACAGAAGGTGTGTATCTTTACTGTACTTGTCCCTGTTTTCCACTTGAAAAAAAATAGGCAGCAGGCATTGAAGTTTTTGCTCAAGGGATAATACACGTTCTGCAGGGAATGGCTTTTCCACCTGCCTTGCCCCATCCTCCAGTCCCGGGAGCCTTTATAAGAGACCTGCTTTGCTACAGTACTAATCTGATTATAGAATAGTAATTCTTTATTGTAATTGATAAGTGCAGACTGTTAAATTATTATTTGCTGATGTTTAATTTTACTGTTTACTATTGGATTCTAAAGGATTGTTGAATATTGCTTTATTTTATGAAAATTGTTTATTTTAAAGTTATTGTGAATTTTTTAAAGGATCTGATTGTTACTATAATACTATTAATGTATTATTATTTTTATGTGTGTTGGAAGATGGGTGGTAATAATGATAATAATAATATATTATGCAACACTGTTGTTAAAATATCTGCACTGGCTGTGCATCTACTACGGAGTCAGCTTCAAGGTCCTTGCTTTAATTTAGGTCTAGAGTACCATAGGGATTGCCTAAACCCTAATATCCCAGCTTGATCACTGAGATCATCTTCAGGAGCATCACTTGAGATGGCAAGGCTCATTTGACATCAACATGAAATAGCAGGCATCCCCAAACTGCGGCCCTCCAGATGTTTGGGCCTACAACTCCCATGATCCCTAGCTATCAGGACCAGTGGTTAGGGAAGATGGGAATTGTAGTCCAAAACATCTGGAGTGCCGAAGTCTGGGGATGCCTGAAATAGATCCTTTAGTATGGTCAGCCTAGTCCTGTGGAATGCTCTACCAATAGGGATTCAGCAGGCACCTTTAGTTTCAACCTTTTGAAATGCCTGTTGAAAACTTTTCTGTGCTGCTAGTCTTATGCAGGTAATTAAGAAAAAGCTAGTTGATGGTCTCTGATTTTAAATTTTTACATGTCTTATTGCATATACTGTAAACCACATTGATTTTTTAAAAATAACGTAGCAGTATAGAAATAAATAAAAATTTAAAAATCACAGTGAGACAGAGAACCAGGTATGCCACCTTGAGCTCCTGGAAGGAAAGGTGGAATGTAAACGTAATAATAGATAAATATGAGAATATAAATGCTAAAATTATATGAATACTATATGCTCGTACTAAACATATATGACCACATGAAAGTAACTTTTTTCACATGTAGCCAATGAGGATATAAATGTCCATTAACATGTGTATCGCCATTCATATTGCAATTCTCATCCAATCATAGCTGCCAAGTTATCCCTTTTTTACAGGGATTTTCCCTTATGCTGAATAGGCTTCCTCGCGAGAAAAGCGAAAACTTGGCAGCTATGCATCCAATCCCCACTGAACTGGCTGGGTGCATCTTCTGAAACGCATCCCCACCTAGAGAGCCACCATTTATTATGCATGGTTAATTGGAATAAAAACTGGTTCAGGGCTATTATAGTCCATCTTTTTTAGCCCGAGCAATTGTATAGAAATGGGCAGAATCCATGTAAGAAAATATACATGAGATACTTCACTGGAAGTGCATCTATTAACAAATACCGCAGAGTTACTTACAGAGCTCTTTTGTTTCCATTAGGTTTTTGAAGGCAATTCAGATGCCCATGGCATAAAAGAAAACCTCATTGATCCTCCTGTTGTTGCTAGGTATATTAGGGTGTATCCAACCAAGTTCTATAACAGGCCGACTCTTCGTATGGAACTCCTGGGTTGTGATACAGAAGGTAAGACCTGGACCCTGCAGCTGAGGCCTTTCTTTGTGTACATCTTTGCTGTAAACCATACTGTTGCTTAGGAGATCTAACCAGGATGTGTCCATATTTTTTATGATAGATTGCTTTATGCCATTGGGAATGGAAAGTGTGGCTATCAAGAATGTGCAAATTACAGCCTCTTCTTATAAGAAGACTTGGTTGGGTTCATGGGAGCCATCTCTTGCCCGCCTCAATCTCAAAGGGAAGATGAATGCCTGGCAAGCAAAGGTAACAATGAACGCTGCAAAACCGAAGCTTCTGCAGTTGTTTATTTTTTAATAATGTAAAAGTAGAGTAAAAATGAAATAATCAGGGTGGCATACAAGCTAACCATCATATTAAAATAGCATATAAAGAAAACAACCAAAAAAAGTGGAAAGAAGTTAGCGCTGGCACTAGTGAAAGAACTCCGTTAAAAAAATAATACCTGTAGCTTGAAGTCATTGGATCTACTCCAGCGTACACAGGATCAGCAGCTGTAATGCCTGCAGATGATATCCTTGATTAGCATACACATTTAACCCTGGAATACTGAGCTTAATAGGACTTACTTCTGAGCAGACATATATGGAATTGTGCTTGAATGAAGTGTTGGTTATTTAGCTTTAAATTCTTTTAACAGCTATGTTTTATTTTCTTTGATTTACTTCCACTTCACAAATTATTTTGATTGTAGGTCAACTAATACATGTAATTAAATAAAGAATACATGGAAGGATCCTAAACACTTGCCTATTTTAGAGTCTTCGCCCAGTGTTCAGTAACCCTGTGCACTTCTGTAGAACTCAGTTAAAGATTTGCATGTATTGCACATTCACCAGTGAACTTGCATAACTCAGTGTTATTATTGTTCTCATTAATTTTACAGTCCAACAACAACCAACAATGGCTGCAGATTGATCTCCTTCAACCTAAGAAGATAACAGGCATCATAACACAAGGAGCTAAATCAATGTACAGTGAAATGTATGTGAAGACATTTTCCATCCTCTACAGCGATGATGGTTCAGTGTGGAAGCCTTACATGAATGATTCAACTTCCATGGGAAAGGTACCAATTTTTCCTCCCCCTCCCTATTTATTATTTTCGTTTATGCTAAGCATTAAAAATGTTGGCCACTCCCCCCTACTACTGAAGTCCTTTAACAGTCCTGATTTGCCAGGTTTGACTCAGTAACTCTATACTGCCAAATCATTTTGCTTCACTATGGATTTAGAGTTCTTACAAGCAATATAGGGACCAGTGATAATTAGATATGGCTTGTGTAACATGGAATAGAATACTAGAGCTACATCTCTGAACAGTGGTTTTATTGTAAAGATCAAAAGCTAGAGGCCTTGGGTCCAAATTGTAATGTGTAGCGGATCCCCCCACCCCACTGTGGGGACTGGAGCTTGGGAAGATCTCTGCCTGAGAACATAGAGAATCATAATTGGTACAGTGTTTGTTGTGGACTCAAAGGATGGCCCAATGGCCTGACACATAAGGGACTGCACAGGTTTATATGAACCTAGATATTATGTGCCATTGTGGGAATATGAGTTAGTCCAACCTTTTGTCTACTCATTGTGCATTCATTCTGCACTTTTGTCCACTCATTTTGTTATGCTTGTTTTCAGGTGTTCACAGGCAACATTAACAGTGGTGGCTTAGTCAAGAACTACTTCAGGCCACCGATATTTTCCCGATTTCTTCGTGTCGTTCCAAAAACATGGAATCAGAGTATTGTACTTCGGATCGAACTCTTTGGTTGTGATGTGTTTTAGGGGCTGAACAGAAGACTATCATACTGAAAGCCCCACAACCTTTAAGCTTGCTGATACCAGATGTTTTAAAAGGGGAAACCAGAACAAAAAAACTCTTTTAGAGTGATTAGGGGTGTGCGTATCCAAAGCACTTTAAGCTGTGGATTGGAATAGCTTTGAAAATTCAATTAAAAGACATTCGTACCTATTTAAGTACTGTGAATGCATAAGATAAACAAGCAATTGTATTTTCCATTATCACTGTGAATAGATACCTTAATGTGTATTACAATCATTGCCTTTGCCTTCTTCTGCACTTCCCACCTTCCCTCTTCCATGCTCAGAATAGCATGCTTCAACCAGATAGTAAGAGCAGGAATGAGGAGTGGGGTCAGGACTCAGGAGTCTCTGATCAGTGAGCTGTCAGCAGACACATGAGCTTTGTTTACCAAAGGATTCTGAGGAGCCATTCCTTCAGGTGAGGTTAGTTGGTCTTGTTCTAATTCAGGGGTCACCAACTTTTGTAGGCCTGTAAGCACATTTGGATTTTTGAGACCGTGCTATCAACACCACCCACTTTTCATTTCTTCTCTGCGGATCACATCCCACCTCCATGAGAGACAGAAAGATAGTGCACGTATTTCCCTTACTATGGGACCTGAATAGAAGTTGGATCCAGCAGAATTAATTTCAGCCTTGGAAAGGGCATAGAGCTGAAAGAGAAGTGGGGAATAATAGCGTTGCTCTTTCAACTTCCTCCTTCAGGAGAGAAAAGGTAAGCACCCTCATGACCAAGAAGACAGCTCAGAGGGGGCACCTGGGCAAGACCTCAGGAGCTCCCCTACAGCCACAGGAGCCACTGTTCTGATTCTTCACAAAAGCTGTTGCTGCTGATAAATGAACATTCACAACATTTGTCAGTATAACTGATCTAAGTAGACACCGCAATTGGTTCTACATTATCTCAGATGAGTTCCAAACTTGCCTAATAAAAGGGTAGTTCGCAAATATAAGTAGGAAATCATAGAATTGTAGAGTTCTGTGATTTTCTGCGTATCAGCTAGATGTTTGTGCTTCAAACAATTATTGACTTCATTGTATGTGGGGAAAACATTTAAAAGAACGTACTGTACACCGCATATTAGAGAATAATTTAAGATGAGTAGAAATGGTTATGTAAGGTATGTCTCCAAATGCACAGTCATGTACTTTGCTAACTATTTATGGACAGGTCTTCCTTCCATGACTTTGGAGGTGGATTAACACTGAAATTCATAAGCGGGTGGTAAATCTTTCTGCAAGGTGCTTAACACTTTTTCAGGATCTGTTATTTGTATTTTCTGAATGAAATGCAAAACAATGCATATCTAATGTGTTAAAAGCACACTTGGTTGCAGCTCCCTTTTATTCCAACATCTTTAAAAATCACTGATCCGCAAGACCTTTGGACTGCTACTAAGAGGCAAAGAAAATGCGTTGTATTCTTATTTCTGTATAACAAAACTGACACTGTATGAGGGGAAATGCTAGAAAGGAATTAGTTCAAAAACACTGAAATCATGGCTCAGCCAGTGTGGTGCAATGAGTAAAGTTTGCAGCCTGGGTGCAGGAACTTAACTTCAGATTCCATCATCTCTGAACACTGACCATACTTGCTGCTTGATAGGATTTGGAGTCCAGCACAATCTGGAGGGGGCACAGATTCCCCATCCTTCTATGAATAGCAAATGTTGTTGCATTCTTTCCTGTTGTGGAACAAAGGCCCAAACTATATATGATGTAGGAGACATTTTCTTATTTTTTAAAGGTATAAAATCAACTGGTGCTATTGGAGGCATTTAACGCCATTCCCCACTGTTTTTTCCCAACTAAAATCAATTATCGCAAAGCTGCTATTAGTTCTAGTTGAGGAATGGGAGAGCCCCCACATGGGCTAACATCAATTTAGAAGTGAGGAGCAATTTCTATAGTGAAAATGGTGGTGGGGAAAAGGGTTAAACCAGGCATGGCCAAACTTGGCCCACCAGATGATTTGGGACTACAATTCCCATCATCCCTGACCACTGGTTCTGTTAGCTAGGGATGATGGGAGTTGTAGTCCCAAAACCTCTGGAGGGCCAAGTTTGGCCATGCCTGGGTTAAACCTTAATCAATTTCAGTCTACATCTGCTTTGGAGTAAATAAAAAGAATTTTGAGAAATATCATCATGACTTTCATGCAATTTGGCCCAAATCATAGAAAACTGGATTAAGTGCTTAAATAGATCTAATCTGAGGCAGTGGTTGTTTTTAAAAATGTGAGGTTTTTTGCCAAGCTGACTACTGCTAGATGCATCTGATTCACTTTATCAAGCATGTTAAATTTTTAACAAATCATTCATTGTTGTTATTTCTTATAACTGTGAAGAATGAGTTTACTTCAAAGCATCCGACTCAAACTCTGGGTTGCAACATTATTATGTTTTTCTGATCAAAGTTCCTGCACACAGCCAGCTCATATGCTTACCATATGAATATTATTCTTCCTGTATTCATTGTACTTTATTTAAACTGGATTTTATTTTCCATTTCTGTTTTGGCAAATAATATTGTATTGGTATTAAACAATCAGCTATTATCCTAGCTTAGCCTCTGACATCCAGCTATTTGTAGGGGTGTTGCACAAACATTAGTACCGGTACATGGATATACTGTGTCACCTGCCTTTACCAATGCAGATAACTCAGGTTAACATTTTGTTGTTGTTTAGTCGTGTCCGACTCTTCATGACCCCATAGACCATAGCATGCCAGGCACTCCTGTCTTTCACTGCCCCCCACAGTTTAGTCAAACTCATGTTGGTAGCTTCGAGAACACTGTCCAGCCATCTCATCCTCTGTCGTCCCCTTCTCCTTGTGCCCTCCATCTTTCCCAACATCAGGGTCTTTTCCAAGGAGTCTTCTCTTCTCATGTGGTGGCCAAAGTATTGGAGCCTCAGCTTCAGGATCTGTCCTTCCAGTGAGCACTCGGGGCTGATTTCCTTAAGAATGGGTAGATTTGATCTTCTTGCAGTCCATGGGACTCTCAAGATTCTCCTCCAGCACCATAATTCAAAAGCATCAATTTTTCGGCAATCAGCCTTCTTTATGGTCCAGCTCTCACTTCCATACATCACTAGAGGGAAAACCATAGCTTTAACTATACGGACCTTTGTTGGCAAGGTGATGTCTCTGCTTTTTAAGATGCTGTCTAGGTTTGTCATTGCTTTTCTCCAGGTTAACATAGCAGAGGGAAATCCTAGGATGCAAGGAAGAGAAACCTGCAAAAGTAAAGAAGGGAGCTACAGCTCTGCTTTGTTGTATGTGTGGTCCTTGAGCACACCTTGGCAAAATGATTTCACTGCAATGTCTTCACTCCCATAAAATATGCTAATGAAAACAAAGCAAGCTTTTCATATCTTTTCTTTAATCCCTCATAATAGCAAGGATGATTTGGCTAAAAATAGGCTCATTTCACAGGTGGGAAATTGAGTTTGAGACCAACAACACTATTCTATTCATGTTTACTTGGAAGTCCCACAGTATTCAGTTGCTGACATCCAGGTAGCTCAATATTTGCATGATAATTTAAAACAAATAATTTTAGTACTTTATAATTAATGCAATATTGCATCATTGATTATTCTGTTTGGAATTTATGTAGCTTAACTCAGGCCAGCATTTTAAACTTTCTAATAGTGTCCCCCGTTAGCTCACATCTTAATAAAATCAGGAGCTCTTTAACAGGTACACTATAACCAGGAAATATTATTTTCCCTTTCTGTCTGTTGGCCCTCTCTTTTGCAATACATTCAGCTGATCTTATGTGGAATAAGATGATTCCTGGGTGACTACACCTGAAATTTCAAAAGACCATGCTTAGTCATTAGGCAGAAACAGTCTCGTGCATGATGCTTGCTACAACGTGCTTTGAGAGCGCCTTCAGCAATAACTGAAACTGGTTTACTCTGGTGAAATAGACAAGTTCTGAGGTGACTTCACTCTGTACTTCATGCAAAATTCAACTGAGAGAGGGATCCAGGTTGTGTTATTAGGTTGATGAAGATTCAGGCTCCCCAAAATTTCAGAGGGGAGAAACTCCTTACATGATGTAGTCTAGACTGAAGTCTTGTTCTAGACCAGGCATCCCCAAACTTCGGCCCTCCAGATGTTTTGGACTACAATTCCCATCTTCCCCAACCACTGGTCCTGTTAGCAAGGGATCATGGAACTTGTAGGCCAAAACATCTGGAGGGCCGCAGTTTGGGGGGTGCCTGTTCTAGACTAATCTAGGCAAGACACAGAAGCAGCCCTGTTTCCTGAGCCCTTTCCACTCCTTTTAAAGCCCCTGAGAGTCCAGGGTGTGTGTGTACATTCATTTGAGAGACTCTCAGGAAGAATGTACTGTTTGTCAATATTGATGTGGTCCCTCTATGTAAAAGACCTGGGCCTATTCTAAATATTGTGGACATTTCCCCTAATATAGAGCAAAGACTATTTTTAGATCTGACCTTGGATCAGGGTAAAACTCCTGAAACTCAATAACAGAGGTTCAGTTGAAGTTCAGCAAGGAAAGAGAAAGGATGCTGTTGAGTGTACAGAACGGAAGCCTTGTGGCTAGTAACCTTCTAGTACACTAATTCTCAAGGATTCCTCCTGCTATTTCTAGATCTGGATCAATTGTGGCAACACAGATTCAAAAATAATGTGTCAGATCAATGGGTCATAAACTACAAAATGATAGGCAAAACAGTCATGAGAACTGGTAGTAGTTGTGACACCATATTATTTAGAGCCTCTTTGTTTTTTGAAAGTTCAGATAACAATTGCATCACCTAAAATTCATGTCAACTGCAGCCACAAGGTCAGATGCTTAATTAAGGCACAACTTTTTATCTAATTGTGTGTGTGAGAGAGATACTTTAAAGGAAACATAGGACAACAATATGCTTGATAAGATAACCTAGTTGTACTCAGAGTAGACCCACTGAAGTTAATGGACATTCCATTTTTTATCAGTTACAAGTAGGTAGCCGTGTTGGTCTGATGTAGTCGAAACAAAATAAAAAAATTCCTTCCAGTAGCATCTTAGAGACCAACTAAGTTTGTCATTGGTATGAACTTTCATGTGCATGCACACTTCTTCAGACACCACACTTTCACAAGTGTGAAATGAAGTGTGCGTGCACACGAAAGCTCATACCCATGAGAAACTTTGTTGGTCTCTAAGGTGCTACTGGAAGGAATTTTTAATCAGTTATATACCACTTTATCTTCAAAGAAGCAAAAGGTGGTGTACTTTGTTGTCCCCTCTCCATTTTAATCTCACAATAACCCTGTGAGGTAGGTTAGGCTGAGAGACAGTGACTGGCCCAAGGTGACTGAGTGAGGTGCCCATCATTAGGGTTCATTAGGGTCTACTCTGAGTAGGACTTAGTGGAATACAACCTAGAAGAAGAAGAGTTTGGACTTGATATTCTGCCTTTCACTCCCCTTAAGGAGTCTCAAAGCTGCTAACAATCTCCTTTCCCTTCCTCCCCCACAACAAACACTCTGTGAGGTGAGTGAGGCTGAGAGACTTCAGAGAAGTGTAACTAGCCCAAGGTCACCAAGCAGCTGCATGTAGAGGAGCGGGGGAAGCGAACCTGGTTCACCAGATTACGAGTCCACTGCTCTTAACCACTACACCATGCTGGCTCCTATTGTAAGAGAGCACAGATGCTGGGTCTAGTGGGGTCTGAACTTGGGTCTATATACTTTCACACATTACTGACTACTTACTTACACAAGTGTTTCCCATGCCAGCTTCTAGCAGTTTCCATGTCAAGAAGTTTGCCTTGGTTTCTAATGTCTAATCAACATTGGATCCTACACAGCAACCTTTCCACCAATGTTCCAGCTTCATCTTTCATTCAGATGGTTCAAAACTGACTCCGGATATTATTGACAGTGACTTTTGACTGATCTGACGGCTGGATCCGAGGGTCAAATATGTAGCCTAAGGAAAGACACCTGCCGAGGAGATCTGCAAAATCCCATAGCCCCTGAGACGCTCTCTCAGGAACCATAGGAATTTTTGTTAGGGGGGGTGGAGAAGAAAGGTCTTTTGTTAGGAGGGGGGCAGAACCTCAGTTAGCTATGTATTTTTATTGATTTGCATTGATTTATTGGGGGAGGGCAGCTGCCCCCCTGCCCCCCCCTTTACTACGCTCATTCCCTTATATAGATGACTTGTGAACCGCCTTGGGACCTCGGATGAAGACAGCTACGGTATTGAGATAATAATATTGAAAAATCAAAAAAATCACTTAGAAGCATCATTACATAGTTGTTGTTGTTGTTGTTTAGTTGTTTAGTCATGTCCGACTCTTCGTGACCCCATGGACCAAAGCACACCAGGCACTCCTGTCTTCCACTGCCTACCGCAGTTTGGTCAAACTCATGTTGGTAGCTTCGAGAACACTGTCCAACCACTGTCATTCCCTTCTCCTTGTGCTCTCAATCTTTCCCAATATCAGGTTCTTTTCCAGGGAGTCTTCTATTCTCATGAGGTGGCCAAAGTATTGGAGCCTCAGCTTCAGGATCTGTCCTTCCAGTGAGCACTCAGGGCTGATTTCCTTCAGAATGGATAGGTTTGATCTTGCAGTCCATGAGACTCTCAAGAGTCTCCTCCAGCACCATAATTCAAAAGCATCCATTCTTTGGCGATCAGCCTTCTTTATGGTCCAGCTCTCACTTCCATACATCACGACTGGGAAAACCATAGCTTTAACTATACGGACCTTTGTCGGCAAGGTATATTTATTTTTTAAAAAACCAGAGAGCCCAGTGTGCCTATGCGTGTGTTGTGTGGGGTCATCCGCAAGCCACACCTCTCAGATTGCAGCAAAGGCGCAGTTCTTTAAATTCCAATTCAACGACCGTCTCCTGAGCCCCCGCATCGCACTTCCTTATTACGCTCTGCGGGACGGAACAGAGATTCCCGCCCCGCGCTCCTACTACCGGTACCACAAAAAACAAACAAACAAACGACACCGGAAGTGGCGGGGCGTGCCTGGCGCGCGCGCTACTGCGCAGGGCCAAGGTGCCTTTGGCACTCAGCCGCGTGGGCAGCGGTGCAGATTAGTGCGAGCCGAGCGAGCGGTGCGCTTCAGATAGAAAGAGAGCGAGAGGGACGTACGTACGCGGAGACGCCCCATCCCGGGGCTCGTCGGATGGAAGCGCAGGGTGTTCTGGACGGGCTCCGGTCCCGGGTGTTGTTGCCTCGCCGCGTGGGGCGGGCTCCGCGCGCCTTCGGCTGGGCTTTGCCCACGGCGGTGCTGTGCGGCTACGGCTTCTTCGCCAACTTGCGGCCGTCGGAACCTTTCCTCACGCCTTACCTGTTGGGACCGGACAAGAACCTCACCGAGACTCAGGTATTCCGGGGCGGCGGCATTTTTAGTCCGTAGCGTTTCGAAGAGGGGATTCGTCTGCGGGGGGACGGGGCACGTGTCTCCTCGGAAGTAAGCCCCACCGAGCTCTGTAGAGCTTTACTCCCAAAGTTCAGTGCTAGTAGCCCGGGGCTTTGTGTTTCCACCTCAGCCGTCGGTCATGCTAAGGAGAGAGGGCTCTCGAACATGTGCAGAGGACCCTTCGCTAGCGCCGAATTCCAGGTAGGCTGAAGCCCCTCCGGCATCTCTTGGTTTGGAATGCTAAAGCTCCCCGGGACTCGGTATTGATGAATGGCTGGCTGCTGGAGCTATAGGGGAAGTCAGAATTACTGGTAGATTCATAAGCGCGTGATCCCCTTGGTGGAAGCGGGAGGGAAAGAGGATGTCGCGGCGGGAAAGTTTGTCACTGTCCTGAGCAGCAGCAGGTGGATCTTCTGACTTGCACTTGCCAAACTTACGTCACTAGCCTGCGATGGGGTCCCTGCTGTCACTGGTATACTGCATTGTATGCAGAGATTGATAGATCAGGGTGGGCATGTGGGGTTTACTTATATTTTTACTGGAATCTTGCATCCCTGTGCAAAAGGCATGCAGCTTGAATTAAAGAATCCTGAGCCCACACATTTATTCTGAGTGCTGGAAATCAATATAGCTCATAATCCTTACAGTATTTAAGAAAAGTCCTTTCCGCATGTGATCACCTCTCCTTCCGTAATTTCAGAAGTATAATGGGAGGAGAGAGTCCTTTGTTAGACAACTTAGATTCATAGAATTGTAGAATTAGAAGAGAGCACCAAGAGTCCTCTAGGTCAATTCCCTGCAATGTAGGATTTTTTTTGCACAAAGTGGGGCTTGAGCCCATGACCCTGAGATTAAGAGTCTCACACTCTACCAACTCAGCTATCCCAGACTTGGATTCAAAAATAATTGTTGATCTACTGTGGAATCATATAGAGCCATACGTTTCAAACTTTTTAGACCCAGAACCCACTTTTAACCCAAACATGTATTTGGAGACCCATTTCATAATTTTTAACCATATATTTGTAGTTCAGTTGGTAGAGCATGAAACTCTTAATCTCAGGGTCATGGGTTCAAGCCATACCTTGGGCAAAAGATTTCTGCTTTGCAGGCGGTTGGAATAGATGGCCCTTGTGGTCCCTTCCAGCTCTACACTTTTATGATTCTATGATTTGCATGGTGGTAGTGCAAATGAGTGATATTAATCCTACCAGAAGATCTTGGTCTATCTTCTGCCCATCCCTCACCTAGATCAAACTTGCGTCTACAGTAACGGTTATTTGGAATTGCCATCATCCACTCAGTTATTATGGAGACTTGAGTTGCTGCCTGTTGCATTTTAGTGTTTTCTCATTCAAGCCTTGGCCTGCAGCTATTCATCCAAGCTGCAGGCCTAGGCCATCCTGTATGGACTACCTAAGCATTATTGACCCTTGGTTGAGGGCTTGGGGAGTTTATCTTTGTTGTCCATCATCATCAGCATAGGCTGCAATCAGCAGCTGTGAGCTGGTTGACTCAAAGTTGTTGAGAGAATCTACAGTTGGTGTGCTGCTGGCCTTCAACCTCTTCTAAACCTGTGGACGCTTTTGGCACCTGCTCCCTGCTTCAGTTTTCTATTGTCTGCGTTTTGGAGAGAGTGCACATGCTTGATCTTCATTTTCTTAAAAATAAATAAATTCATTTCTGTTTCTTGCAGAAGGAAAGCTAATAAAACAAAGTTAAACAGATCAGGAAAATAATGCCATTTGGATTTAGGAAACTAGTCATTAAAGGGCTGAACACCTTTAGTAGGGAGGAAATCCGTCCAGGAAACAGTTAAAGGCCCAATTTCAGTAATGCCAGGAGTTACCTTGTGCCATAATGAACAGGTAGACCTTTGCTGAAGACTGCACCATTAACATATTTTCCAAGGAGTAATCCAATTGATGTGAATAGGACTTATTTATGAGAAACCATACTTTTAAAATTTTGCCCTTGGAGACAGGTTGTAATGCGTAGGACAGCTATCACTTGGATGCTTGCTAAGTAGAAATCATGAAACAAATTCCATAGTTCTCCTACCTCTATCAGTTTTTTAACTGGATTCTTTTTTACCTTTTATGAATACTGTAATGACAATGAAGCAGACTGTCTCAACCTTCAGCAATCTGTAAGTCCTTGCAAATGATTTTATTCTGACTGTTGCAGATGACAGCAAAATTTTCTGGAGATTTTGTGATAAGGTTCTGAAATATCCAGTCCTACAAGTTTTTATCCACTTAGATCACTGCTGCTTTTTATACATCTTGGTCTTTCTTGCAAAGGCTTAAAAATAATGAGAAGTAACACAAAAACAACACAACACATAACTTTTTCGTGCAAATGGACTTGTAAACATTACAGGGTCATCTTCTATTGCCTTTTCCAACTAACCCCACATGCACTCTGTTTCAATATGTATTTGGTACATTTCAAGCTGGAAATACCGTATCAGCCTGTACCACTACTGCAGTGTCCGAGCCTGAGATTAATAAAGTGTCATGCCAGCCAACCCTAGTAAGGCACTGCTTCTGAAACTTTAATTTTGGACCACTCTTTTTAACCTATTTTACCTTCTCTTCTCCCTCCCTAGCCAGCAAAAGTTTATTTTTCTGCGGTGAACACATAAAAATCAATCCTTGCAGTGGGGTAAAGGTCAGTGGGGTGGAGCCAGAATACAGGGATGGGGAACCTCTGACTCTCTACATGTAGCTGAACTGCCAACTCCTATCAGCCATGAATATTGGCCATGCAGCCTGGGACTAGTGCATAGCTGTCAAGTCTCCCGCCGAAAAATGCAGGTCTGGACATGCGTAGAAGCAACATCCGGTGCTGCTCTACCCGATTTTCGGTGCCCAGGCATGGACGGAGTGGCACCGGAAGTCGCTTCTATGTATGTCCAGGCATGTGTAGAAGCGACTTCCGGAGCTGCGCTACCCATGTATGAACACAGGAAATCGGGTGGCGCCAGGACCTCCCTGGCAGGTAGGAAATCTGGAGGATTTATGGGATTTTTTTCAACTTGGGCTGCTGGCGGGAAACGGTTTAAAATACGGGGGTTTCCCGCGAAAAACGGGAGACTTGGCAGCTATGGACTAGTGCAGGCATCCCCAAACTGCGGCCCTTCAGATGTTTTGGGCTACAACTCCCATGATCCCTAGCTAACAGGACCAATGGTCAGGGATGATGGGAATTGTAGTCCAAAACATCTGGAGGACCGAAGTTTGGGGATGCCTAGACGAGTGGGAGTTCAACAACAAGTTCTGAAGGGCCACAGGTTGCCCATCCTTTCCTTAACAGAGCAGGATATCTCTGACTCGATCCTAAAACCATGAATAGGGAAACATGAGGGGGAAATAGCTGTTCTTCATGAGGTTGTTTCTTCTAAACTCACACTGGGGTGATGGAGTGAGGTTGCAGTGTGGACCAGCGAGCATACTCTTCTCATTCTCCATTTCCCCTCTCTAGAAATGACTACCAAATGCCATCAGATGCTCCATGCTTTCCAAGGGACTCTGGCTGTATAATAGCCTCTCTAGAGAGAATTTGCTTGGCAACTACCCCTTGCACAGTTTGATGTTACGCAAAAGCTTGTATTTGAATGAGCTGTAAGTTACACCTCTTAGAATATGAATTTTCTGTTAACAAATGTTCATATCTTTTTCTTCTTCATTTAGGTCTTCAATGAAATTTATCCAGTATGGACTTACTCCTATTTGGTGCTGCTCTTTCCTGTCTTCCTGGCAACAGACTATCTCCGCTACAAGCCTGTCATCCTCCTACAAGGACTAAGCCTTATAGTGACATGGTTTATGCTGCTTTATGCAGAAGGACTGCTGGCTATTCAGTTCCTGGAGTTCTTTTATGGACTGGTGACTGCCACGGAAATTGCCTATTATTCCTACATCTATAGCGTTGTGGACCTAACGTTGTATCAAAAAGTCACAAGCTACTGTCGGAGTGCTGCACTTGTGGGTTTTACAGTGGGCTCTGTTTCTGGACAAATCCTGGTGTCTGTATTTGACTGGCCTCTGTTCAATTTGAATGTGATCTCTCTCACTGCTGTGTCCGTTGCCTTCGCCATGGCCTGGTTTCTGCCCATGCCACAGAAAAGCCTTTTCTTTCACCATCGACAGTCAAGCACCCAGGTCAGTAAGGAAACGAAGGTTGTAGATCCTGCCTTAAAGAGGGTTCCTGGGTGGGAAGATGTTGAATCGGAGATCCCTTTAAATAGAGATGAGCATCCAGCAGTGCAACAGGTAAGCAATAATGCTGTTTCCAGGGGAATGGAAGGTGCAGATCTCTCATTGCACAGAAAATCTCTGTTGGGTTAATTGACCATTACATTGTCTGTTGCTTGTGGCATGTCAGGGCAGTTCATTGGGTTTTCAGGTGTCTGATCACTTTAAATTCTGGGGATGTGATCTTCAGCATGCCTCTGGCAGTCGAGTCCTATTGCCTGCTGAAACAAGTACAAGTTCAGGCCAATCAAATATGCTAGTTTTATTAACTTCCTATTTATTATTCTTGTTTATGAGATGCCTTGTTAAATGAATCTTCTAGGTATTCAAAGGGAGAAAAATAAAGTATTACAATAAAAATCTATAATCGCATAAAACAAGCCAGCATAAAAGCCAAATACAAAAATCAAGCACAGCCAAATACCGTACAGAGTGCAGAAACTGGAACCATCAAATGCTTATGCTAAAACCACTAACCATTCCATAGGAACTTAAAAACAAGATCTTAAAAGGCCTGAGAGAAGAAAGGAGATTCTTTTGGGAATCTATTGTTGCTGGGGAGGGCAGGTGGTAGCTCCAAGAACAGCTTATGCTTGTGTGTTTCTGAAGGTGGGCTACTATCCATCTTAAGAATACGATACTTTTAAACTCTAGACATTCTTTGCAAGTACAAATGTTACCACAAGCTTCTTAGGAGAGCCTATAGAGAAGTTTTGGCCAATTGTCAGGGTAAACTAGGTCCAGAGATAAGAACCAATGAAGTGAAGACTGGGTCAGAAAAAGTGAGACGCTTGTGTGGAGATGCTTCTAAAGGAGTTTGCAGGACATAGTGAAGCCTGACACTTCAGCAGAAAGCAAACTTCTGCAATTGTGCAAACAAATCTAGAAATTACTTTTTAAAAATCCTGTCCCTTGGCCAGAAAGGGTTCTGTGTTCTTGTTCTTGTTTTGTTTGCTAGGCTACAATTGGTAATTAAAGCTCTTAGCATTCCATGGAATTAAAGTTTCCCAGTCAAGCTCTGCTTCCCTAGCAGAGGATTAGCATGAAGCGGGGAGAACCTGTATGGATAGATGGCAGCACTTTCTTCAGTTCTATGTAAATTAGCACAACAGTGTATCCTGGTATAGGCTAATACTGTTCCTCCTCCTCCTCTCCTATTCTCTCATTCATTTCTCCCCCACCCCTGCCTTCTACTGACATTTTTCAACTCAGGTGTTTTCATATTGTGTTCTTGTATTCTATACATTGAAAGTTGAATGTATTGTCAGTGCTGTGTCACCAGCCTACTCAGTGCACTGATGTTGAGGTGAGAGTTCTGAATGGAGAAAAAGTCCATTGTAAAAAGAGATTCTTTAGTTACAGGGAATGGCAAAAAAGCCCCTTATCTGCGGACTGTGTACACAAGCAAACTGCAAATACAGCTTGGTCTTGGCCTAAGCACATATAATCTTAAACATCCTGGTGGAACCCTACAGATTATAAATTCCAGGCAGCAGGCTTTGTGGGAGAGGAGAGAATACACATGAAGATCTTGCATCAGTCTGCATCCCCCCCATCTTTGTGTATAGAGCTCTATAGTTGTTCCTCTTTATCCTGTGCTGAGGAGGGAACTTGTGTTTCCTTAGCTGATGGAAACTGGAGGCAGTATGTCTTCTTTGGCACCACTGTGCCGCCCTCGGGTAGAGCCACCTGAAGTGTTCTGCCTCATGCTGGCTCCAAACTTGTGGTCAAAAAGGCAGAACCAAATACAGCTCTTCTACCTGCCTCTTTCCCAGACCATTCATTCACGTGCAGGACTCCAGAATAGTCACAGACATTGAGAGAAAGGGAAGTAGGATTTGAGGTTTTTATTCTTTTCTGCACCCTATAGACGAGGCCCTGGTGCCCTCTGGATGCCTTGGACATCTATTCCCATCAGTTCTGGTCAGCACAGCATGATTTTGGAGCATTTGGAGGGCGTCAGGTTGGTGACTAGGTGTTGATGTTGGCCAGGTTTTGCAGAATTTGTACACTTGCTCCAGCATATGTTTTGTGTCCCACTTAAGGAATCACAAACTCGGCTGCCATTAATAGGCTTTTCACTCTCTAAAAACAGCTTGACTGCTCTTAAAAATGCAAGTTCTAAAACTTCAGTAAAACACAGGAGCTGAATTTAGGTGTGGGGCAGTATTGGAATTTTCCCCCTTTTCTGGTAAATTTGCTCCAAGCTGCCCATGAGTTTTACTGTTGGGAAAGTTATCCTTTCTCTTTTGTTCACAAATCACATTTTGTTCACCTTGAAAAGTTACATTCACTCAGACCCCATACAGGATAAATGACTACAGCAGTAGTGTACCACTTGCAACTCTTGCTGTGGGTCTTACTGTGTACTCATACTGCTTTGGGACATTACTTTGCTAGCCATTTCATCAGTAAAGCTGGAAGAAATATTATTAAATTTGTAAACCACCCTTCAACCGATGATCACGGCAGTTCACAACATAAAAATACAAAATGATACATAACAAAATAAAAAACAAGGCAATAACCCCCTCCCACAAACACATTTCAGAATCCATAGAATGTTAATAAACATTGCTTTGTCCCTGTGGGAAAAAAGTTAGCTAGAGTAACTAGCAGCAGTGTACAGCCATTCTCTCCATTGATTTTAAGAGAGCTAAGTTTGCTTGGCTCCCATCATGAGAGACATAATTCCCTTGTACCATTGGATGTGCCCTAGCTTGTTTCTTCAGTAATAAGCAGATGTGGTTAGGCATTATTTGTGGCTTTAAACCAGATGTGGCCTAACCTGTATCACTGCAGTTGTTGGATGGCCACTGGGCAGAGATGATGGGAGTTATAGTCCGATAACATCCGGTGGGTTACAGGTTCCCTAAGGGATTGGACTACTAGCTTTCCAAGTGTCGGATATTGACTAAAGATGGCGGGTTCTGAGTCTTCTCTACAATCTCTTATTTAAGATGATGTGGAATATCCATTGCCAGTGTATTTTCGGCACCTTTTGACAAGTATTTCAACATCTCCATTGAGTAATTATGGCAGCTGATTCTGATTAGTTTACAGCCCTACCTCAGTTGGATGTGCCTTGAAAAATATGTGGTTTTAAATATTAGGGCTGAGCGGAGTGCTTGCTTGTTTCAATTGTGGGAGGGAAAGTTGCTCATCTTGTTCGTTGCCTGTTTAGTCTCTGAAAAGCTTCTTCAATGCTTTAAAAAATTGTTCTGGGAATATACTGGGTGATACTAAACTAAGTTTTACTCAGAGCAATGAACATGACTAAGTTAGGTCAGTGAATATAAATAGGTGTACTCGTGAGTAAAACTTGGTTGAAAATGACCCACTGATTTTAGTTAATCAGGGATATTAACTAGCACAGCCCATTGACAACAAGGAGTAGTGCTTTCTAGGCTACCATTGTCCTTGCTCGGTATGCACAAGGGGAAATATTCTGCTGCCGCCTGCAATGGAGGGGGCAAACTCCATGAGGGCTACTCGAGAAGCTCTTGTGGCGTCTCCCACTGTGTGTGTGTGTGTGTGTGTGTGAATGAATCCTTTCTGGATCCTCCCCCTCCTGTCATGTGATGCAGCTTTGCATTGACTTCTCCATTCAAAAGAAACTGGTGCAAAGCCCTACCACATCTCCTGGATGGTGTTTGTGTACATATGTGTGGAGGGGGGATCTCCCTTCCACACATGGCAGCCAAGCTGGGTGGTGGAACACCTCCTCTCTCACCAACTCAGCAGCAAGGGAGGCATTTCGCAGAACTTTGCTGCCGGTCCCTCTCTGCCCCTAGAGGCTGGGGAGACCAGTGGCAAAGCTGGGTAGTGGAAAGGGTGTGTTGCCCCTTGGGGCCAGCTTCCTCGCCCCCACCTCATGGGCTGGCTGGCTGCTTGTACCTTCCCCCTAAATTGCTTGAAGGGTGTCTGTGCAGGTTTTGCTGGTGGTGAAAGTTTAGCATCCTGCACCTTTTAGTTCAGCTGTAATAATTCCCCATAGCTGAATATACAAAGAGTATTATAATTCTTATCTTGATCGTAGTCATAGCAATCCCGTGGGGACTGTGGCTGTTTTTATTTATTGGAAAGGAACTAAGGCAGAGTGCAAATGCGTCATCTACTACAGCAACTTGGTCATGGGCAGTTGGGATCAAGCATATAAATGTCCATCTCCCTTGTTAAAAACAACTGGCAAACTATGAACCTTTGGCTGTTTGACCTCAGCCATAGTGTAAATGTTTTCCTGCACAGAGTATAGGCAAGGAGTCCATGTGTTACAGCCGATTGTAGGGTGTTTGGGAGTCGCGGTGCGCAGGGCTGAGCAAGCTTTGCAAGCCCTGGGCCTTGGAAGTTCTGGGCATAGGGTTTGCCAAGTGGTTTTTGTAGAATTCTCCATGTGTCCAACCATTGCTGTCCCATTATTTAAATGACCTACTTTCTACTACTTGTTGAATGTTGAGAATATGGGGTATGGCTAGCAGGAACTGGCTCTATCCATCTTCACCCCAGAATTGCATATTTCTTTGACTAATTCTCCACCCCAAACCACTATCCTGCTGTCCCATTGTTTTGTCCATACATGGAGTGGACTGTTTTCTAAACAGGAATATTATATTTGTTTAATACTACGGTATATGTAGCAACGTAATAACAGTTGAAGATTTTGGGTGGCCAGTTCATATGATGTCTCTGTGCACCACACAACCTTTTCACCCCTCTACCCAGATTCCATCATGCAGTTTTCCTAGCACAAAGTGGCTATTTTTGAACACAATTATTCAGAGATCAAAAAGAATTGTGGTGGCATGTATAATCAGGCAGGGCCCAATCCAGGATGAGAAAAGGACCATAGAATCATAGAATTATAGAGTTGGAAGGGATCCCTAGGGTCATCTAATCCAACCCCATGAATGTATCTGAACTAGTGGTCTTCAGTTTCAGTGTCATGGGTTCATCTTTTTATTGGAAAGATAGCCGGGGCACTGCTTTCTGGTGGTGCTTCTTCTTGAATAGGAGACAGTTTTATTTTATTTTTAGCCCTATTTAGATCTGTATTCTTCCTATTGTGCTGCTGTACATGCAAGTAACAGACAGAAAGATTAGCTGAATTTTGTGTGTGTTTTACATCTATGCAGGAGCAGAAAGTGGACATTGTGAAAGTAATCAAAGAGCTCTGGCAGGACTTCCTTCGGTGCTACTCATCCCGGCCTCTGCTGTGTTGGTCTGTTTGGTGGGCGCTCTCAACATGTGGTTACTTCCAAGTCATAAACTATGCTCAAGGTCTATGGGAAAAAGTGCTGCCTTCTCAGACCTCTAAGATCTATAACGGTGGTGTGGAGGCTGTTTCCACACTGTTGGGTAAGTTCCCTCTGTAACTATTTTTTTAAAAGAGGTAAGATACATGCTATGGGACTACGTTAAGCACTGGATCCAAAGGACTAAACATACCTTACCTACAGGGTAGGTGCGTTGTGCAGCTGCCGAAACTGATGCTTTCCTATTTCAAGCAAGAGACCCTTTCCCGTAAACGGCACTCCCTTAAATTACAGTTGAGTGAGTTTCATATGATGTGTGCATGTGATGACTCACTTGATTCTGCTAGCAATTTTAGTGTTTTGAAATTCTGTCTGGAGATGATAGTGTTTATAGCAACCTCCTGAGGAGCTTTACCCAAGCAAAGTATGCCCAGGTTTGGTACATGAATATGACCAATGCAACAGCAGTTGGAGCAATAGCCCGATGCTTACACAGGCTTTTGTGCACAACCACAATTGAGTAATGATTGTAACTGCTAGTACTGGGCAACATTTCTACATTAACCTCCCACCTGTTTTCTCTCCGCCCTCAAAATTCTCAAGCCTGCTTGCTCCATATAAGTGTAGAAGCCCTGAAATGGGGATGGTTAAACTTTTTAGGGCTGAGGGCCACAATGACCTGTGAACAGTGCCCAGGGAGTCACATATCAAAGTGGGTGTGGCCAATTTTACTTCTGTTTAGAAGATAATTTGAGGCATGTGTGTGTTTGGCAGGGGTGTCTCTTCCCCCCCCCAATTTATTATTATATATATGTAAAATGACATATTTCAGAGGTCTGTCTTTTGGGTGACCACAAAAAATGGGGGGGGGTGAGTGGTGGGTGTGGGCCACAGATTAGGCAACCCTGCCCTAAATTAATTTGTTTTTTGCACTTACAGGAGCTGTGGCTGTGTTTGTTGTGGGCCACATAAAAATATCTTGGGCTACCTGGGGCGAGATAGCCTTAGCCATGTTTTCCCTGTGCATTGCTGCTGCCGTATATATCATGGACAGTGTTCATAACATCTGGGTCTGTTATGCTTCGTATGTAGTATTCCGAATTCTTTATATGCTGCTCATCACAATTGCAACGTAAGTAGATCTTTGCAAACTGACAGTTTATAATTAATAATCCATGTTTCAGTAAACTCAGCACAAAGCTGTATTGCATTGTAAGCATTGAATTGATGTTCTGCATTTAAGAATGTCAAACAAGCAAAGACAATCAACATGCATCTAGATTCTTGAATTTTAGAATGCCGTGGCTTGCTTGTTCAGTTATGTCTGCTGTAGCACAAGTCAATCCAGACTGTAATCAGAAAATTGTAATATAAGCAAAGAACAGCGGGTACATTTATTCAATCTGTGCTGTTTACATTGTAAACATGAGTCTTGTCGGTGGAATATGAGACTCTTAATCTCAGGATCATGGGTTCGAGCCCCATGCTGGGCAAAAGATTCCTGCATTGCAGGGGGTTGGATTAGATGGTGCTCGGGGGTCCCTTTGAACTCTTTTGATTCTATGGTTATATAAGAAAAAGTGCCTGACATTTTGTTTTAAATTGAGTTACTAATGTTGCATGTAGCAGATGAGGGTTCAGTTTTCAATGTAAAGTCGGGTTTGCGTACCTGGTGTCACTTTGAAACTAGGTCTGGGGTTTCCAGTCTGTCTTATGCAACCATTTGTCTTTTTATTTTTTTGGCAATGCACATCTAATTGCTGTCATGCCAAATGACTGCGACTTTGGGCATGCAGCCAGTAAGACACTGGCAACCAGAAATGTCAGAATTAAAAATAGATTCTCCATATTATGATATCCTCATATGTTGGGTTTCTTCCAGGCTGATTTGTTTGAGTAAAGGTGAAAGTTAGGAAGAGCAATAAGTGCTTTGTAAGCAGTGCATTCGCATGCATCAGCTATGTTTTGGGTTTGCATAATTCATTTTGCAGTGTAATGCAATAGTTCAGGAAAGCACACAAACTAAGACAGATTGTCCTAGTTACTGCAAGTACAGTAGCTGAATACTGAGCAATGGGCAGTAGTTATAGACAGTACACAAGTAAGAATAGCAAGGACATAGGTATCAATAGCTTTAATCTTTTAATTGTCGTGGGAGGGAAACTGCATTATCGAGAGACTCCCATGTGTTCACATGTGGGAACAAAGAAAACTGTCTTATACTGAGCTGGGCCCAGCTATATTCAACACAAGTTCTTGCTGGATTCCAATTCCAGTCAGTTCCAACCAGCATGGCCAATGGTCTGGGATTATGAGAGTTGTAAAACCAGCAACTTCTGAAGGGCCACCGACTCCCCAGTAGTGATACTGGCACCAGCTCTGCAGGGTTTCAGACAGAACTTTCCCAGCCCTTCCAGGAGGGATTGAAGCTGGGATCTCTGCATGGGAAGCATGTGTTCTACCATTGAGCTACAGTCCTTCCCAACTGATAATTATTGTTTTGGAACAGTGCTTTTTGCTTACAAAACTGGAGTTGGGTGGGAGTTATTGCGCCCAACAGCTTAAAACCACATCTGGATGACCACCCATTTCTCCCAAAGCCTTCAGAGAAGGCTGTCGTACAACTTGCCCTGAAAAACTGTGCCAGTGAGCAAATGCAGATAAGAAAAACACCCTGATTTTTGGTAGAAGTTAATCCTATGTGTGTTTTCAGAAAAGTAAGCCCCATTGAATGATAGGAGTTACTTCATAAAATGTGCATCAGATTGGGCTGATCTGATGCTTTGCAGCTTCAACCCTAGTTTTGCTTGTTCCTCTACACCAGTCGCACTGGGAAGCAGCGATTCATAGCTGGCAAAAATGACTGACTGATTTCCCACCCATTGAGTCTTCTCAGCTGTAGTCAGGATTAACTAGTCACCTCTCCATTGTGCATCTTGGCTCCTCCCTTCTGCCCACTGTTTACAAATCCTATGCAACTTATCAGTCATTTTATCACCAGAGCTCCTGGCAGTTAATATTTCAGCACCTTGTCTATCCTCCTCCGCACTGAATTAGGTCACTGTTCCCATTTTACAAATGGGCACGCCACCTCCATTTCCTCCATTGAACAAGCTGGGATAGTACAACCAGCTCAACTGCTTTGATTTTCCCTTTGATATACTCAGCTGGGAAATGACATCAATGTGTGTGTGTGTATTTTGGTTTGTGGGTTGAAGCAATAAGATCACTGCATATGCAAATATTTAAGGGCCAAATTACACATGATGGTGGCACTTCATTGTGTTATTAAATCTGGAGCTGCCACCAATCATGTAGAGCAGGGGTGGGGAACCTTAGGCTCAAGGACCAAATGGGATTTTCCTGTTCTCTCTGTTTGACTCTTGGGACTCTCCCCAGGCCAGGCCCATTCTCAAAGGCCACACTTTCCTTAAGTAATTTTACCTGACTTTAGTGTCCTTGGATTGTAGTATTGCCTCGTGCTTACCTGGAAGGACAATGGAGAGATGTGTGAGAACTTCTTGACTTTTGTGTGGCTGGAATGCATCCTGCAGTTAGTAGAATTGTACATGCAAGATATCTGAAATCTCAGTTATCTGAACACAAAAGAATTATACCCAAACCTTGGTACATGAACAGCTGATTCAGATAGCTGAACAGCTTGAGTTTGCCTACTTCCTTACCATTTGGATGGTAAAAGTAGCTGGCTGGGATCCAATGTCTGGAGGGCAGTACACTGGCTGCCCTGATCCTGTATGATCCCAACTCTTTTGATTATTAACTTGTGTGGATCTCTTCTGTTTGCCTGAAAAGAGGCTTTTGTTTTCAGTACTCATGCTCTATTTCTTCTTCTTTTTCTGTGAAGTTTCCAGATTGCAACAAATCTAAGTGTAGAGCGCTATGCTCTTGTTTTTGGCATCAATACATTCATTGCCCTGGCATTGCAGACTCTGCTCACAGTGATTGTTGTTGATGCAAAAGGGCTTGGCCTGGACATATTCACGCAGGTAAGGCCTATTTTGGCTGGGTGTGGGGTGGGGAAAGGGTATACAGCCTTCCTAGTAAAATCCTTTTGTCTGCTTCAGGGTGTGAGAGGTCATTCTGGTTGCAACAATTTTTCATTGGGGGGTGGGTAGTGCCTTGTCCTATGCTTGCTGAGGGGAGGAGGTTTCCTTCATACACCCCATTTTCTAATACATGTTCTAATACATGCTTATCTGTCTTAATGAGTTGCCAGGAGATAAAACCATTGCACATGTTTTACTTGAAATGGAAGCTTCTCTCAGGCTTGGCTTGAAGACTGCTTCCTATTTAGATACACCTAATAAATGCATTGGCAAAAATGGGTGGTGAGTGTAAAATGGAGCACAAAATGTGATTCTTACTCATTATAATAAAATGACAGCCTGTCATCTTAGTGCCTGAGACATAAAATCCAAATAGTGACTGCCAACCTCCCATTGTGCTAAAGATAGCACTATTTTTTGGCTGTTTACTGCCCTATGATGTGCAACATTACCTTACCAGCCGTCTTACCCTTCCTAACGGTAGGACTGGCCCTGGTTTAGGTTAATGAACTTTGCTTCTCAGTTCACCACTCCCTTCTCTTTTTGTTCCCTGCAGTTCATGATCTATGCTGGCTACTTTGCTGCCATAGCAGTAGTGTTCTTGATCAGTGGGACATGCAGTATTATCAAGAAATCCTGGACGAAGGAGAGGAGAAATGAAGCAACAACAGATGGTGCTTAAAATGAAGAATATGGACTTGTTAAGCCCCTGTGTTAGGGAAGGGGGATCTATTTAAATATGCTGGTTCCTATTTATTAATGTATCCAGATGCTGTTAATTCAAGACTGTTACCTAAATTGTCCTTGATACATGTTTGTACTATATTAGTAGCATAAATTAGGAACAGATTTACTTATATCTTACGTAAGTAAGAATTTTATATGCAACACATTGGTCTTGGATAATGCCTTTTAGGTCAAAACTGCATAACTAGAGATGGTCAGAAGCCTCCTTGAGATTTACTGATTGCTTCCTGAAACCAGCAAGCCCATAAATCAGCCACTGAAGTGAAGGTGTTGTTGAAACTAGCCCAGTTCATGCTGTTACAGGGGTCTTGGTAGGCTGGGTTTTGCGGGTATAGAAGAAATATTAAGGCAGTGAGGTATACCAAAAGTAGTCTTAAGTCAAGTTGGACATAGCAGAAGAACTCTACCAAGGCTGGTAGAAGCAAACTCATGAATATTGAATAGACTTATCATATACATGTGCAAACACATTTCACAATGTAGTAGGTCATGTATTGTCTGCCTTTTGATATTTCTAAAGGCTCAGCTTCCTTTGATTACCCTTGCTCAGCAAGGTTAAATAGATGGATTATCCTGCTGACCACATGTCAGTTATACATCTTCATTCATCAATAATATAGGGCACAGAGAGCATGTGATGAAAATTTGGCTTGGTTTGGCATCCTTAAAACCTCAGTTACCCTTCGATTCCCTGAAAGCTTTCTTCAACTCCACAGATTTTCATGACACCTGGGAGAATGAACTCTCACAACAGTAATGTTATTTTGCTTAACTCATAATTGAAACCTTGATTAGCATTTTCCTCTATTGCTAATATGTTTTCCAGTGGTGACCAAATGCGTTTGACAACACTGGATGAAATCTCATCCGCAAGAATTTAGAATATCAGATTCTGTCTATTCATCCATTGTAGGATGGATGTGGAGTGGGATTAAACTGCAAGAGTGTTTACATGGTTTGTGTTTGTAAACACTATGGGGAACAGGGATGCTGCTAAATTACATGTTCTATTTCCTCTTCCTTTCCATGTCCACTGTTACTTCCTGTGACAAGCAAAATAATTGCAAATGAGAGGGTTGAATGAATCAGTAACAAGGAGCATTTGCCTCAGGATTGCAGGGTTGTTTCCTGGCAAGCTGCTAAGGATGTTAGACCAGCCTAAATAATGAAGCTGTTGTCAGTGGTACATACTTTAACATGAAAACCACTTCTATGTAACTTAAAGCCATAAGTAGGTTTTACACCTGAAGACTGCACATTTTCCTTAGCTGTGTATACAGACTTTGGGAGGCCACTGCTAGTTGTGTTTCCTAATTCATGTAAATCAAGCAGATATGGGTGTGGTGGTTGTATGTTCAAGACAGAAGTGCTCTGCAAGTGGGAAAACCAGTGTGTGAAGTATGAGACCTGTTCACTGTAAGTATCCAGTACTTGTTCATCTAGTGCTCTCTTTACTACATTAAAATCCAAATGAGGAAAATGGAAAGAAGCTTGGGAGAGAAGTGTTGGGTAACCAAAGAGGAAGATGGACCTATTCAAGCAGCAAATACTTATTGCCTCTGGGCCAAGATATGACATTCATTTCGTGAATTCAATTAACACACACTCTCTCTATATATTGGGACTGGGGGTCTGTGAAGAGGGAGTTTTTAACTCTTGCTCCTATTGCTGGGTTCCTAATAAAAATTACTTTTATTTGCATTTCAAGGGAAACCTCCCTTGGTGTCAAGGGGAACTTCTGTGGTATGCAAATAGTATCTTCTGAGAGCTGCTTTTTGTTGTGACACAGGGAGAGAGTTAAACTCCAGGCTTCCCTTCAGCTGCTACTTGCACTGCAATTGTGAATGTTAAAGGAAAGCGCACAACTCATGTCTAGATTAGCCTTCTGTGTTCCTCCTGGGGGGGAACTGAAATAACTAGGAAGACCTCATCTCTGGATAAACCCTGTTAATATAATGTAGATGACCAAGATGTCTTCCTTGCCTAAGAGTTGCCTTGTAGTAATTTGCATAACTGGTTATGCAGGACTACTCCAGTCTGATGAATGTAAGCTTGGAGATGGCTCCAGGTTCTCTTGCATTGTTGTAATGGTATTGGAATAGGAAAACACTACTCTAGCCAAGTGGCAAACCTATTTTTTAAATCAAATAAAATTATTTTATGATATTCTTTAAAGTTTACTTGTTATTAATAGTGCAATGTTATAATTACATTAAATGACCTTCATAACAGTTCTTACAATTTCATGAGAAAATCCAGCTCCCAAATTTTGCTAGCTAACAGAATAAATCACACACACTTCTCTGTAGCTTAAGAAAATATATATACTGGGAGCTACATTACAGTGGTTTTCAACCAGTGTGCTGTGGCAACCTGGGGTGCCTTAAATGATGGGTTGCCGCAGGCAACACTAGCCTCTGTCCCTCTTTCCTTCTCTCCCTCTGATGCCTTCTCGCATTTCTCCCTACCAAAGGCTTGCACAGCTGTTCATTGCAGCAGCCCTGGCTACAAGCTCCCCAGGCAAATGGTGCCTCTGGGGCTGGCCGAGGGCTGCTTCCCAGGCCCCTGTGGGGCAGTCTGAAGAGGCACCTCTCTTTGGGTCAGGGGGTCAGCTCAAAGACTGGGGGCAGCAGCTGCCCAAGGAGAGGGGAGAGGAGGCTGAGAGAACACAAGGGAGGGTGTTTGAAAAAGGGTGAGAGGCTGCCAGCTTGGCAGGCAAGGGGTCACATAATGGCTTCTGAGCCCCACAGGGGCGCCACAGAATGTAGTTGGTCAAGGGAGCCATGGACCCCCAAATGGTTGAACACCTCTGGCTACATTAGATAAAAGTAATCGGCCTCCTAGATGAGGAATTCTGCTTGTTGACAGCAAACTTGTGTGGCAAATGCAAATTAAGGCAAACCTGGGTCTGAGAAATGACAGCAAGTTAATCTCGCTGGGTAGGAAACAATTACGTACAAAGTACAGTGGTACCTCGGGTTTTGAACAACTTAGTTCATGAACAACTTGGAAATTGAATGCTGCAAACCAGGAAGTAGGTGTTCCGGTCTGCGAACTTTTTTCTTAATCTGAACAGTTGTTTGCGGCTGGGGGCTCCTTTAAACTTCTCCCATGAGGGGAGCATCAGAGCCCCTGCACCACCTGAAGGCAGCCAGGCAGAATAGTTGCTGGGGTGGCAAAGGTGGAGACAGCTCGGCAGCTGCATCTGAGAGCCCCTAAACTGCCACTGAGGCAGCTGTTGGGCTGTCTCCACATTGCCACGCGATGCTCCTTTAAACTTATGTTGAGATGAATACAGCTACACAATGGAAAAGTGTGAGGGAGCCTGCAACTCTCCAGTTGAGCAGCCCTAATTCAGCTCCTATTCCCGTGCAAGTGGGGCGGGGCGGAGGCTTCGTGCTCCCCAGCTGCCATTCAAAATTAAAACTGAAACTATCCAGAAAACCACAAAGCCAACAAACTTGCAACTCTTGAAAAAGCAGCAACACAACAAATTGAAAGCAAACCAATCACAAATGAATCAAAATCACAAGAAAACATAAAACACTGACTCTAACCCTAATTCTAATCCTTACCCTAAAATCCTAAAATTAACCCTAACCCAGAAATGATCTTGTTAGATAGTAAAATTCATGTTAAATGGCTGTTTTAGGAATTGTTTTTAAAAGTCTGTAACAGTTTAATCCATTTTGCATTACTTTCTATGGGAAAGTGCACCTTGGTTTTAGAACGCTTTGGTTTTAGAACAGACTTCAGGAACGGATTAAGCTTGGGAACCAATGTACCACTGTAGATGAATCAGAAGTACCAAAATCCTTCCTTCCATCCACCCGTCCGTACCGCTATTCGTTATGGATGTCTGCCTCCGAATAGGTTCTAAAGGCAGTTTACAAGATACGTGTTGTTTTTTTTTTATAAAACCGCACAAAAGTTAATAGCGGTAGTTCTAGAATAAACGTAATCCACAATCTGAGATCATTCCATTTAAATTCGAAAGTCCAAAATGCACTCAAGATTACTTTTTCATGAACTGGTGTTAAATAATCTTGAGTCACTATAGCATGATCATAGGCGCAGATAAGCATCCCAAGTGTAATACTGTAATTGTGCTTTTTTACTCCCCGATGCCATGAGGGAAGGTCGAGAGGCCACTAGCCCTCATTAAACGACCTTGAAGCTGACCGGTAAAATGCCTTCCTTGCCAAGTTACTACATATAACCTCAGCTTAGCGGAGCAGGCCGGCAAGGGCGGATTTCCCGCCCTGCGTGACGTTTCGCGGCGTCTCCATGGCGACGGCAAAGGGCCGCGGCGGGAAGCCCTGCGTTTGTCCTCCCGCCGGCTCGCCCCGCCTGCGGTGGCTATGGAGACGGCGAGCGTGGTGGGCGGCGCGTGAGCAGCTCTGTGTGGACCTTCGCAGCCGCCGTCGTCCTCCGCTTTGGTGAGTGGCGTGGGGAGGGGAAGTCTCGGCGGCATGACGGGCCGCCGGTGGGCGCAGCGGTTACCATGACAACGCCATGGAGGGCGGGTCGCGGCCCGGCGCCGTCCACAGGTGGAGATGAACGAGGGGAGGGCGAGGGCCGAGGCGGGTCTTGTCGAGGCGGACTCCGGTCTACGGCCAGCAGCCTGATGACCCTGGGCTCGGCGGGGTGGCACGGACCCGTCCGAAGCGCCCCCCTTGGCTGGTTGTCCCAACCAGGAGGGCCGTGGGGCGAGGGAGGGTCGGGCAGGCGCTCTCCGCCGACGGAGCCGAAGGGGCGGCGGGGAAAGGCAGGAGCGTGGGGCTTGAGCGCCTCCTCCGGCCCCGTGGTTTCGGCAGAGAGCGGGCCTTGCCCTGGGGTGGGCGGGGAGGCGGCTGCCATGGCGACGGGCGTAAATCGCTCGGTTGGGTCAGGCGCTTCATGTGCTCGGGAAGCCTCGGCGTCCGAACAGGCAGGTTTCGCCTCGGGAGGGGCCTCGATCTTCCTCATCAAGTGGCCGCCCCGAGGCTTGGTTTGGATCCTCCGACTAGATCAGGAAAGTTGGTCTGAGGCTGCTTTGCAGGCGATAACTTCATCGCCTGCCCCGGCAGATTTGCATTGTAAGAATGGGATGGTGCTTGGCCAGTTTTCCTTGATGGATCAATATGTCCTGTTGAGCTTAGTGGAATTTATTTCTGAGTAGGCATGCATAGGATTGTGCTTTTAGTTTATCAGTAATCAGGTTAATGTGACACTTACTTGATTAAATAACAACCCGAGTTGGTGACAATTTTATTTATTTTTGTTGTGAACATGTGTCTCGATATCAGAGGACATTTCATGCATTTCTCTGTCAATATGCAATTTAGTGTTGATACACATTCAACTCTCGTTAACTGCAATATAAAAGTGAAGAATCTTGTATTTGGAAACATGTTTAGTACAGAACAGAAGCTCTGGAGTTCAGGCAGTATTTCTTGTCTCGGACTCTCAAGGAAACTTCCTATAAGTTTTTTTATCCAATCTTGTAGGCCTATGGCATTTTGTACAAGCTGCAAAAAGCTGGGTGACTGTAGGACCAGTTGGTGGTCATGAAATTTGGGTAAAAAAGCAGACATGGTCCGACAGGCAATAAAGCTATTGAATTACAGCTGTGAAATAATCAGGTACAAGTCATGAAAATATTCTGCAAGATTGCCTTCTTAGAGTCATTAAAGTGTCCATATTCCAAAACACTTGGTTTCTTTGTAATGAAACACTTCATATATTTTTTCAATTTGTAGCTTTCCATTAAGGAACATCCACAATGAGTGACAAAAAAGACACTAGTGAATCTTCAGACACTGGAGGTCCCACAGATGGTGGGGACTATGAAGATGATTTTGAAAAAGATCTTGAATGGCTAATTAATGAAGAAGAAAAACAAATCTCTAATGATATACAGGTATTAGCAAAATACTACATTAGTCTTGTGCCAGTATCTCAATTCCATATGAAATGTGCTGATGTAAATAGATAGACTGGAATGAGAGGGCATTTGGGGTTCTTAAAATATTGTTGGACATAGGCTGAGATCCAGGGAACTTAGACCTTCGAGATCAAGCCAGTGCCAACTTTCAGAAACATCTGGAGTGATCTCATCTGGCATTAATGGTACAAAAGGAGATAATTCCTTGTGTGCACCCAGAAGTGTGTGTTGGAATGAAGAGATTCTTTGGTTTGCAGTCTAGGGCTGCAATCCTAAATAATAGCGAGTAGGCTCTGTTAAACGCAGTGTTAATATGCATAGGATTGCAATGTTTAAAACTTTTAAAAACAGGCAATCTAATATTTTATTGAGATAACACACACACACTTACTTGGGGAAATTTTTTCACTTTTAAAGGAGAATACAGTTGTATCTCGGCTTGGGGGTCGAACGTTCCAACTCCCAGACAATTAAAAACTGGAAGTGATTGTTCCAGTTTTCAAACGTTCTTTTGGAAGCTGAAAATCCAACGGGGCTTCCGCGGCTTACAACTGGCTGCAGGAGCTTCCTGCAGCCAATCAACTTTTGCATAGGAAGTCAAATGTTTCAGAAGTCAAACGGACTTCCGGAATGGGTTCTGTTCGACTTCCAAGGTACGACTGTAATTGACTTGGAATCAGCACAGTTGAGTGAGGAATGGAACCTGGGCTTCCCACATCCAAGCTCAACTTCTCAGTCATTGCACCTCACTGGCTATTCTTCTAGAATGTTGTTTATACGCTTTTTGAACTTAAGCTATTAAGTTTTTATTTAGTTACAACAAAAACGAAATTTGCCTTGGGAACTATGTGAATTGGCTCCAGGTACATAGTAAGCTGCTTTTATACAGAACTGGACCACTGGTCCGTCTAGTTAGGTAATGTCCATCTCACTGGCAGTGGCTTTCAGGGATTTAAAGGGGACATGCTTGGAGATGCTGGGGATTGAACCTGGGATCTTCTGCATGCAACACAGATGCTCTACCCCCAAGATACAACCCTTCTCCCATATTCTTAAATATAATTGTTAATGGCACACTGGCTGTATGTGCAGATTATACTAAACCATAGTTATGCAACATGAGCAAAAGAAGTGACTTGCAGTCAGCCTCAAGCTCATACCCTTCTTGCCAGAGAGGAGGAATTTGAATGTTTTGCTTCTGGTTCTGCTTGACACTGGTTTGTTGTTGGACTGACAAACTGTGTTTACTTTCAGCTATGATTAGTTTCAAACAAGCCAATTTCAAACCATAGTTACCAAAGCTGGCTTGCTTAACTCTTTTAGGTTAACCACATTTTTTAGGTCCAGATGATACGGCAAGTTTGATTAATTGAAAGTGGAAGTGAATTATTCCAAATTCCTGCCTGCATGGGATAAAGAGAGGAAGTGTGTGGAGTAAGTCAGAGAGGAGACTAGGCTTGTTCATTTCATAAAATGGAGTTTAGCATGACATTTGAAGACAGTCATTTTATGTGTGCTTCCCATTATATCCTAACATAAATAGGTATTTTGAATTTCTTTGCAGAATCATGATGAAAATGAAGGTGTTGACAAAGACTTAGAATATATAGAAGATAGAATAAATTCTCCACAAGAATCTTTGGAAGGTGATGAAGTGGGAGGACATCTTTCACAAGAGCCTCCTGAGCCTGAGGAAGTTCTGGATGAGAAGTCACAAAATGAAATTTATTCAATACTTGAACTTAATCCTAAGCAGTTGGAGCAAACATCTGATTCTGACAGTGAAGGTTCCTCTCCGGAATCAAAGCTAGAAGACCAGGAGGATGATGATGAAGATATAAAGCGGTACATCTTAGAAAAAATTGAGGAAGCCAACAAACTACTTCTTTCTCAGGAACCTTTAGATGAAACGAAAGAAAGGAAGCTAAAATTCAAGGATGATCTAGTAGATCTTGAAATCCCCTCTTTGAAAGCTTTAGAAACTGAAAAAAATGATTCCCACAGGAACATTTCAGGCAGGCTGTCTCAATTGCACATTTGTAATGGAAAGGAGGATATTTCTCTTTCTATTAATGGCGGTACAGATGATGAGCACAAGGATGGTAAGATCCTAGTAGAAAGAGATGGGAAATTTGAACTCCTCAGTATCCATGACATTGAGAGCCAAGGCTTCTTTCCTCCACTAAGTGTTTCTTTTAGTGACATTGAAGCTCAACACATTTCTCCTAAAACCTCCTACAGTACTGCTTTCAGCCCTGTCTGTATAACAAAGGAAGACTCCTTAGGACTAACTTCTGTGACCAGAGAAGGGTGCATTCGTGTCCCTCAACCACCACCCATTCGACCATGCTCAGCAATCAACATTACAAGAAACACAGAAAGGGGGAAAAGTCCACGAAGGGTGCAGTCAGCAAATGTGAGTCTCGGTGCAAGAAGCTCTACATACTGCCTGTCACCCAGGCAAAAAGAACTGCAAAAGCAAATGGAACAAAGAAAAGAGAAATTAAAGAAAGAGGTGAGAGTAGAAAGGAAATGAGAAGATCAGTGCACTGTAATTGGGTCTTGTTTTAGACACATCCCTCCGCGACTCTCCTTGGCAAACTCACTTTCTTGTTAAGAATAGCAAGGAGAATCTTGTGCAGAGTCCTGTCATTCCACTAGTACAGTTGCAAGTAGTAAGCCCTTTTCAGTTGTGGCTCTACAATTACGGAACAAGCTTCCTGTGCATAGTGCACATCACTTTACTTTCAGAAAGAGAAGCATTAACTACCTTTTTTAAAAACACTCTTTTAGGTATTAGTGCTCTTTTAGCATAAGAATGTGAAATCGGGGTGGGAGTGGGGCGACAGGGGTTCTAGCCTAGCAGCCTGTTTTCTCAAAGTGGCCATCCAGGTAGATCTGAAATGCCCACAAGCCAGTCACGAAGGCAATAAGCTACCCCCATTGTTTATTCCCACTTCAGCTAATATTCAGAGATACACTGCTTTTGAATATGAAAATTCCCTTCAGCTGTCATGGCTAATGGCTTTTAATGAGAACTGTCAATTCCACTTTTAATACCATCTAAGCTAGTTGCCATCAATTCATCATTAGCAATAATTAAGTGTTGTATATTTGCTTTCAGTGTAAGAATGAATGAATGAATCTATCTATCTTTAAGGCAGAGGGCACCACCTTTTTGGGCCACTGGGCACACTGGGAAATTTGAGGGAGTTCTACAAGTTCCAGTCAAAAATGACTGCTGTGGAGGTTTGGCATACCACAAAATGGTTGCCACATCTAAAATAACAGGAAAAGAGATGGACACTCAACTGTACCATTTTGTGGTCCTGTTAGCCACTATCATCATTGGAAAAAGGCACCTATATCAGTCACCGTCATGCTCACTCCTTGCACCTCTGCTCTATTCAAAATGGGACGATGGGTGTCCAGTTTTAGCATTTAATGAAGGGCATGTTTAGAGGGGAGTGTGTGTGATGTAGGGGAGGCTGAGCCAGTGCAAACAGGAAGAGCAAACAGTAACTCGCACACTGGATTTTTAGGGGACATATACTGAGATCTTTGGTGCTAATGCCCATGGGCACTATGTTGGCAACCCTTCTGTAAGGTGATAGGTTTCTACCCACTTTCAATAGAATTACATTTTGCTCCTTAGAAAGTCTTGTAGGAAAGACTTGTATGACTTGAAGAGAAATCTGAAGTAGATGCAGTGTTTTGCATATCCAGATCTTGCTTACATGTATCTCTTCCACCTAAAACCACTAGCCTTTATCGTTAAAGCATTGCTCAGATGCAGTTCCCCTTATTGTTGGTTTTGCGCTGTGGTTTGAAATTGGAAATGGGGAACGGGAGGATCTTGTAAAGAGGTGCCAAGTAATACGTGACTTCACTGCATTTGTCTCCAAACTTGAAATTCTACTGTTTTTTGATCCTTCTAGTATTTTTTAGACACAAATAATGATCGTTACCATCCCCACCTAGCTTGCAGATGTTTGTAAATGCAGCTCCAAAAAACCATTCCACCTGGAAATCTCGTTGAACCAAACGAACATCCATTCGCCTTAATGTCCTTAATATCTCCCAGACACATTGATAACATTGTTGCATTGTAACCTCCGGAACACATTACTATTATCACTGTATTCATGCTTCGGTTCTTTTCAGGGTGGTCTAGAATAATTTCACACCTTTTACTACCGCTGCTTGAAAAATTGCTGAATCTTTGAATTGGGATTGTTGAAAAGTTCACATTCTTTGTTCACATTTTAATGTAAGGAAGAAATTCGGAAAAGAATAGAGGAGGAGGAGAAAAGGAGAGAGAATGACATGGTCTTCAGAGCTTGGCTGCAGAAGAAAAAAGGGCAGCTGCAGGAAGAGAGACGAATTCAGAGGGCAAAACAGCTGGAAAACCTGAATAGCAGAGTAAGTTTTCCCATGCCTGTTGTCCTTCTGCAGCCTATTATAGTTCTAAAAAGTTGAAACGAAGAAAAACCCAATCTGCCTGACAAGGACTGACAGCAATCTCACCTTCTTTTTCCAGAACTGTGGCTGCAAGCAGGTATATGGCCCTGACAAGTTTAGGAGCACTTGCCTACAGCCAATACAATTATCAGTTATTTAGAAACCCATTTGCTAGGCTATCAAACATCTGCAAGACCCCTTTTGTGGCAGTTGTGGTATTTGCATGCTACCCTTTAATTAAATTTAACATGGCAGCTTTCCCCCTAAGCAGATGTTTGTGTCCAATATAGGCATCCGTTGGAGACTACTTATCTTCTGTCATGACACATTTATTTGCTTTTATCAAACATATTTAATGCCTGGTATAACTGCAGAAGGCATAGAAAATAAGGTGGCCTTATTTGTCTTTGGCTCTTGGGGTGGTGGTGGTAAAGAGTAAGGAGTGGGCAAGACCTTTTATATATCCAAATGATGATGATGATGATGTCAGTTACTTCAGACTTTTTATGGCAGCTGCATTTAAGCCCTTATTGTACAGGAATATTGTTCTCAATGGAAAGTTCTCAGTGAACTAAAGGATGGGATATGAGAATTCATAAATTCTAATATCAAACATCTCAAACTAAAATCATTGTGTTACTAAACAAATCACTTGATAGGCAAATCTGAGCCTTGATTCCAAAAAACAGCATCCTTTTGTGACTGACCAGCTTGAAAACTGAGTTACATCTAGTTTTTTCTCAGGTTGTGAAGTTTTTCTGATGTTAAGGTTCAGACTTCCACCGCAGGTAAGTAATATTGTTTCCCCAAAGTGTATGTGTATATATTGGAATATATATATATTTATATAGCCTTTAGTGTATCTATCCGTTTCTGGAAAGCCGGTATGATGCCATGAGCCTTAGCCTCAATATGTGTGAATCTGAATGCCTTCTAGATGCGTTTTTGTTGATTATCAAGCAACTATGCCTCCTCAAAATATATACTGAATACAGTCTTACCTTGGATCCCGAATGCCTTGGTACTCAAGACGTTTTGGCTTCTGAACACCACAAACCCGGAAGTGAGTGTTCAGGTTTGTGAACATTCTTTGGAACCTGAACGTCTGACGGGGCTTCCGTGGTTTCTGATTGGCTGCAGGAGCTTCCTGCAGCCAATCAGAAACTGTGTTTTGGTTTCCGTACGTTTTGGAAGTCGAACGGACTTCTGGAATGGATTCCGTTTGACTTCCAAGGTACGGCTGTAACTGGAAAGTGGTGTAAAATGCTCACATTAGCATTGTAAATAAGTTGCTAATATTTGATTTATTTGGAGTAGATCTTTGGGGATTTTATTTTTCTTTTGAAAGCAGGAAAGCAGAAATCCAGAAGCAGCTTACAGGTCATGGCTTAGAAAAAAGCAGGTAGAACACATGAAGGAAAAACAGATGCAGAACATGAAAGAGCAGGAAGAATGCATGTTTTTCCTTCCAAGAACATCGGAAAATGACAAGGCTTATAAACAGTAAGTTGTTCAGTGTTGTGTTTGTCCTGTTACTGCCTAACAGGAACAATTCCATCTCACTTTTTATCAACTTAATTTGGATTGTTTCCCTAGGAAGCAGAAGACGACAGCCTTTTGCCCCCATTCGGAAGTGTTTTCCCTCTACAGTTTTCTTCACCCTCTAGAGCCCATGTATTTCTGGGGAGCATCCTCCTGCTAGAGAGAAGTGCTGCTCTCTTAACATCAGCATTACAGCTGCTTACTACGGTGGTACATGGGCTGGGTCACTGCAAGGATGTGGCTGCACAGGCACACACCCGAGTATATGATAATGTTGGGAGGGTGCCTATGCAACACCACATAACTGTACCTGCTGCTAAGACAGCAGGATGTAGCACTAGAAGTAGTAGTGAAAGTAATACTGAATTGCCAGAGCCTAATTTTTTGAAAATTGAGACTTCTCCAAAACTGGTCTAAAACTGGTTGTGGAATATCATGTCATTATATTTCACAGCCTTCTTTAATTCATGATGAACTCATGAGGAACTTCAAAAGTGCATATTAGCTCTCAAGCATTATTATCTAGTCAAAAGCACTTGTGGTCCACCTAGTAGTCAGTGTTCTTATAGCTCTATAAACTATCCTCTGATGCTGTGTTCTATTCTGGAGAGTGTGCTGTTTTTGATGAGGATAAAGTAGGTGACCTGGTTTTAGTAAACCTGGAAGAAGTAATCAAATTAAGCTTGGGCCACTTCATATTCAGTTCTTCAAAATAATTAATTTCTCTGCAGATGGCTAAAAAGGAAGAGACGGGAGAGGCGAGAAGAGCAAATGGCTGCCAAAGAGCGAGCAAGGCAGCTTAGGCAGGAAGCCAGAAGAGCAAAACAAATAGAGAACATTCTCTGTTCAATTTCTGAACCAAAATCTCTTCGCTTCTCGGACCAGTACAGCTGAGATTTAGAGTCACCGGATGCCTCTAGTATGACTCTCACAGTACCTTGTATAGCTTGCTCTTGAAAGCAGCTTCTTCTGGGATGTTTCATAGTCCTTCAATAACGGCTTAATTTTCTCAATCTTACTAATCTCTCCCCCTCTTAAACTTGGAATAAGTCTCTATTTGTGAATGGGTTGGGGTGGTGTTCTTAGTTCTACAGAGCAAAAAACAGAATAAATGCCCATATGGCAATTGTGGTGTAAATCCTTTTTAAATAACTTGGCTAGGGGACCAGTGTTACCTTCATACCAAGTATTTTGTGTAAAAGCTACACTTAAACTACTGTCACAGCTGATGGCAATGTGCTAGCACATAGCACTAAGGACTTTACCAACAACTAGTTGGCACTTACTCCTGGACATTGCAGTTTCAAAGTTCTGTCCTGATGTTCTTCCCTGTTGTACTGATCCTGAATAGGTAGTGGAGGGGGCAGTGTGAAAATAACAACTGAAACTTAAAGGTATACACCATTTCTAAAGCACTGTTTGCTCATTTGGGGGTACTTACTGCGCATAAGAAATCTCATCCTTTCCTAGCACAGAACCAATGGAAATGTGCACAGACTAATTTACTGCACTGGTGAAGGTAGGTAAATGTTAGGGAATGGTTCTTGTGCTCAGAACACAACTAGTAAAGTGCAAGGTGCTCTGATACTGTCCGACATTATTCTTACGTTTTTGTCAATTTGTTCTCACCCATACAGCAGGCATTTGAAGATAAACATTTGTTTACTACTGCAAAAACAGCACACATAATCATGCATTATTCATTTTAATTGTCAAGTTACTTAGCAAAGGATGTTCACATATACCAGCTTTGGAAGAGGTAGAAAATTCCCCCTGCAAAATATGCAGCTAACATTTATTGTAAAATTGTCAAGATCAGAGTAGGCCTAAACTGCAGCATGTCTCAATCCATATATTCTGTTAACCAAACATAGGTTGTTGCATGCAGACACAGAGCAGGTACACCTGCTTAGTATTTCAGTGTAATGGCAACATGTTAGCAATGTGATTGTCCCAGAAATGAAAGGAAAAGCCTCTTCTTTTACATATAGCAGTAGGCCCTTTTTTACCTATTTCCAAATTAAAAGATGAGAAAGGAATCCTCAAGGCTTATTTCTCTAAAAGTACAGGTAGAAGAGCAGTTCTGTCACATTTAATAGCACCAATGAAATATGTCCTTATATAAGGTCCACCAGGAATACTTATAGGCTGTAAAAGCTGGTTTATAGAGATACATAATTCACTGAGAATCACCTCTAATAGTTTGACCTAGAAGCTTGTTGCTACTCTTTGGCTTCAATTTTTGTGCATGCCAGAATTCATTTTTGCCTCAATCAATAACCAAATTCATTCAAGATCAGTTTCTATCATAGTAAGAATGCTGAGCTCTCACATTTTCACCTGCTATGTAACAATTGCTATAATAGCACTAGAAACAGATTCTAAAAGATACTGAAGCACAGCACTCACTATTATTCTAAATTAAAATAAATACTTAAACTAGTTATCTGAACTTCACAGAAATGAAATCCAAATGCCTGATGCTGGTAGGGTTTCTATAATACTCCACTTCAGCCTTCTCTTGGAAAAAAAGTTTGCATGTAAATTCTATTTAAGGGCCTATGCACACACTGTTCTAACATTTTCTTATTTGCCTTGGAGAACAGCTTGTGTTGCTCTTATTGCAGTATGATCCCAGCCTGATAAAAAAAAGTTTGATAAAAGAACTCTTAGAAGTCTGAAATCTGTGTGAAAAGTATATTTCTAGCACAAGCCCACCCTATCTGAAAAAAGCATAGAAAAGTGAATACTGATCACTTAAGAAAGTTAGCATATTCAGAGACAACATATCTGGCTATTAGGCAGTGTCTTTTTTTTTTTAAAGCGCTATCAATTCTCCCTGGCAGTGATTGCAGCAGTTGAAAGTTATGTTCTCATATCTAGTGTATGGATGAAACCGTCCAATATTCTTCCTTGGGGAAAGGAAAGGGGATGGTGAAGGATCAGAAAAAGGAAGTTCTGGAGATGCTTCTGTACAAGTGCCGGGATCCAGCATTCTCAGAACCTGCAAGAAAATAATCATTATGTTATGGTGAAAGTCCTGGAGCAGTGCATTTTACATGAGGAGCTTCTGAACTCCTTGCTATTAAGCAAACCCTTACCCACTTCATTAACAACAGTAAAGGTAGGATGGGGCAATGTTTTTATCTGCAACACTGTTCTGGGCTGGGGGAGAATTGCTGTATGTTGAGCAACAGGTATGGAAACTCCAGTGATCAGGAATCATGACTGGTGGTAGAACTGCTCCAGTTGCCCCAACCTCCTCAGATGCTGTAGTTTCTTCTGCATGGGTAGAAGTCCTGCATTCTACTATACTGCACAGTTCAAGCTGTTCAGGGCCAGGGCAACTGCCCCCATCTTTCACTGAATGGACAGCCCATGTAAGCTGGACTTTCTTAAGTTTGTGACTATACAGTTTTGTATTCATAGTATGATAGATCTGTTGGGATAGGGTTAAAGGCTCAATAATGTAGCATCAGTTGATACAATAAAAAGATAATGCTTTGTGTTTCAGAAGATGACATTGAAACAGCATAATCTTAATGCTCAAAAGAGTAAATTGAGAAATCTATATATATTAAATTAATATATATATTAAAAAGGTAAATTGTGAGACCAAAATGAAAGGGTTTTTACCATTTCAGCCATTTTCTCAGCAGGGGTGTTGCAGAGTTCTGTCGGCGAAGAGCCCTTTTTTGGACTGTTAGTGCTATTAGTGTTTCCAAGCAGGTGTGAGGTCACTGCTCTAGCTAGTTTGTGGTTGACAGCTGCTAATTCTGCTGTACTATGAGGCTGTGCGCTAGGATAGTAGGTTTGCTGCCTTCCCCACTGCAGAGAAACCATCAGCTCCTCCAGCAATCTGTATAGGAAATAAAGAAAATAGTTTATTTTGGTGACTAACATTCTAGAGTCTAGACCATCATGAAAAGATTTAGCAGGGTAAGTAAGGAGTCCTGCTGGAAGGTGAGAGACAGGATTCAAATGCAGAAACTACCAGATACAATCTTGATGCTAAAAGGAATATCATATAGTTTCCGGACAAGGTTTCTGATTGGAAATCTTGCATGAAGGACTGGGGAGACCTTGAGCACCTCCAGGGTCCCTTCCTGAAGCAGAGGCTATGACAATGTGTGTTAGAAGCCATGAAATGGTATGCAACGATAAATCTGTTAATTGTTAAGGGGACGTAAGAATGCTGTTCCCTACCCCCACCCACAAATATGGATATGAATGACCCACAGGTGCAAATGGGGAAGGAGCTGTTAGAAGTTGGGGGAAAACCAAATGTTCATACTTCTGTGCAGCAATCATTTCTTGGCGAAACTGGTCACGTTCACTTAACAGATCCTGAATTGCACTCTGTGCATCCCTGGTTTGACGCTGGAGAACTGCTCTGGAATTAGTCAGCTCATCAGTCATGACTCTGTAGAAGAAATCCCAAATGTGGCTCAGACAGGTAAAGGAATTTATCCACTTAAAATCCTAATTCATGTTACATTAGCAGATAACAAATGAACTGGTAATACCTACAGGATGCACCCTGAATGGCTATAACTGAAAAATAAGAAGAAATCAGCTTGTTGATCCGAAGTACATTATGTTGTTATTATGTCACTCTTAGCCTGTTCCCCACTCAGGAACACTTATTTTATTCTCATAATAACACTGCAAGGTATTTATTTATCATTTAAAGTAACCATTTCACAAACCATCAGGGCACTGTACAACAACATAAAACAATTTTTAAAAGTAATACAGAAAATTTTGAACAGTCACATATGCCTGCTGGCCTAAAAAGTCAAAAGCGAGGATGCCTGTCAAATCTCTGCTGGAAACGTCTTCCATAGGATGGAAATGGTAACAGGAGAAACCACCAACCACTCCCCTCTGGAGTGTTTCAGCGATCAGGCTAGGATATGAATTAGACTGAAAGAGGCAACTTTGGGTCAGTCACCCTGAGAACGTAAATTTGCTGCACTGACACCTGAACACCTTATCCAATGCACCTTATTTACTTTCCTGCTGTGCATGGACTTCTCCAGCAAGGTGCAAAGCAGCAGCAAGGAGGAGGGGTAATTCTGGCCGGCTACGTCTTCAGGAACCAAACTTCTAAACTGCTTTTTATCTTTGGGGCTGTGGTGATGCTACTGATCAAGAGCTAACTGAAAACCCCTGTTAGGCTTGTCTATCTTTTTATGGTATTTAGAAGTGTAAAGCAAAACACATCTGGGAGTGGAAGGCTGAAACTTGGCCTGCAAGGAAAGAGGAATTGTGGATCTGCTGCATAGAAACAGATTGTACTCTCTATTCAATCTCATAAGCAAGCCTAAGAGGGAAGCAGCTTGGGGTCAGCAAGATGGACTAACTCTTTGAGGTCCCCAGTTATACTATTCAAAGTTATATGCAGTACAGGAGCAGCAGTCCTCAGAAAGCCCAGCACTTCCAGCCAGCTTCCACCTCATCAGTGGCATCTCCAACTGCACTGCTATGCCACTGCTCGGGTCTAGGTTGTTGTGAATAAGACACGAGGAGTTTGACAAGGCTTTCCTTACTCTCAACTGTCTTTTGGTTCTTAGCACCCAAGGGTCTATCTTAATCTGAAACAGCCATCAATCCCCCACAAATAGCTTTCCTGTATCCCACATGGGATCCTTGCATGTCCTCTAGGGGCTTAGAATGGATTTATGTTCAACTCAAGAACTTTCACTCAAGGTGCAGATTACCAGTTGTAGTTCAGCAACATCTGGAGGGCCAAAGGTTCCCTGCAGCTAATGTATCAAGACAGCCTTTATAAAGTTGCATTGAGGCACAATACCTGCTTGCTAGGAATTTGCTCCTCCAAACATCACACTGTATAGACATCCGCTCTAATTGCTCTGATAATTGAGACACATTTCGCCCTAGGGCCTCATTTTCAAGGATCAGTTGATTTTTTTCACGTGCCATGCGTTCAAAGTGATACTGCAGGTCATCCCCCACAGAAGCAACAAGTAACTTCTTCAACTCCCGATTGACCTAAGACAAGACAATTATTTAACCATTCATCATGTGTCAACATAGAATATAATCAAGCTACCCCTGGTTAATATTGAAGCTATCAAGTGCAAGATGCAAGAAGACTCCCCTTCCAAGGTTAGCAGACTTTCATAGTAAATATATATAGGACACATCTCTAAGAGACAGATATGTATTCTTAAACAAAATGCCTGGATACCCAAACCATAAGCACGCTAATACTGTATACTAAGATATTTGATGCAACTGTAGCTGCTTAAAATAACAAATACTAAGGTGCAATTTGCTAGAAGATAAATATATACATGTACAGTGTTACCTCTAAATTAAAAATACATTAAAACATCAGTCATTAAAAACTTCCTTAAAGAGGGCAGCCTTCAGATGTCTTCTAAACATCAGATAGTTGTTAATTTCTTTGACATCTGATGGGAGGGCGTCCCATAGGGCAGGCACCACTACCGAGAATGCCCTCTGCCTGGTTCCCTGTAACTTCGTTTCTTGTAGTGAGTGAACCACCCAGAATGCAATATGAATAATTGTTATATTGCAGTTTCCAGGCCATCTTTTAAAAGGAATAAAAGTATAATGGATTAAATCCACTTCTTGGTCCCTCACCTCTGTCTGCACATGGAGCTGATTGGAAAGGCCTTCCTTATCCTGTAGCAATCTTCTTTCGGAGTTCTTGAGCTTTGCTATTTCACTTCTAAGCTCCTTTTTAGAACCCGAAATTCCATCTAACAGAGTGAGGGTTTCCCTTTGGTGTCCTGAAGACCTGGACGTCTTTGCATTTTTGGTAGGAACGACATGGTTTATAGCAGCTTTGGGAACCAGGATTCGCACAGCTTCGATCTCCACGGCCGTATCACCTTTTATCTTCCCTAGTTGAAGAACTCCAGGACTTGGTGAAGGAAGAGCTTTCTTGTGTGGGCTTCGATGGGTATGAGTGGCCGAGGATGGGATTACTTCAACAGATTTGGGCGGTTGCTCCATTTCCATGCCATCACCAGGTCCACGGATGGGTGAGGTGGCATATTCAGCCGAAGCTTGGAGAAAGAAAGCAGAAAAGTTAATGCAAAAAAAGGTATTCCGGTGAGATAAGTACTTGTCATTGGGTTGCGTCCAAAAGCTTCTGTTTCTTCACTACATTCCCCCCACATTGCATGCTACACTGTTAGCCAAATTTTTAAAAAGAAAACCGCAGAACTAGACATAAGATCAATTTAAGAAATTGTTTGCTAGTTGATTTTAACAGTGGCCATATTTACACACTTAGTACCACCCCCAAAAATTATAGTTCGAAGCAGATTATCACTCAGATAGCGTGATATGATATAGCAGATTTATTTTGATTGATTTAATGTCTGAATATCTGTAAAGAAAGAGGTTTAGTATATTTGATATACTGTACTTGGCAATTAAAAATATTAAGTAAAAACCCTAAATGATTAGACCTTGCAATTACCATACATTTAGCCTCCCTCGGAAACCTACTTCCTGGTCTAAACAGATAGTTTTACCAAAGTCTTTCCTTTACAAATAAGTGAAGAATGCATAGTTTCACACAACATTTGTTTTTAAAAAGGATGAACACTTACTGTTTACTGTATTCTGTAGTGTTGTCATCTTGTTGATGGAGCTTCACACACAGCAGATAAACACTATGTGGAGGAAAAAGAAAAATGCATAAAATCTCAGTTGCATATTTTAGCTGCTAATTCTTCTGAGAAATATGCCAAACCAGTAGTGCATCCTTTATCAAGTCACATTGCTCCAATCCAAAAAGGCAAGCACTGTTTAGAAACTTCCCACAAACGTAACTCATGAGGGTGCAAATATACATCCTAGCTGTGTTAATTCAGGATCCTTACAAATTGCTTGGCCACAATTTCTGTGGCTGTGAATGGTGGGCACAGTGGCTGCTCTGTTATTCTACCAGTAAGAACCTGACAGTTTGCTTGGTGAGTGGTACAGACCAGAAGTGATGACCGGGGGGGCATTAGAAACATGAAAAAGCAACAATAATGCAATTATCTAGCACAGTGCATTGCAGCTGCTGTAAGGAGCGGAAAAGCAATTAACTGGACTACCAAGACATTCAACAATTTTCAAGAGGCCAGTGTGTGGGAAGCTTAGAAACCACTGCCCTGTACCAAATTAGATTATTGGTCCTTATAGCCAGCGGTGGTGCTAGGTTCTTCAAAGGCTTCGGGACCAGGCTCATGACACAATTTTATTTTTTTTAAAATATATTGTGTTTCATCCATAGATCTCAGGGTGGTTCACAGCATAAAAAAGAACAAAACACAAAACACATAATAAAAACAAGAAAAACGCATTTTAAAGGATATAGGATGCATACAAGTTAATATGTTAATTTATACATATAGATGCATATTTAGGTCAACTTCAGAAGGAGAACCACCCTGTAAGCAAAGTTTCTTTTTTAAAAGTTTAGGAGCTGGGAAGGAATAGGATCTACGCCACCTCGGTGCCCAGCATGCAGCTCAATATTGTCCATGACTGGCTGTGGATCTCCAGAGTTTCAGCCAGGGCTTGCATAGTTGCAAAAGGTAAACTACCCATACAGTTGGGCAAAACGTACAAGAGAGATGAAGAGGTTACTTTCAAACACTGCACCAGCTCCAGATTGGCCCAACACCATAGATTGGTGAGACACAAAAACTTAAGACACAGTGAGACTATTATTTTGAAACAGGAAGTTGACTAAGGCTGCAACCCTAATCATACTTAGGCAGCAACTCCCACTGAACTGAGGGGGTTTAATTTGAACAAACATGTTCAGAATCAGGCTAGCCAAGTTACTTCTCTTCACCATCCTGCCTCATGATGACAGTTCTTTTCAGCCATCAGAAACTAGCTCTTGAAGCTGTTGTCTAGAGTCTTACAGTTTTGGCATTTTTAATAACTGACAAACCCAAAGAGGCAGGAATTTTGCACTGGAAACTCAGAAACTAAGCTGTAGTGTCCTATACTAGATAAAAAATTCTTAACCTGCAAAGAGGCAATAGGATGATGCTTCTTCCACAGGCTGTGTGCCTACCACAAATTCTGCAAGTGTGTCAGATTTTCACTTTGTATCTTAAATCCCTTCAGCCCCATCTCACTGGAAGCCTACACTCCTATGCATGTGAATTAGTCCCATTTGAATTCACTAGGTAGGACTGATGTCAGTCCTGCAGGATCCACTTTTACTAAAAACCCTCCACCAGCTTGAGCCAGGTGAAAACGACAGGCGTTTCGAAATTAAAAATTCTGACCCTGTGAATTTGTTTTGAGCACTAGAAGTGAAATGAGCTCACAGTCCTCACACACTGATCTCTGCTCCCAAGTCTATCCCAGTCCCCACTTCAGCAGCATAATTTGGCATTTGGTTGTCATTGTTAAAACATCTAGGAGTCAGAAATCCTCACCCATCTTTTCCACGCCTGCTAAAAGCCTACCCAGATGCTTGGAAAGCTGAGATAATTTTAATCGGTTTGAGTATTTTAGCTTTTGCATGTTTTTAAAGTAGGGCTGTATTCCCCCCCCCTGATTTTCCTTGATTTCACCTTTGGCAAACCGCTTTGACCTCCGCCCCCCCCCCCGTTTACAGTCAATAGCTGTATAAATTTTATGAAACAACAAACAAAAACAAGCCCAACCAGAAGCCTCCCGGTAGATCCCGATCCACCTTCTGCCAACACCTGCTATGTAATATACACAGTGGCACAGTACTACGCCCGAAGGAGAAAAAAACGATTCTGGCTACCCCGCAGTACACTTTCGATAGGATCTACGTCCCAGGAACGGCAGTTTGGGAAATGCAGCAGCAGGTTGCTTCGCTACGAGGGAATATTCAACAACGCGTGAAAAGGCGTAGTTTCCTCCCACCCGCCGCCGCCGCCCAAGCCGCCTCCGCACAACACCCCCCCCCCCCGATTTACCAGCGGCCCGGATTACTTGCGAGTAGTTTCCCTTTTCGACCCTCTCACTCGCTCGCCATCTCTCTCACTCGTCCGCCTTCTCTAATCAACTTCCGCTCTTTTGACTTCCGCGTATAGAGGCATATCTATTAGACTGGCGTACAGTTAACTTCCGGATTGCTTTCGAATTTCTCGGCCTTCCCACGTCGCGAGAGCTGAGCCGCCCTAACAAAACCAGTTGGGAAGCCCCGGGTTTTAGTGTACCATTGATTTGAGTGACATCACTCTCCCCTGCCAATCCATAATAAAATAAAATAAAATAAAATAAAGATAAAATAAATAAAAGACTTATTTCCTTGGCAGAAAGGCAACAATAAAACTCCAAGTCCATTTGCACAGCTAAGCAGGGTCCGGTATGGTTTCAAATTGGATGTGGCACCGCATGTTGAGATGCCTGCATTGCAGAAGGTTGAATTAGATGACCCTATTCCACATTTCTCTACCCCCCCTTCCCCCATGGGCAACTGTCACTTGGTATGGGAAGGTGAAGTGGGAGAGGGAGCTTCAAAAAGAATTTATGAGGCATGACCGCGAGAGAAGTGCGCAGTTGTTGACTCTGAAATTTCTTATCTCTACGCTTCCGTCCAACTTCACAGCGATGACGTCCGCTTATGTTGCGCTTCGCATGCTTCCTTTCAATAGGGAACCCGGCTTTATCTACCGTCAAGGCCTAGAGCGGCGCTTACTCTCAGCCAATCGTGAGTCACCGCCAATGGCGGTTTTCCTCTTTCAACGGAAGTTTATTTTCCGCCACCGCGTCCTAAGCGCGCTCCAGGAAGGAGGAGTGGCTTCGGTTGCTAAGAAGCGGTTTTGGTAGGCGGGCGGGCAGAGTTGGACCGTTTTGTTGTTTGAGGGAGCTAGTGGTGCTTGGGCTGAGGCAGAGGAGCGTGAAGGGCAGGCGAGGACTGTACCATGGTGAGTTCCGGGGTGGGGGGGTTGGAATGATGCATTAGCTAGTCGCCGTGTGTATATATATATAATGCTTCTGCAGTGACTCCTATTGAAGGATGGTATATTAGCGAAGAAATGGCGCTTAATAGCTCCCCAGTGGAGGTGATTTTTTTTTGGGGGGGGAATGTTGTGTTTTGTGACGTCATTGATTACATTTATTTACATCCTGCCTTCTGAGGAGCTCAAGGCAGTGGTCTCTGTTACTCTTCTCCCTAATTTTATCCTTACAGCAACCCTACGAGGTAGGCTAGGCTGGGGATCAGTGACAGGCTCAGGGCCACCCAGGGGAGCCCATGGCTGAGTGGTGTTCCGAACTTGGCTCTTCTTGTTCCTAGCCTGACATTTTAACCACTGTACCACCAGTGGGGAAGGATCCTGTGGTCATCCATGTGGTCTTGGACTCCCAACTCTATTAGCTCCAGCCTGCATGGTCAGGGGTTATGGGAATTGTGTAGCCCAGCAATGCCTGAACGGCCACAAGTTCTTCATCTTTGCCTGTTTTTGTACCGCATATAAAGATACAAGGATGCTATAATATTACAAATGTAATAAAACAAACAAAGACAAAGGGAAAAAGACTTAAGGGACATGTGTGCTTCAACACTGAAGAGGACAAACTTCAAGAGAGAACATTTGAAGCCCCAGCAACAGATGATTAGATCTAAACTATGCCAGCCTATGGACTTCAAAGGGGTTTGATGTGACTGCTGGTCAGTGGATACAGTGATTCCCTTTCATTCGGTCATAATTTTATTTATATGCTGCTTCTTCCACACAAAAACAAAGGAAACAGTAACATTTCTTGAAATCAACAATCACAAGAACAATGCCATAGTAGCATAATAAAACAACAACATAATAGCAAGTGTAACAACATAAAAAACCCATTTCAGTGCAATAAGTATAATAAGATTACATTAACAACATTAATCTTGCTGGCAAAAGCAAAACAAGGGAGTTTGAGTTTTACCTTGGTCCTAGAAACAACATCATGTTGCTCACCTTTGAAGTTGTCTCCTACATCATAATGATGTCAGATGATAGACAGGTGGGTGATGGTGCCCAGATGTCAGAGTTGGTCCATGAATGATGAAGGAGATAACCCTTTCTGTAAAAAAGGTGAAACATAGAACAGTGATGTACTCAGCATGACAATCTGATACATAATAGTAGGGATGCAGACTTTCTGTACCTTTCAGACAGGACCAGGGCCCCATCAATGTGAGACATACTGTAGATTGGAGGAAACCTGGAACCTATTATTGTCTCTCTCTTAGTTCCCTCTTCTTTGAATAAATTTAATTCAACAGAGACTGGGTCCCCAAACATTTCCCTTCTATTGAAGGTTCTGTGCTGGCTAGAGGGAAAGCTTTGTTTGTTTGTGCTGTACAATCCCTGATGAAAATTGGATCATCTGTGCAGGCGAAAATGAGACATGTGCCATTAGATAATGACTGTCTACCTGTCAAACTTGGCCCATGGGGTGGATGTGGGAGATTCGGATCCAGTCTGCTGACCAGATCCACCCCAGTTATATACCAAACTGTTACTTTAAATATTATATATACAGTGTATCCTGAACCTATTAAATTTATCAATATTGTATTGGGGTATATATTGCAACTCTTGTGAGTCTGTTGAAAGAATAATGAGTGATTTACAATACAGTACCGTATTTACTTATTTGTTTATTGTTCTAAAATTAGGCATCATATTTTCATCTAATTGAAAACAACTGTGATTAGATGTGATGAAAATAATTTCTAAAAAATACTTCATACATTTGGTGAATTTCCAAAGTAGGATTATACTGTATTGTATAATAAAAAATATCAGTTTTAGAGGATCGTCATCTGGCAAGATGAAAGCTAGCTTCTTTCTTTAGTCTTAGCTTTGTCTGCTTTTATTTTTAGCTTAGCTTCTGTGCTAGCGAGTGTGCGATTTAAACTTGCATCATGCATAAAATGAATTTATGTGGAAGTGGGCAGTAATTGTTCTTCAAGCTCTCTTCCCACTCAGCTGGCCCTCTTCCTAAAAGATGACTTTAAGTGTAACTGATGAGATTGCTTAATTTTCTCAAAATCTCAGGTAGGATTTTCATGATGTAAGCAGCCTCCAGAACAGTTCAGCAAGAGCAGAATTATGTTTGACTTTAAAGAAGTATGGGTAGAAATAAAAGGCTGTATCTAGCTTATTTATTGTTGGAGTAAACAATTGAAATGAATGGACCTAAGCGAATCATTAACAGTATTTTTGATGAGTCTGTATTCTGAGTAGGAGTAACAGTGGCTACAATCCAAGTGTTCGCATTTATAGACAGTGGAGAAATTTCTGCTAACTTGTAGTTAGTCACAAAATCTCATGCCCATATCAACCTTGAACTGGGCATGCTGCTGATGCGCCCAGTGCACTGCACTGGTCATTTTTTTAATAAGCCAGGGCCTCACATGCCTCTCGTGCATTTCTGCAAGAGTAAGAGGCTAGGGCGCCTCAAATGTTTAAATAATGGTGTGAATTTGCTTGAGTATACATTTGATTGGTTATTTGCCTGGAATTTATTTTTTGTCATTTGCTAAAGTGTACTATGTTTCTTTCATATATTTGTTCCAGTCCACACACTACCCATAGTTTAACAATAATTAATAAATAATAGTTTCAGGTAGGTAGCCGTGTTGGTCTGATGTAGTCGAAACAAAATATTTTAAAAAAACCTTCCAGCAGCACCTTAGAGACCAACTAAGTTTGTCATTGGTATGAGCTTTTGTGTGCATGCACACTTCTTCAGATAAATAATACAATTTCTCCTAGTTGAGACTTGATATAATCTGACTTCTGTGGAGCACTAGGTGGAGCCCTTTAGCTGACAAACCTGAACCTGTCATTTCTTTTAAAGGGTGAGTGTTTGCCTGCTGCCCATTATAGTTTGTTCATGTAAACCATATTAGTTGGACCCATTTGTAAATATTCCCTATCCTCAGAGCATTGGAAAACATACTGTGATAGCTGGAATTACTTTTAATTGTACTCTAACTGATGTACTTATGGAAAAAGATTCCATGAGCAACAGTTCTGTTGTGCAAACAGTTCCATGGGCAACAGTAGTGCCACATGACCAGAATTGTTCTGTTTCATAAATACAGTGGTACCTCGCAAGACTAATGCCCTGCAAGTTGAATTTTTTGCAAGACGAATGTGTCTTGCGATCTGATGGTGACTTGCAAGACAAATTCGTCTTGCGAAAAAATTGTCTTGCGAATCGCGGTTTCCCATAGGAATGCATTGAAATTTAATGAATGCGTTCCTATGGGCAAAAAAGGAATTTTCAATGCATTCCTATGGGAAACAGCGATTTGCAAGATGAATTTTTCGCAAAACGAATTGACTCGCGGAACGAATTAAATTCATCTTGCGAGGCATCACTGTATTTACAATTTAAACGAGACAATCCTCTGTTAATCCATTCAGAATAATAAATAGCACCATTTTACTAAGGGGAAAGATAATCCCAATGGAACGAAAGGGAGCAAATGACTGGAAATCCAGTTTAGGTCAGAAAGGTAAAGTACCTACTTCCTGGTGGTCTAATTTCCCCTGTGCTTGCTATAATGGTTATTGATTCGAGTGGAAACCCAGTAGCAGGACGGCAGGTCATTCTCAGTGACAGAAGGCCCCAGATTTAGTCCTTGACATGAAAGGATCAGATAGCTGATAACAGGAAAGGCATATCTATTTGAAATCCATGAGATTTTCTGCTAATCCAATATTCTGCTCTGCAAGTGTGACTAAGTCTTATGCCCTGGTCTGTTTATGCATCTCTGCCATATGCAGCCCCTGTTCAGGCAACCACATTATAGCAGAAATGTTAAAACATCTGGTTCTGTGTGCTGCAGCTGGTTACATTGAATATCTGAAATGGTAATGAATCATTTGTTCCTGATCGCTTATAAGGCAACTGACAACAAATGTCATTGTTCTTTTGAACTGAGAGGGGGCTTGTGGTAGAAATCATGCAGAATGGCCCTTCATGTTTTGGCAACAAAGTAAATTTATAGTGTAACCTTTAAATGGGGAATTAATGAGCCAATTTTATGAGTTGATCTGAATAAATAAGATTTTATTGTTATTTTGTACTTTTGCACTTATTTCCAGGAATTTATACTGTGCCTGTCATTCGGAATCCTCTTGCCCCCCCCCCCCCGCGAACTTTCCATTTTCATCATTTATTACGTTACTCACTACTAAAGATATTAGATAAGCTTTTTAAAAACACACACACATACCTGTTCAATATTAACTTGGTATCTGTCTTTATGATAGAGGATTTATGAGTATGCCATCAGACATTGTCTGCTCTGGCTGAAATCTGTATTCGGCTGAATTGCCCAAGGGTTAATATTTGACACAACACGAGGTGAAAGAAGCGTTTTAACTTTAATGACAGCCTTGGCAGGAGACTATTTGGTTAAACTATAGTACACAATGCATGCTGGCTCAAAATGTTCCCAGTCGCGAAGGAGAAAGGGATTGGCTGAGCTCTTGGCCTTCTGTGTAGCAAGGTAATAAATTTTTAATAGGCCATGATACTCTCAGAGCGTTCAAGGTAAATGCTAAACGTGTGCTCTTTGGAACCGCCTTTCCAGCTATTTGGTGCTAACACACACCGGTATCAGCTGGCTGAAGGTCACCTTTCACCTTCACTGCAGTTTTAGGCGAGTCCACGTGTTTTAGAAGTGCTCGGGGAAAGTGCGAAATGCAGAAGAGCAACGTAGCGTAGAGTGCCTGGCTTGGACCTCGGCCACTTGAGTTCAGATCTCTCATTCATGTACACTCCTATGTACGTTGTCCTCTGTGCATTCAGGGAATGGTGGGATAGAAGTCGGATTTGTAATTACATTCTGAAACGATAGTGAAAAATTAAGCATTGGAGGAGTGGTGTTGAAAGGTACAGTGTGCGCTTTGTGAATATTTCCTTTCAAAGACCCATATGTTCATAAATGGACACACATTTTTATTTCTAACTTCTGGTTGCAAATTTCTGTAGGGAAAAACCTAGATGAGAAGGCTTCAACAAATGTCTGGGCTCATTTCGGTAAACTGCTCTAGCACCTACTGAGGCCTCCTCATTTTATTTTTCACTGGCTTTCAAAAGTGTGTGGCCAGTTGTGGTTGTGTACAGGGCCCCTTACTCAAGTGTCCTGCTGCCAGCATTTGAAATTTGCTGGTGCATTTTCCTCCTGGCTATTGGCCACTTGTGACCACTAAATGAAGATGCCCAGGTGCCAGGTGCCTGACGTCTCCACCATCTGGAGGTGTGTGCCTAGGGATCCTTGGATCTTGACTGTTTTCACACACTTAACAACACATCCTGTACAATTCTATCCATTATATTTTATCTGTGCAATCAGAATGAATTTCAGGAACCAAAAAGTCGTATTGAAAACTGCTTTCAAGCTGTCTGCCCACCAAATAGCAACTAGGCATTCATTCCATTTTTGCAACTGTAACCCCTGGTTTAAGGAGCCATTTGGCACCTAGCTTATACTGTATACTGTATCTGAGTTTCTAACACTGGCTGCTGCCCCTGTGTGGAAGCCCCATTTTGCCTGCCTGCATGTTCCTACAGTGTCCTGCTAGTATCAAGTTTTATTCTCCCCACTCTGTAAATTCTGCTTATTAAAACGGGCAAGTACTGTATTGCAGTCTTGAGGAGCACTTTGTTCTTATTAAAGGTAACATTTGGAACTTGTTCTATATTCAGTGAAAGCAGAGGGGCCAATTTTAGCATAACCTACTTGGTTTTAATTACAAGACTGTGTGATTCTCAAACACGCTTGTGTAATTTGTCATCTGTGGTTTGCAATGCTCTTTTATTGGGCTAGTACAACTTGTGAAGAGACGTGGCCTTGCCAAGCAGCAGTAATCCCATAGTCACACCACATAGTGCTGCTTATGCCTGTGTGGGCTGGCATCTTTTATCTGTCAGAGATTCATCTCTCCTCTGTCAGAGACAAGGCATGGAACTATGCATCCATAACTGTTTCCAGTAGGATACCAGTTCCAAAATCATTCTGCCCAAAAACTGGGTTGAGGAGAGCTTCGGAAGCTGAGTCAGACAACTGGTCCATTGACTAGCTGTGGCTCTCCCCAGATTTCAGGCAGCCCCCCCCCCAGCATTACCAGGATTTGAACCCTGCATGCAAGTCTGCCACTGACTGAACTAGGTAAACATGGTAAAGGTAAAGGTAAAGAGACCCCTGACCATTAGGTCCAGTCGCGGACGACTCTGGGGTTGTGGCACTCATCTTGTGTTATTGGCCGAGGGAGCCAGCGTACAGCTTCCGGGTCATGTGGCCAGCATGACAAAGCCGCTTCTGGCAAACCAGAGCAGCACACAGAAACACCATTTACCTTCCCGCTGTAGCGGTACCTATTTATCTACTTGCACTTCGACGTGCTTTCAAATTGCTAGGTTAGCAGGAACTGGGACCGAGCAATGGGAGCTCACCCCGTCGCAGGGATTCGAAACGCCGACCTTCTGATTGGCAAGCCCTAGGCTCTGTTGTTTAACCCACAGCGCCACCCGCATCCCTTAGGTAAACATGGTATCCTTCAGTTAATATACCAGTATACAGAAACTGAACAAGAGAGTTGTCACTTTTTGTCTCTCTGAAATAAAATATTTCCACATATGTAGCTTGGCCCTTCGGTCTAAAAAAATGCCTTTTAGGTTACTTCTTTATGCAGAATAAGTAAATGGCTGAAGGGATTTTGAAAAATATCTACCCAGTGAATGAAATAGTGTTAACGTCAATGTAGTGTAACTATAGACCAGGTCCTGAATTTCTGCATTCCATCTAATTTATCCTCTGAACTATAAAAATTGCTAAGAAGCTCTAATTAGTACTAGTCTGAATAAAGAAGGTTTTCACATTCCACCTGAAATCCAACAGTGAAGAGTTTAGGTGGGCCTCATGGGGAGTTCCGTGAATTGATTATCACAGCGTACTCTTCATTAACTGAAATAGCACTGAACGAGATTCTACACTGAATGGCTCCATGTTACAGAATTAAATATACTTTATCCTCTGCTCCTATTGGTTTGTTTTCCCAGAGCCTCTTTTTCCAAAAGATAAAAAAATCTTGGATCTCCTGAAGGTACACTGGATCTCCTGAAGGTACACTGGGCCTAAGCCACATTTCAAGATGCTCACATTTCACAGAGTTTTTCCTTGTTCTGTAAATCTGTGCTACTCACTTTCTGCAGGTATGCTGAAATGTAACCCCACAGTCCTCTTTATTTAATTTCTCTGACGCCCTCAAAGCTACTGCTTATACTGTATAGTCATTAAGTAAAGTAGCACTGAAGGGAATCACACCCCAAGAGTTTCACTTTACCACATTATACATACTTTGCTTTGTCCTAGACGTTTTTGATAAATCTAATTCCATCGCTTTAATTTGGGGATTATTGAGGCATGTAGGTGGTTGAGCTATTTTGTCCACAATTACACAGCATGTCAAGAAAAAAGCTGGGAACATAACCTCAGAGTATTGGTGCTTTGCTTTCCAATATTGTTCATTAGCCTTTCCTTTCACTAAAGTGCAAAATTAGCCGAATGCAGTGTTTCTTATAGTTCTGAACATTTTATTATGGAGTAGCAGAGGAAGGCTTAACCCCATGCAGTGCTTTGGCATTTTACTAATATGGCTTAAATTGGCACAATCTTGTTTCCTTTCTTTATTGATATTGGTAACAGTTTGTACAAATGCTTTTTTGTCTTCCAAATCTCTCTATAAAATGGCAGCCTTTTTTTCTTCCTTAGAAGCTAATTATTTGGGGAATGATCCTTCCTGCACAGCATAGCTCCATTCCACAGGTGAATCCCCACTGAGTGTTTAAGCAGAGGTTGGGTGGTCATCAGTCATGCATGCTTTAGTTGAGATTCCTGCATCGCAGGGGGTTGGACTAGATGATCCTCAGGACTCCTTCCAACTCTGCAATTCTTTTGTTCTATGCTTTAATTTCTCCAGTCTTCCACTTTTGTGCTATCAAAATTCTCGCCGCCGTAGTAGCATACATAAATAGTGTCCTCTTCTCTTTCGGCAGATCCTGGACTAAGATACCTAACAGGCAGGCTTCTGATTGTTTAACAAATGTTATTTTCAACATTTTCTTCAATTCATTATATATCATTTCCCAGTACATTTTTACAATCCCACCACATATGATAAAAAGTACCTTCAGCCTCATACCTCCAACACTCTTTCTTTTCGTTTTTATACATTTTTGCTAATTTGACCGGTGATATATACCATCTATACATCATCTTCATATACCGGTAATTCTCGCTCAGTTGTTGACACCTAAGTATGTGAACAAAACAGCTGGGGCTAATGTCCATCATGGCTGTTTACTGGAGGAGATAATTCAGATAATTATCAAAACATATTTGAGGGGAAGGAGTAATACATGCATCCTTAAAAGTAGCAATTGTAAGACCACTGCTGAAAACTCTTGGTCCCCTTGTGCTGGAATATTGTGCCCCTGTTTTTCTTTTGCCCAGTGTGTGTGGTACTATGGCTTGTGGCTTATTGGCTAAAGGCAGTGACTTATGAAATAGGTTGTCTAATGTGCATTCATGTCCTGCTTGCCCCCTTCCCATAGGCATCTTGCTTGCCACTGTGAGAACTTGATGCTGGGTGGGCTTTCGGTCTGATCCATGAGGGCCCTTCTTATGTAAATCTATTTCAAGCCAGCTTCAAGCCAAGGTTTGGGTTAAAGGCTGCCATTTTCCCCTTGGTGGCTTACCTGCACTGTTGGTCCTCTTGGATCTCCCCGTGGCTTTGAGACTATTTGCTTGGGTATCCTTCTGGATCACCTGCATACATCATTAGTGAAGGTACTATTTTACAGCAGTTCTAATCCTACCTGGCTAGTAGCAGTCAGGAGATGGTGCTGGAAGATAATTGGTCTTCCCTGTGGAAACTTTCCTTTGCAGTTCTGCCGGGTTCCTCCTTGTTTTCCATGCTTTTTAACCTCTGCATGAACTGCTGTGCAAGATCATTTGGGGAAAGGTATCATCAGTTTTATTGTATGCCACTTTGAGTCCATTTTTAATGCAGAAAAGTGGACTATAAATAAGTAATAATTAAGGGAATTAAAATCTGCCAGAGAGAGGTTGCTTCAGGTGGTACTGCCATCTGAAGTATCTGTAAACAGAGCTTTTGTGGCCACTGGTATACTGCGTTGTAGAGTGTTCTGCTAAGGGAAATTCACCATTCCATTGTGATCTTTATGGATCCATTAAAAACGTCTTTTTTTATAAAATTCTACCAGACTTTTTGAGAAGCAGGATTGGCTCTGCTTTAACAGGAGATGAAATGCTGCCAGCATTTTGTGTACTTTGTATTACAGATGAATGTTTAATGATGTTTTATGATTACTTTATTGTAAGCTCCTTTGAGGATCTTTATGGCTCAAAAGCAATCTTAATCTAAATCACAATCTAAATATGATGATATTGAGCCAGTCAGTTTTCTTTTCCCATTTAAAGCAACATTTAAGCTGTAATCCTATACTCGTATACCTGGGCGTAAGCCCCATTAAACTTAGTGGAAGTTTCTTCTGAGTAAACCTGACCTTGATGTGTCAGACGTGGGAAAGGCTGTGCTTCCCAAGGAGCTGAAGCCCTGCTCTAAACCAGGATGTTTGGTTTTCTTTTCCACCTGCTTTATTTTCTTTACTCATGCAGCCTCTTTTATAGAAACAAGCAATTTACCATTAGCATATATTTAAATGAAGTGATATGCACAGTGGTTTTCCTGCTCCTCTGGGTGAGGCAGTGACCTTAAATACGAGTTGCTAAACAACCAAGTTTACTTACTTCTCTTTGCAGGAGGCATAAAGGATTATGCTTCTTATGTGCAATTGGTCATATATAGTGTAAATAAAATTGACACTAAAAAAACAAGATTAAACCAAGGTCAGGGTGAAGGTAAATAATGTGGCTAGGTAATTACTTTAGTGTTTCTCTATTGATATTTGATGTTCAGGGACATTTGAGGAGCTTGGCTTCTTCCTTTGTATTACTGAAGTTAATGATGATTTCTTCTCAAAAGTTTATGCCTTTCCTTGTCTTGGAAATGATTCCATAATGGGAAAACGACTCTGGCAATGCTGTCTACTTTACTTTACTTTCTGTAATTTGACTAATTATAATATTTACAAAGCCCTCTTTAACAAAAATATAGGGTACAGGTCTACTTTTTCAGGAAGCAGTAGCCTTCCTGGGATGGGAATATATAATGTAAAACATTTAAATCCTCAAATAGCACGTAGGTAGCATAAAAGAAATGGTGGTGGGGAGACCTTTGGCAGAATGACAGGTGAGTGATTGGCATCTGTGGAAATTGCCATTAGAATAGAGCGTTGACAAGGGCAACAAAAGCTCAGGTGGCTGCTATGCCTCAGCCTGAGTTGGATAAACAGCAGTAAGGACAAGGAAGAAGAATTTTCCATGCTCTTTCATGTAGGATTCTGCAGTCTGGGGTGACAATGATGACTTGTTGCCTCTTTAAGTACAGGCAAAGTATGGAAGCAGATTCTGAGCTGGGGAAAGCAGGCTGAGTCACAAAGGGGGTTGCAACTGTTTTCTTCTGCTTCACCGGGAAATGAATAGCACAGGACTGCTTCTTTAAATGCCATCAGCTCTTATGGAATGCTAGTGGTTTAAATGGCAGGTTTTGACTAATCTCCATTTATTGGTGGGGAGAAGGTCAAGGTTTGCAAATCAGGGTTGTTGGGAGTATTGCCACCTTGATTGCTGGGAATGGCTGGGCAGGGGAGTGCCAAGGATTTAAACAAAATAACCCGAATCTTACTGTATGGCTGGGAATGTTCTACAAGATGACATTCCTCACTGAGCAAATAGTGGTTTCTGGGACCTGGGCTGCAAGGCTGTGTGTGAGTGAGTCAGCGAAGAGGAGAGAGAGAGAGAGAGAGAGAGAGAGAGAGAGAGAGAGAGAGAGAGAGAGAGAGAGGAACGAAAGAATAATTGTACTTTGAACTTGGGCAGAGAGAGAAGAGAGAAAATAATTTATCTGTCATTAGCTAAACCAAGGTACACCCTTGAAAATGGCTGCATAAGAACATTAGAAGACACCTCCTCGATGAGAATGAGGTCCCATGTATAGTACAGTCTTCTGTTCTTACAGTAGCCAACCAAGGGTAAAGCCAACAACCAGGACATAAGCACAATAAGACTCTCCCATTCATGATCTCCAGCAACTGCTATCCAGGGACATATATAGTAGAATATAGCCATTATGACTGCTAGCCATTTGCAGCCTTTCCCCTGATTAATTTATGTAATCTTTTAAAGTCATCCAAGTTGGTGGACAGCATCACACCTTGTGGAAGCAAATCCCATTGTTTTAATGATGCACTGCATAAAGCAGTAAGAGCAAGAACTCCTTTGTGGCAGTCTGGTGCAAAATTAGGCTTGCTTTTATCGCCATTATAGCCTGTAAGAAAGCACACCCCAGCTTCTGCCAACCTAGCAGTTCAAAAGCATACCAGTGCAAGTAGATAAATAGTACCGCTGTGGTGGTAAGGTAAACAGCATTTCCGTGTGCTCTGGCACTTGTCATGGTCCTCCGTGCGCCAGTAGCAGTTTAGTCATGCTGGCCATATAACTCTGTCTGTGGGCAAACACCGGTTCCCTCGGCCTGCAGTGAGATGAGCGCTGCACCCCATAGTTGCCTTTGCCTGGACTTAACTGTCTGGAGATCCTTTACCTTTTTACCTTTTTTATATTACAAAGACCCCATAAGTCTCCAGGGGCCTCTCCCTCCAAAGGAAACTAAACTTTGGAGCTTCTTGCTGCTTGGGGAAGTGGGAAACACTTATGCCAAGTGCTCTGTTCTGAGACGCTTGAACCAGTCCCTTCCCTTGCTCCCATTCTTGTCTTTCTTTATCAGATCCAGTCTTTGTTCTTTGTGTGTGCCCCATATGCTGCATGCCCTCCTAACAAACAGCCATGTCACCATCAAGTGTACAGATCCCAGCACTACTGGCTTGAAAGATGTGTTGAAACAATGGCAATAATTCTCATTTGACTGCAGAGGTTGGTAGTGTTTACTTTCAGGGTTTGGTCAGGGAGAGTGTATTTCATCTCAAATTCCAGAGTAGGACTTCCTGAAAAAAAGTCAATACTGTAGTGCTGAAATATAGCTGAATGTAGATATGAAATCTGCCTGGGGCATATACACCGGATAGATTAAAAAGCATATTGGGAAAGCGGATTGGAGGGGCTGCTATTCGCAAGAGAAACCATGTGATCCATCTGCACATAAAAATCTCCCGATGTGCTTTTGCCCATTTTACCTACTGAGGCTGTCTTTTCTGCATAGTGCTATATTGTGCAGTGCAGTGTGGGCGAGGGTTGCTGCAGAAAAGTAGACGTGCCGTAATGTGACACATAATTTTCATGGCATTCCTGCCCATATTAAAGAGCATGGCCCAGGTAGGAACTTGATGGGAAAAGTGGGAAGGACTAAAGCTGGAATTGTGAGGCCTCTTCCCCTGGCAGATGTCTGTGGGTGAGGTGGTGTCACCTCAGTAAGAGTCATTTGCTTATGTTTAAAATAACTTAAGGCAGAATGTAATTGTAACAGTAGTCATACTTCGCATTTAGAAAACTCTTTTCAAGTATTCAAAGTTTTTATGTACTTTTATCTCTCAAGTAATTACTAGAATGGCCCTGCAAAGTCAACAGTAGTTGTAGTTTCCAAATTGCAGTCTCCTTATTGTACCATTTGGGAAACCTCAGCGTCTGAATGATGTGTTGCTCTGGCCTAACAATGTTGTTGCTATATGCTTTGCCTCAGATGTATTTGCTGGTCGATCAACCTTTCATTTGGATGAAGTGCATTTTTCTGAATTGTCTTTTATGAGATTATTACTAAATTCCTACATTCCTCTTTTCCCTTTCTTTCAGAGCCAGGATGAAAGATACGCTTTCATTGCAGAGTGGTATGATACAAATGCTTCACTTTTTCGACGCTATGAGCTTCTGTATTACCCAAAAGATGGATCAGTGGAGATGGTAAGACTTGTTACGCTGATGATGATGATGATGATTAGAATTTATATACCACCCTATACCCAGGGGTCTAAGGTATAAGACAACCTTGCAGATTGCATTGGTTGAGAGCAAAATAAGCTACCCTTGGCATTATTGGTTTGATCTTATGTGAAGCCAAAAACACAAGAATTGCTATTCTCTCTTAGCTGCTAAATTGTCCTAGAAGAACAAGAGCTTTTTTAGGGTCCCCTGATGATACCATAAAACATCTTGGTGGCGGTAGCGATAATAAGGTGAAGCTAGACAAACCTTGGAAACCATATATTGGCTTAATAGTTTAAATTCATATATCACCTTCTTTCCATCACTGAACTCAAGGCAGCATGCATGTAGTTCCCAGGTTGTCTCCTGTCCAGGCACTGACCAGATCCTGACCTGCTTAGCTTCAGTGAGGCAGTGGCGCCATGTTTCTTCAATTAAGAGAAACCCTGCCTTATATGAGCCAGTTCATGACAAAGCTTTCACCACCCCCATGGTAAATAGGTATACATACAAGAAGCCCAGGAAAGGCAGCAGAATCATAGGTTCAAGCCTCCATGGCTGGTGCTCAAAATAAGTCTTCCATGTACTCAGTGGATGAGTGAATATCAAGCAAGGCTGTTCAATTAGTCCTAGTTTGACAATAACCTTTGGCCTCTGCTTTAAGAGTAAAACTCCATTTTGTAAAGCTGAGAAGCAGCCATTTCTTGTTGGACATGTGTTAAAGTTTAATTTGCTGTGTTTAAATTCTGTTCTGATACACAGGATGTGGATTCTTCCCACCTGTGTACCCTCCTGTTTTTCATATTTTAAATGCTAGTGAGTATGTTACTGGGTATGGTATATAATGTCATTCATCACTTGCCCAGATCTAATTGGCTCAGAGATGTAAAGGTCTTGTTACCAAGACCTGATGGTTGTACAGAAGACAGAGATTGTGGCTGATCATGTGGAGTCCTACCCATGTGATTCAGAGAGTTACCTTTCTTTTGTGCTCTTATATTCTCTTCTGCATTCTGTTTCAGTGAAATTGCCAATTACTGCAATTGTTCCTGGTGTCAGAAGAAACAAGAAATAGTGTACTAATAATAGCAGAATCTAAATCAGGGAAAGAATGCCTGCACTTTATGCCAATAAAAATTATTTCTTTGGTTGGTAAGAGGGCATCTTAATTCTGGGTTATCAAAAACTCACTTTCCTCTTTGCAAACAGAAATTGGTTCAGTAATGCATCTACTTATATGGCCATCTTTCATTCCCTAAGGAATGCTTATCTTTAACAAGTTGCTAAAGAAGAAAGCAAGTGATAAAGGCAACTCATTGTAAGACATAATTGTCAGTCAGTTTATTACCTTATGTTAACCCCTCCCCCAAATGTCCTTCTTAGAATTCAATTTCAGATGCTTAATGGTTTGTAGACCATTAAGATCCGGGACCCATGCACATAGCCAACAGCTCCTGTAGACAAGCTAATGCTGAAACTCATTGGGAGTTGGGCTGCTTTGGGAGGAAGAAGTTGGGGTGGGGGTGGGGAGATAAAACTAATTAATATTAATAATAAATGGAAGCACCAACCATCTGAAAAAAGGAGACATTCCAGTGTGCCTGTAGAAACTCATTTTATGTGCCTAAATGGGTTCTTTGGTTCCAAGCCAGCCTAGTTAACTTGCTCTTGGTTATTAAAGAAAGCAACAGGGAGAGGAATAAATCTGCAAGCTGTATTTACCAAATCAGATGTTGATTTTGCTTTTGTTTACCCACTTTGCTCTGCACCTGCCTTTTTGTTTTAATCAGATTTATAAATAACTTGGGGTGTACAAAGCATATAAAAACCTCAGAGGAAGGGGAATTGTTTTGTTGTTTTTAATCTTCCAATTTGTCACACTTCTTGGTAGTGATTGAGAAGAAACTGGAGCATTTGCAGTAAATACCAGAAGCTCTGGCAAATATTATGGAACAGAGCCAGGAAGTAATTGGGATCCAGTATTTTGAAGGTACATTGGAGGAAACAATAACTTTATTATTTGACTGCAGTAGCAAGCCTACTATTGGATTTTGAATGCCAAATATGCTAGAGTAAAAATAAGTTTCGTGCTCAGTCCTGTTCAGACATTCTGTGTTGAAGCAGTTTGGTTCCCCTTTCTCTCATTCCAAGTGCCTTCAGTTTGGGATGGTTATTGAAAGTATTTGTTTATTTGGAGTTATCATCTTCAGTCAATTTGAGGAATATCCAAAAGTTTACTTTTGAAAGTGATAAATGGTAAGACAACTCAGTATATTCAGTTATTGTTGTAGTACTATATGCAACTGGATCTGCTATTATGTGTTGGAGGGTGATACTTCAATCTTGTGCACACTAACCTGAGTATAAGCTGTTTTGGACACAGTGGGCTTATTCACAGTGGACTTATTCATACCTTGTGTGTGATTATAAATGATGAGAATAAATGTGTACACATAGTAAAAATGTAAAGGCATGTATACAATGTGTCTTCCTTTCTGGCTTGGAAAAAGTGACTCTCTTTAAAGATAATTTTGTCCATATTTGCAAGTAATCAGATTTACATTTTTAATAAATATGTTCATCAATAGGAATTGTTTTTAGAAAAAGCTATGAACAGAATTTGTTTTGCCATTTTTTTTATAAAAAATGTATGGTTAAGACTGAAACCCCATAAACATTTACTTGAGAGGTGGCACTGTGGGTTAAACCACAGAGCCTAGGGCTTGCCAATCAGAAGGTTGGTGGTTCGAATCCCCGTGACGGGGTGAGCTCCCGTTGCTCGGTCCCAGTTCCTGCCCACCTAGCCGTTTGAAAGCATGTCAAAGTGCAAGTAGATAAATAGGTACTGCTATGGCAGGAAGGTAAATGGCGTTTCCATGTGCTGCTCTGGTTCACCAGAAGCGACTTTGTCATGCTGGCCACATGACCTGTAAGCTGTACACCGTCTCCCTCGGCCAATAACGCAAGATGAGCTCTGCAACCCCAGGGGTCCCTTTACCTTTACCTTTTAAGTCCCATTAAGTTAAGATTACCAGTTTTTTTTCCAAGGAATCCAGGGACACTTTTCAACTTCCTACTGAATAGATGGATTTTGTCAGGGGACTGATTTTTAAATCCGAGGACTGTCCCTGGGAAACGGGGACATCTGGTAACCTTACATTAAGTTCAACTGGGCTTACTTCCAAGTACACATGTATATGACTGCACTGTGAAGCAGATGATTTAGTTCAGCTCATGATACCTCTATTTCTTCTGTGCCCCAAACCATTTGGTATAGGTGCATTAGAGAAAGGATCTCTATAAATGCAGATTGTGAAGTATGAAGTATTGTAGAATCCAGTACTTCAGAATCTTGTTCTTTAATTATTATTTTATGTATCCCTCTTACTTTCCAAGGAACTCAAGGTAGCTACCAAGTCAGAATACAAAAAATAACATCAAAATCTAAAAGAACTCCCAGTTTAAATCCCATAATAAAAACTAAAAACCTAGAAAGCCCAATAAGTCTGGCACAGCCAAACACCAGGACTCCACCCAAAAAAAACCAGCCATCAGCTAAATAACTTTTTGAAGAGCTATGTCTTTTCCAGCCATGACCTTAGCCCCAGTTCCCTTCCTATTGAAAGAATATAATTTTGGGGCCTGACACATTTTGCTAAGCATTCTGCAGGATAGGTGTCATCCTAGAGTACGTCCTATCACTGGTTTCCATCAGCCTTGCCTTCTGAAGTTGAAGAATCTGCAGCAGTGCCTCAGATGAAGTTTGGAGCATTCAGAAAGAAATGTATGGAAGGAAGTGGCTCTTAAGGTACCCAAGTCCCAGGCTGCTTAGCGCTTTAAAGCCCTAACCCCAAGCAACTTGAATCGAGCACAGAAGCAAACTCGTAGCTGGTGCTAGTTTTGAAAAATTGGCATGGGCACATAACAGTAGTCAAAGTAACTTTTAAAAAACAGTATCTGTTTCTCTTTGTGCATGATCTTTTTCTTCTTCTTTTTAAAAGAAAAGGTATTTTATACCTGCATGTAGATTATTCAGTCTCTTTACCTTACCAGTATGACATGAAGAACCGCTGCCGATTCCTAAATCGCATCAAATATGAAGATCTGCAGTTTAAAGATTTGTTTGTCGGCAACAAAATTACTATCTACTCACGCCACCTCAATTTGGTTGACTATGGGGATCAATATACTTCCCGCATGTTGGGCAGTCGCAAAGAAAGGTGAGAGGATATATTCTTTGAACCTCTTATTTTCTACCTTATTAACTTGAGGCTATTGAGATGTCTGTGCTCCTTCATTCTCTTGCTGGCCAGGGTGCCTGGACCAGCTGGTAGCCTCCAAAAGAGAAAGGGCAAAGAGAGAGCCTTGCTACAGTGATTGCTTATTAGTTAGGGAAGCATCCTCATTTCCTCTCCCCTCTCTGTGCATCACAATAGCGCACAGCCCTCTATGAGTTTATTGTCCAAATGTCACAATAGTTAAAGCACAACACCCACTCCTCAGCAAACTCTTCCTCTCGGCCCCCTAAGGAGAAAGAGAGTGACGTGCACCCCCTAAATTCTGGTTCTATTTCAGTTACCCTTCAATCTCTGGGAAAAGAATAAGAACCTTAAGTGCCAGCACTCAAGTGAGATAGCAAGATACTCCCTGGATGATGATGATGAATTTGTTAATCATCTTCTATACAATCTTCTCAAGGCTATAAACAATAAAAAATATTACGTTAGAGGGTTGTCAAAAGCCAATATCTCCCTCAGCTAAGTGACCCTCCAGCCCACAGTGTGAGAAAGAATATGAATGATGAACATTACTGTGATGTTGTCATAACCCACTTTGTCTCGGGCTTTCCCCCACAATACTGTACAGTATAGACAAAATACCTCTCTGCAGCCTCCTCTCTATTCAATATGGGAATAATAGAACTGTGCTACAAAAGAGCAGGAGACAGGGGGACCCTCATTTTCCTGGTGTGAGACACCATTATTACTGCCCCCCAATATGCCAATCTAACAGACCTCCAGAGGGCAAGGCAGAAAGGGCAGCCATCACCCAAGTGCACATCCTGTTGCCACCATTCTCCCCTCCCCATGCAACTTTTTGTCATATGTGCCACTTGTAATGGTCAGATCTTTGATCCAAAACCTTCAGTTGGTTATATGAAGGATAAAAATGAATATAAGAGACATAAAAACATATTTTTGAAATGGTATTTTATAGTTGGAGATTTACTTAAGCTCGTATTTTGATGACTTATTTTGACTTTATTGGTTTATTTCCCTTCCCTCTCTAGAACCTTGGCTTTATTGAAACCTGATGTAGCACTCAAACTTGGAGATGTCATTGATATGATTATTAGAGCTGGTTTTACAATAACTAAAGCCAAAATGACGAGAGTTTCAAGGTGAGGTTTTAACAATTTGAGATTTTCAAAAATCAGTTAAATACATTTGACACTTTTAAATCCCCTTTACTGGTTCACAAGGAAAAACCATGATCCTAGGGAGAAACTATTGCTTACCTTGAATGGGTGACTGTTGCCAACCTATATCTCCCCATGTTACCTGGTCATGTTCCATTAAAGCAGATCTGTGAATCCATCATGCTCAGCATTTTTATGCTCTGTCCATCCCCTCCACAAACAGCAGCCAGTGTATCAGAGGGGAGAGGAGAAAGGCTGAGCACCATTAAGTGATATCACCCACATGCTGTAACTGAATACTAGAGGGAGATGCAGGGAGGAGATCCATGGGATGGCGGCAGCCATGCATTTAAAATACTGTATCCCTTTGGGTCCTAGCCATAATCCGGACAGATGTGGTGAAGTAGATGTGGTCCAGAGAGATGTGGTGCAGCACACTGTATGCTGCTGCATATGTATATCTTGTCATATGGGACGCAGGTGGTGCTGTGATCTAAACCACTGAGCCTCTTGGGCTTGCCGATCAGAAGGTTGGTGGCTCGAATCCCCACAACGGGGTGAGCTCCCATTGCTCTATCCCAGCTCCTGCCAACCTAGCAGTTTGAAAGCACACCAGTGCAAGTAGATAAATAGGTAAGGTAAGCGGCGGCAAGGTAAACGGTGTTTCCATGCACTCTAGTTTCCATCGCAGTGTTCCGTTGCGCCAGAAGCAGTTTAGTCATGCTGGCCCATGACCCGGAAAGCTGTCTGTGGACAAACGGCGGCCTGAAAGTGAGATGAGCGCCACAACCCCATTGTCGCCTTTGATTGGACTTAACTGCCCAGGGGTCCTTTACCTATCTTATCAGGATTCATGCCCCAAACGACCCGGGGCATGCCTGCTCTGTTGGAAGCAGAGTAGATAGCTCCAAAACAATGCCTGCTTAAAAAACAACAACCATCAGACTCAGTAAAAGGTTTTCTAATGCAAAAATAAGCTTGGCGGTACAATTCCAGATCCCTGGTGGAGTGTTCAAAGACCCCTGAGTGAAAGCCTGGACTGCTGCTTCCAGCTTGTGGAGGCAGTACTCAGCCTGACTTGGGATATAGCAGCTTCCTTTGATCCTGTGAGGGTTCAGAGAAACCTGATGGCACAAGCAGAACTCTGCTTGTGGTTCTGTGGGTGAAGCCATTGCTGATTATTAATTGTTTTTCACAGAAGCATTAATGATGCATGTTTTTAAACAAATCTTTTGTAGAGGAGAAGCAATGGATTTCTACGCAGATCACCTAGCTAAGCCTTATTACAAGTAAGTTTCAGTTTGCAGCATGTTTTGACTTGTGCAATGTGCCCAGTGAAATATGAACAATATGAAATTGACGTTGATTTTTGCTTGATCTTTAGATTTAGATTTATACCAATAAATTGTGGGTAGTATTTTTAGAGGTATATGGGACTGTGGAGGCTTGCAGGGTTGGCTTACCTCCTGGTTTCTCCCCACAATCCTGAAACTGAGCAGGAGCAGCAGCTGCCATATACTGACTCATGGCCAATGACAGCAATTATAACACCTTACCTTGCTTATTTAAATTGCAAAGCCTTAAATAGTTTGGAATCAGATTATTTGAAGGATAACGTAAGAATCTAGTTTCAAATGGCTTGCAGGTATGCTGCTAACACCCATCAAATCGGCAAATACCAGAGACAGGACCTTGTTTAGTAGTGACCCCTCATCTATGGAAGTCTCTCCCAAAAGAGAGACCTATAGCATCATTCATTTAAAAAATGTGTTTCATTCTCAATAATGCATTTTATTGAGGTGTTGACTGCTGTTTTTCAAACTCTTGCTGTTTTTAGTTTGGAATGGCATGGTTTTGTTTGTGTATTAACATTTTCATTGTGTTTTTAAATAATTTCATAAACCTCCTTAAGAAGGATTTGCCCTGAAATGCCTCATGTATATTTCTAAAATATAAATAAATTATTCGGCAGTTGATGCTTTTTCCTCAGCTCAGTGATAGAGCGAATGCTTTTGCAATGCTGTGCAGCATGTGTGTGTGTGTGTGCGTGTGTGTGCGTGTTTTGTTAATGGGAGCCACTTTTTATTTTTAATATTTATATTTTATTAAGGTGATTTCAGTTAAAAGAAATAAAGAGATACAGCAAAAGAAGAAGGAAAAGTGAGAGGGAGAAAAACAACAACAAAGATACATATAAAAGCAAAAATATGAAAAAAGTAATATACGATATTCCCATACATTCTTGTGATTGAACCCAGTTACCCATGTTTGAGCAATAACAATGAGTGGAGATTGACAGAGGGAGAGGCTTACCACGCAGCCCAGATAGATTTGGCAAGCCTTATTTGTCCTACAGGCTGCCAGTTCATGAAGAACTAGGAGCCTGGCACTTATGCAACTACTTAATTTGAAATAAAACAATGATAGGATAAGAACTTGGGTATTTAAGGGAGTCTGCTTTCAGCTCCAGTGCAGACTCTCTTAAAATATTAGACTGAAATTATTCCAGATGTTGTTGCCTGAAGGTACTAGAACAAGCAAACTAGACCTTTTTGGGAACTCATGTGAAATTGTGGTTTTGTGGCAGCTTTGTGTTTAGAAAATGACTAATTATATGCTGCATTACATCCAACACTGTGCAGATAGTTCCACTAATACAACAGGACCCCTTCCATTCTAATAATAATAATAATAATAATAATAATAATAATAATAATAATAAATAATTATTTATACCCTGGCCATCTGGCTGGGTTTCCCCAGCCACTCTGGGTGGCTTCCAACAAAGATTAAAAATTCATTAAAATGTCACACATTAAAAGCTTCCCTAAACAGGGCTGCCTTCAGATGTCTTCTAAATGTCAGGTAGTTGTTTATTTCTTTGATATCTGATGGGAGGGTGTTCTACAGAGCGGGTGCCACTACCAAGAAGGCCCTCTGCTTGGTTCCCTGTAACTTTGCTTCTTGCAGTTAGGGAACCGCCAGAAGGCCCTCGGCGCTGGACCTCAGTGTCTGGGCAAAATGATGGGGGGTTGAGACGCTCCTTCAGGTATACTGGACCGAGGCCGTTTAGGGCTTTAAAGGTCAGCACCAACACTTTGAATTGTGCTTGGGAATGCCCCCTACATGCGCCCCCCCCAGCTCCTCCAGAGGGTTCCCCGGAGGGTTGAAAAGAGAAATAGGAGGAAGTTCCATTGCTCAAGGAGAGGTCTGTGAGCAGGACAGCAGTGTTGCATACCAACCTTGGGGCTGTTGGTTTGCTTTCATTTAGGGCAGCTGAATCCCGTTTGAACGTCCTGTTCAATGTGAATGCTAACTGCTCTCTTTTCTGCTTGCAGTGAGCTTCTTGAATTTATGACAAGCGGCCCCGTTGTTGCCATGGAGATCTTGGGAGATGATGCTATAAGCCGATGGAAGGATTTACTAGGACCTGCAAATTCTTCTGTGGCCCGTACTGATGCCCCAAATAGCGTTAGGGCATGTTTTGGAACCGATGGCATAAGAAATGTGGCTCATGGTCCAGATTCTTTTGCTTCTGCTGCTAGAGTAAGCCCCCCCCCCAAAAAAAACTTTCTGCATCTGGATGACTGGGCTTTTACTGGCATATATATTATGAGTTTGGCTACTTCCAATGTTTGTGGTCTGAACTTGGTTTAGCTACATGACACATAGTAGTTACTGTATATGGCTTAGCGCATCAGAAAGAAAGAAAATACTCACCCCTGCCTTTTCTCCCCTTACCATGCAGAGGGAAAGGGGACCCTTTCTCAAAACTCTTCTAGAGAACCTGTGCTTCACAATCTCTACAGAAAATTTTAAAGAAATGTTAGGAAAGGAAAAGGCTTCCTTCCCCACTGCCTGCCTTTATGCTGGAAAGAGGCAGGGGCGGACTTTGGTAATATGGCGCCTTGAGCAAGGATGACCCCCCCTTATTTTCATGCCCCCCTCCATCTCACCTTCTGTTCTGCGCATACTCTGAAGTGCACTATGTCATAGTTGCGGCATAGTTGTGCCCCTCGGCTTGGTACCCTCTGCAGAAGAACCCCCCACCCCACCCTAAATCCAGCATTGATGCGCTGGCTGCCATGTACCTTAAATTTATGAGGTGACCGGAGCTTTTTTGTTGCTGTTTAAAAGGAGATTGTGTTGCTTTGCGCCTGTCCCCTTCACTTCCCAGAAGGGCTACAGGAAGGAAATGCAGCACGATACTGTATTGTTCTGAGATTACTCTAGGAAGTGTGTGTGATGTTTTGCTAGAGAGTGGCCATAGAGCAGGCATGTCCAAAGTCCGTTTCAGGGTCCTAGCAGTTGGTCCTTTACCTCTCTCGCCCTGATCTGGCCACAGTGATCCATGCGACGGTCACCTCCAGGCTTGATTATTGTAACTCGCTCTACGCGGGGCTGCCCTTGAAGCTGACCCAGAAACTCCAGCGGGTGCAGAATGCCGCGGCAAGGCTCCTTACGGGGTCCCGGCCATGGGATCACATTCATCCAGTGCTTTATCAGCTGCACTGGCTCCCAGTGGAGTACAGGATCAGGTTTAAGGTGCTGGTTTTGACTTTTAAAAGCCCTATGCGGCTTGGGACCCTTGTACCTACGGGACCGCCTCTCTTGGTATGCCCCACGGAGGACCTTAAGGTCCACAAACAACAATATTATGGAGATCCCGAGCCATAAGGTGGCTAGATTGGCCTCTACTAGGGCCAGGGCCTTTTCAGTATTGGCCCCAACTTGGTGGAACGCTCTTTCACAGGAGACCAGGGCCCTGCGGGATTTGTCATCTTTCCACAGGGCCTGCAAGACAGAGCTGTTCCGCCTGGCCTTTGGGCTGGACTTAGTCTGACCCCTGTGTTTTTCCTCCCTCATGGTTTGGATTTATGGACTACTGAAAATGAGGCTGCATTTTAAATTTTAATATTGTATTTTAATCTGTATTTTAATTAATTGCTTTTTATGTTTTATTGTAATTTTATTGGTGTTAGCCACCCTGAGCCTGGTTTTGACTGGGGAGGGCGGGGTATAAATAAATAAAAAATATTATTATTATTATTATTATTATTATTATTATTATTATTACTAATCTGGCGTGCCGGCCAATCTAACCCGGTCCCCTTGGCAGTTTACTTTGGGGTAAAATTGTAAATAAAAAAAGCTCAACAACTTAAATCATTGAAAAAGGTCAACAACTTTAGTCAGCCCTCACACATGTTCACTTCATCAAATCTGGCCATCAAAGTTTGGACACCCCTGCCATAGAGGAAGTTGTGCTGTGAGTGGTGAAATCGCCTTCTTTTAAAGAAAATCAGAACAGCCATCAGTCAACTCATAAAGCTAAGCTGAGTGGCAGCCCCTCTTTCCTCCCCTCTCCAAACCCCAGGCTATTTCGGAGCCTCCTCATTGGTGCAGCATCCCAGACCAGCATCCCTTGTCTGACCCTGACCCTGCTTAAATTAAACAGGTGGTAATATTGGAGCTTGGTCCCCCCCCCCATCTTGTGAGAGTCAAAGCTGCATGTCGATAACACTAAGGAACAGCTCAGAGTTTTAATGACCTTTTGTTGCGGTGGATTACGAAGCCCATCCAAAAGTTCTGGAGGCTCTGCTGGAACTGCGGCTTGACTAAAGGCCAGGCTTCTATATATATCTTTATAAGCCATAAGAAAACAGAAGGGACAAAATAGCACTTTTGCGCTTTGCTCTTCAATACCTGTTTTGCTTTCCATGGAAACACGTTTCTTACGGCTGTCAGGAGTAGCTAAGAATAGTGTTGCGGACAGCGCCTTAATTACTCACTTATTTTTTCTCTGTGGAATAGCAATTGCTTAGGAACTCTGATATTTTTCTGCCTCCCTTTAGTTCTTCGTTAAAACAGTTATTTTAATGTAGGATGCTGGACAAATAGAAGAATCAACATTTTTATTTGTCATATTACATACATATTCATAGCACTATAAAATGCATGTGACCAAGGAACTACAATGTGTGAAGGCAAAAGAAATCTGGCGTAGTCCTTGGCACTTGGCTGTATCTCCCCCCACCCCAGCAACTGTTCAAGAAGAAACTTCTTTTCCTTGCTTCCAGTCTTTACTCCTCATTTTTGTTACCTTCTTCCCTCCACTAACTTCTCCTTATTTTGTTGGGCTCAGCAGAGGGAGGGGAGTGGCTATAGGTTCAGGTTCCTTAGTAACCCAGGCCCACAGCCCTAGAGATGACTGCACTGCTAGGCAACTGGCATTGTTTGTGCTCTTGCTGGTGTAGCGAAACATCTGGCAGTCACACACCTGGTCTTTGTAAGCCTGATGCTGTGGAACTCGTAGCTGTCCACTGGACAGACCAGTTGGGCAGAAATGTGAGGCCTCTGGAGCTGGAGTAGCATATATAGACTCTGGAAAGTACACCAGTACATTACTTTGGGTTATTTAGTGGAGACATGAACGGTAAAACAAAAGTATATAGGTCTGAAAGAGAAGGGAAACTTTGAGAGGAAGGAAGAAAGTTTAATATCTTGGACCATGCATTTAAAATGTGAGTGTGCTCCTTGTAACACCTGATTCTCATACCAAGATCCTCACACGGACTATTATTGCACTTAGTTTGAGTCTCTGCTCCACCTCATGTGTGCCTTATTAAGCTACCCTGAAGTCAACTGTCTTTTGCTGATTTAAGCACCTACAATTTGTTAGCAACTATGCAAAACAAGCCTCCATAGCTTATGAAATTGGTAAGCTGTGAACTACTGTACATTGCAGCTCTATGCTCATGTGCTCTGGAGGAAGAGAAGATGCTACCAGTGCCACCCCACTCAGAGGTTGAGCTGGAGAGAGAGACTTGAACCCTAAAGAACAACAGTGCTAGCAATTCACATTAGCAACATTTTAACAGGCATTTCCCAAAAAGTAAAAAAAAAATAGGGACATTTTAGATCAGAGAATAGGGACCGTCAGTAGCCAATGGGGTCTTGCGGAGCATACTGGGAAGCCAGCTAGCTCAGTTGGTTAGCTGGTGCTGGTAACGCCAGGATTGCAGGTTCGATCCCCATATGGGTCTCCTGCATTGCAGAGGCTTGGACTAGAACTAGATGACCCTTGGGTACCTTCCAACTCTACAGTTCATTGATTCATTGGTGTGTCGATGTTTCTTTGTCCTGGAATGCTGCGGGGATAATTGAATATAGGCTGAGAAAGAACAAAATGGTCATAAATTGAGCTATTTTAAAATGCATTTGCCTTGGAGGGATTACAGCTGTGCTTTTAAAAATATAGTTAATTTTTCACTCTTGAACTAAATATTTTGTTGCACAGTTCTCTTAGAAGTGCCTACAAATTCTAAAACCCCAGTGTTTTTGTTTCACTTCATAATTATTGGAGTGACGCACAGTAGTTGGGATTGTGTATTGATTGAGCAGGTAGCACAAACTGTTATGCAGCCTTGTACCAGTTACCAAGGAAACCCGTAGGATGCAGCAACTGTAAACTCCTCTGGGAAGAAAGAAATACGGTAGCTGTTAAAGTCAACCTGGACTAAATCATTTGCCCTGCATACAAATGAAGGGGCCACCTGTTAGAATTTGTTGTAGTTAAAGGTTGCTTTGTTCCTTCCCAACCAATAGTAGGTCGCATTTACAGTTTGGCACCTGCTGAGTTATCCAGGACAGTATCTCTTTTGGCATGTGAGACATACCGCTTCTAGGGTTTGCTTCTGCTTTTTGTGAGTTTTGTAACCATGGGTGTGAGGGTTTCCATTCCCGGGGATGGAGAGACTCCAGCACTCAACCCTGCAAGACGGCCAGAAACATCTCACCATGGGTTGGTCTCTGTGCTGTTGACTTTTTCTTCCTCCCTTCAAGCCGTGTCTCTCCCACCTGTGGAGATGGGGATATAGTTGCCCTTTCTCTTGTCTTCTCGGTTGGCTGTGCCTGGCCTTTTTTCTGCCTGTGAATCGTCCACTCCTACCCTCTCTGTTCTCTTCTCACTCTTCCAGTGTACCTCTTCTCCCAAGGGAGGGGAAGAAACAAGAAAGCCAAAGGCAGGCACCTGCAATTCTGATGCTTGTTAGGCATTCCTTAGGCATACTACCGTAGATGGTCTGAAAGATGCCATTGGGGGGAAGTGGCTTACAAATATGATTATAGAGCAGCTCTACAGTTAAGGCAAGATTTTATTTCAACATTTTGTCATTACAAAGTCTGAAAATTATGTTGGTCACGAAATCCAGGTAATTTGTCTTATTGGTACAAAACCTGGCATGGAGAGTTCACTTTGTGAAGGGTGTTTGCCAGGAAGAATGGAGTTAGTGTTTTAAAAATGTTGTATTGAAGGGCAGATGCCCTATGTTTGTGCTCACTCAGACTTAAATTATGGAAGGTGAGGAGTTCCCTTTGCATAGGTAGCAGCACGAGCAAATTTGAATCTGAAGCTTAATGGAATACCATATGTGTATGGGGTTTAATGGAGTGTAAGTGTAAATATGTTCAAAACCATGCTTCTGGAGGAAAGCGTCACAGAGCACTTTGAAATACAGCCAACGGCTCTATAATAGTAAATGGGGGAGGACGTAGGATTTCAATATTGCTTTGGGAATATGACTCTGACCCTCATAAACATAACTGGTGTCCTATGACTATGAGTCATGCAGTTGTGCACAATTAAATATATTTAATTCCAATTATTTTCAGGAGCTGGAGATGTTCTTTCCCTCCAGTGGAGGCCGTGGACCTGCAAACACCGCAAAATACACACACTGTACTTGTTGTGTTATTAAGCCTCACTCAGTAAAAGAAGGTAGGTGACACTGACCTGGCCCTCGGCTGAAAGTGCCCTTCAGCATCTCTCTTCTTAGCTGAATAGATGCATAGATTTAGACTTGCACCATTGCTACCATATGTGTTTTGTGCATGGCTGGAGGTAAGGAAGTTACGGTATGTTTTTATTTTATTTTAGCTCACAGCTTGTTGAAATTTAACACAGACCAAATTGCATAAATACTTGCGTTTGAGAAATTATGTGCAACAGGGGTTGGTGTTCTCTGTACTGCTACAAGCCTGCATGCTAATATGCACTTGCCCATAGAAGGTCCATGTTTGTGCAAGTAGCAAAATATCACACAACCTGTAATGACTGACCTCCCAACCAGAGGCAAATGAAGAAGCAGCTGAGTGGCTGGTGGTGACCCAGATTCTGAGCATCTTTGATGCTCCTGCCACACTTCCATCTTGGTAACTTTGTTCCCTTCGTCTGGAAGAGAAGAAGCATTCTGTGACAGACTAGCTAACAAAGCATTCTGTGACAGAGTAGCCCAACTCCTAAAGGGCTGCATGATGGCCTCAATGTACACCATTGTTATACACACACACCCCGGCATCACCTTTCCTGGAAATACATTCAAACAGATGATATTCCCCCTTCCACCAAATAAAGCAATCAGGGCAAAGGGTGACTTTGAATTGGAGGACACTTGGGTACCTGGAAACATGTCCAACAGAATTTTAGCCTTCCCTTAAACCAGTTATAATCTGGCAATATCTGGAGAGCCACAAACTCCCCAAGCCTGCCTTAGACTAATTGACACATGCAGTACTAAAATACAGAGTTAGCACTTTAACATCCTTGTGATTTATTGAAAACGTATTCTTTTTGGTGGAGTTCTTTGTGTCGTTTCTTCATCAGATCAGCTGAAATGGTTGATGTCTAAACATAACCTTATATAGAAAACGGCTTCCTTTCCCTACCATCAAACATTGGAAAATGATTACGACTGTTTACAGTATGATTATATGCTTTGGTTCAGCTGCTGACAAGTTCTAAAACAAATTTGTATAAGAAGTAAATGCTAATCAGAACCTTACTGTGATCTATTTTGCCTTTGGGGAATTGTAGTTTTTAGACCCCACTTCCTCAAAGTTGATATGGAAGATTCGACATCAGGTTACCAGGCATTTGAGGGGGCAGCTGGAGCATATTTAAACTTCTTACAAGTGAAGATTCTGTGGTTTTTCCACCACTAGGCAACTGTCATAAATCATTATATGGTGGGATAAGGGACATGTGAATCAGTATGCGTCAGCTGTATTCAAGTTATCTAAAGTCTGCATTCAGTATTTTTCTAAATGATGTCTAGAGGTAGTCATGTTAGTCTGTTGCAGAAAATATTACAATTCCTTGTGGCAAAATGATTTGCATTCTATCTTATCAATCCAAAATGCTGGTGCCTATTATATGACTTATGGGTACTTGGGAAAAGATCTGCATATTTCTTAGTAACAACCCTTCTACTTGCCTTACTTCAAAAAACTAAGGCTGCAATTCTGTATCCAGTTACCTTGGAGTAAGTAGCTGATCTCACTGGGACTTAATTCTCCATAGACATGTATAGGATTGTGCTGTCAAAACAGTCAGCACCCATCCTATTTCTGCTGGAACTAATTGCAAATAAAATCTGTCTTATTGCATTATTGGAAGTTGCTCCCAGATGCTTAAATACACCACTCCTCTCAGCTGTCTACCATCTTTCAGTGCAACTTTTGCTTTTATGATTTTAAACTGTCTTTTCTTTCTGCCCTTTCCACTTGTTATGGGAATAATGGAAGTGCTTTTCAGAGATTGCCAATGCCTACCTTCAAGAGGCCTGTGACTGTTCAGTTTTTATGTGTACGTAGATTTTATGTGTACGCAAATTTTCATCTAAATTTCTCCATCTACAGCAGGCATCCCCAAACTTCGGCCCTCCAGATGTTTTGGACTACAATTCCCATCTTCCCCGACCACTGGTCCTGTTAGCTAGGGATCATGGGAGTTGTAGGCCAAAACATCTGGAGGGCCGCAGTTTGGGGATGCCTGATCTACAGATTAAAAATGTAGGTCATAATTTAAAGCCAAGACCATGGCTTCTTATCTTTTCTCTGTCCTTATTGTGGGCTTTTAGCTTCAGTTCACTCTATAATAGTGGAGGAAGACACTGATGCTCATCCGGATTTCTAATTTTAAAAAGCTTTTGGTGTAATGGGGTTTGAATCTGTCTTTGGCAAACCCGACACAAGCTTTGTCTTTGGGGCCTCTTGGTACTGCTGAGGAACTCATGTTTCTTGCAGAGAGCTGATTCTCAATGTCTGTGAAGTCCTCTTGTACCTTAGCTTTGCTTTTCCATCTGAACCCATGTTTTGGGAGCGGGGAGCCAAGGTAGATGATGATTTATGACTTTGGCTTAGTTTTTTGTATTCCCCTCCTCCGCCACTATGGTGGTTTCTCTAGATCTTAGCTGAGACACATATTCAGTCCACATAGAGCAAGCTACTGCTCATGTGCAGCCTCGTTTAATAAAGGAACAAAAATAAGGATTATTGGTTGACCCTGTATCTTGTGACTTTGCAGGAGAAATCCTGTGCTAAGAAATGTGCTTTCCCTGCACTTAGTAACCACAGACAATGGTTGCTGTTCCCAATCTGTAAAGATGGGCGAGGGCTTCTAAATTAAGCAGAGTATAGCTGCTGCAGCTTCTTAGAGTTTAATCACAGAGTGAGGCAGTTGATTTTCCAGGTCCGTCAGCTGGGCCAAATTTATCTTTGTTGTATGTATTATGCTTTGAAGGCAATTGTAGTGCGATATAATTGAGGACAACCAGAGTGGCAAGACCCAGAATGCAAAATACGTACCTTTTTCCCATGGTGTTTTGCATAAATTGTAATTCCTGCGTCAATTCAAAAGGAAGTCAGCTAACAGGAACATGATTGTAGTTTCAACTTAGGTTGAGATCTAAGAGATCAAAGTCCACAAGCTCCATATGAATTATTATACATCAGCTGAATTGGCAGTGCAAAGTCCTCTACAGATCATATCTTAAGAACCATTAAAGCACTCCCATAATGTATGTCCTTATTGGACTTATGCCCAGTAAACTGAGGTTTTGATAAGGGAACTCTGGGATTTACCAACAACCTTCTTCCCAGTATTCACACAAGGAGGAGGGCACCTTCTTTCTTCTTAACCCCACCCACTTCTTCCAACTGTATTCTCCTCTTGCCCTTGTGCATTGATTTTTATATTGAAGACTGTAAAAAAATGCCTAAAGCAGATACAATGGTACCTTGGTTCTCAAGCGCCTTGGTACTCAAATGCCGAAAACCCGGAAGTAAGTGTTCCGGTTTTCGAACGTTTTTCAGAAGCTGAATGTCCAATGCGGCTGTTGGATATTGTTTCTGGGGCACCTGCACCAATCAGAAGCTGTGCCTTGGTTTTTGAATATTTCAGAAGTCAAACGGATTTAGCGGTGTGTTTTCTGAATGCCGTAGCTGACTAACTGGCAAGCCAATTAATAGATTAATCTCTAGATCTCAAAATGCAAAGGTTATTGTTCCAACCCGTAGTTGTTCATGCATGTGCAGCTTTTACCAAAGCCAGCACCCTCTGATTGCTTTTAAGTTTTTAGATCTCCTTTCTTTGAATTTGTCCTTATGTGTCACAAAGCAGTGAATTGTTGAACTGCAGAGTAGATGTTGTACCGCATCACTTCATCTGATTAAAATGCGCTTGAAGATTATCTGTTCTGTATTGGTGCCTAGTAACCTAATGCTGTCTTGGAGACATAAAACCTTCCCTCTCTTGTTTTTTTTATGCCCAGTTATTTGTTATGCATTTTTTGCTAGGATTAGTATTACATTCCTTCAGTTGTATTTAGTAATGCCTGTGATTTCTTTTGTACTTTGTCACTAAAAATTTAATCCTAAACGAACACTTAATCTGTGGCTCTGATTTGGTTTAGAGTAATCACATTTTAAAGATGTAGTCTTCCTAATTTTTAAATAGCCAGTTTCCTTATTGAGTGAGGTCTGAATATTTTAAAATAAGTTCAATCCCCCCTCCATGTTTTATGGGAACCAAAATATTTGTCAAGTGTTTTCCTCATTATCCAAAACTAAAAGGTAGGCATGAGCGTGTTTTTGGTGCAGAGTTTTACAGAAAAAGAATAAGTTATACTTAGCAGTTATAACTTATAACAGTGCTGGGCATATATTTGAAAAGTGAAACTCCTGTTTGTGAAAGGATAATGGATGCATTTAAATTTGTCTTTCTATTTTATATTGGGATCATATGTCACAATACAGTATCTGTGATCTTCCTTTTTCTCACCTAGCTAGCTCTCTGTTTCTTGCACTATTTCTCACTTTCCCCAAAAATGTAACAATATTTGGACATCTCCAATGTTAGGCCAGGTAGAAAAAAATTATACAAATTGAATGAGTTGCACTATTTGGGGATTAAGCCTATAAATGGGACGGCTGGTTTGCATAATTTGGGTGTATTTTACTTCAGGTTAAGTGTGAAAAATCAGTGTTGTATAGCCCAATCCTAATCATTTTTACTTGGAAGTGATTTCAGTGCGATCTACTTCTGGTTAAATTTGGTTACTGTTGAGTTGCAAGGAGCCAGTGACATTTCTTCCTGACTTGGAAACAACTTTTATGGTTATTGTGAGCCCATATGAACAATGTGCTTGCCTCATATACCCCAAGTAAATGTGCAAGACACAAATGTTCTCATAAAAGCAACTGTATTATAAATGTATATAAACTATAGCAACATAGTCCCAGGACTCTAGCATTTGAGATGAATTTATGTAGCCAGTTTAAAAAAATAATATTTTTTCTTCACAGGTCTGACTGGGAAGATAATAAAAGCAATACTTGATGGAGGATTTGATATTTCAGCCTTGCAGATGGTAACTCTTTCTTCTTGGTCTTTGTTCAGACCTTTTCTTTGATGAGATGAGGGGAAAGCAACCTTTGCCACCTGTTGCACCCACTCCTACACTAGCTTTTTAATGCATTTCACCTGGGCGAAGCATGACAGCCTTTCCTTCCAGCAGCAACCCCATACATATCAGCTGCCTCTTACACCTGCCTATTTTTAAAGGGTGCCAGGTTCCCAGTCTGCTCTCTTGCAGAATACAGAAAATAATTACCAGAGGAGGAGAAACCTATCCTTGGGAGTAAATCCCTATTCAAATTGGTTGATAGAAATGGACAGGAACAGGCTGCAAATAGTCTGTATTGAGGAGTGTCTGTCTGGTTTTGCTCACAGAGGAACAGTGAGAGCTGCTGTCTTTTCTCTCATTTATGCACAATTTGCATTCTTGCTGTCTCTGTACTTTTCTTCCTTCCATCTCAACAGGTAGGTAAACAACACCTTATTATGCTGCATTTCAATATAAGCTCAGTTCCTTTTGGCTGACTTCGACTAAGGCTTACTTGGACTTATCAAGGTTACCTAGTCTTTAAAACTGAAATAATGCTAGCCAGCTTGTCAGAACTGACTTAGGTAGTAGGTGAATATGCATGTTTTACACCACACACACACACACACACACACACTTTATATATATATATATATATATATATATATATATATATATATATATATATATATGCCATTATTTAGGCAGTTGTCTTTAATTTATTAGTATTTATTACTTCAGTTTGTATCTTGCCATGGCGCTTGGGGCTGCTAACAGCGGCAAGATAAAAATACAATAAAGATGCTAAAGGATATATAATCAACACAAATACAAAAGAGAAGATAAAAGTCAGAACAATAAAAATCCAAGTATAGAAACAGTGGACAATTAAACACCTTGAGCATTACAGTGAACAAGTTGCCCTGGCACGCCAAAGGCCTGTCAAAATGAAAATGTCTTTACTTGGCACTGGAGGGTCAACAGACAAGGGGGCAATTGAACTGTGGGAGGGAGGGGAGCCCCAAAACTGGAGCGCAGACACTGAAAAGGCCCTCTCTTGGGCCCCTGCCAAATGCACTCTAGAAAATGGCAGGACTGGGAAAAGGGCTTCCTTGCAAGATCTTGGCACTCAAGCAGGCTCCTACAGGGAAAAGTGTTCCTTCAAGTAACCTGTTTCCAAGCCAGCTAGTGCTTGCATAATTACTACAATGCTTACCTTTCTAATGTAGAGTGGTACCTTGGTTGTTGAACAAATCGGCTCCCGAACATCGCAAACTCAGAAGTGAGTGTTCCGGTTTGCGAATGTTCTTTGTAAGCTGAATGTCCAACGCGGCTTCCACAGTTTCTGACTGAGTGCAGGAAGCTCCTGCAGCCACGCCTTGGTTTTCGAACCGTTCCGGGAGTCAAACGGACTCCCGGAACGAATTAGATTCGAGAACCAAGATACCGCTGTATTTAGATCCTTCTTGTCATGTGGCTCTCTGACCCCAGCGTGAATGTGCTGTATATTCCCCCTTCCCCTCCATTTAACAGAGTTGAACTTGCAGCGGCAGCAGATGGAATCTTTTTTAAAAATGCACTTTGTTGAGTTTTGTTCAATCTAAATGGTACAAAACAAATACGAGTATTTTGTGCTTTGTTTGATAAGATGAGACATACATGTGGAAAACGGGGGGAAGAATCACAAATGGGATCTTGATTTCTGGTGTCTTTTTAATTTTTATCAGCTTTTCCACATAATACTCTGTGAGGGATTAATTGAGAAATAAGTTAAAGTCTCCTCAGGTTGTATATGAAAAGAAAAGGGGCAATAATAATGCTTGGAGATGTATACACTTGTTCCCTCTTTACACAGAATAAATACTTTTCCTTTCTGTTTTCTTACATGCAGTACTATATGGACCGTGCAAATGCAGAGGAATTCTACTCAATTTACAAAGGTGTTGTCGCTGAATATGCTGTAAGTAAGCGCTATTGATCCCCTTCATGGATCAATGCCCCCTTCATGGATCAATGCCTTGTCGTGGCGAAGGGGCTTGAATAACTCAGAGAAGCTATGAGCTATGCCATGCAGGGCCACCCAAGATGGACAGGTCATAGTGGAGAGTTTTGACTAAACGTGATCCACCTGGAGAAGGAACTGGCAAGCCACTCCAGTATCCCTGCCAAGAAAACTCCATGGACAAAGACAACAGGCATATAAAAGTTATGACGCTGGAAGATGAGCCCCTCAGGTCGGAAGGCGTCCAACATGCTACTGAGGAAGAGCGGAGGACAAGTACAAGTAGATTCAGAGCTGATGAAGTGGCTGGGCCAAAGCCGAAAGGACGCTCAGTTGCGGATATGCCTGGAAGCGAAAGGAAAGTCCGATGCTGTAAAGAAAAATATTGCATAGGAACCTGGAATGTAAGAACCATGAATAGAGGTAAGCTGGATGTGGTCAAAAATGAGATGACAAGAATAAATATCGACATGCTGGGCATCAGTGAACTAAAATGGAAGGGAATGGGTGAATTCAGTTCGGGTGACTATCATATCTACTACTGTGGGCAAGAATCCTGTGGAAGAAATGGAGTGGCCCTCATAGTCAACAAAAGAGTGGCAAAAGCTGTGATGGGATGCAATCTCAAAAATGACAGAATGATCTCGATACGAATCCAAGGCAGACCTTTTAACATCACAGTAATCCAAGTTTATGCACCAACTACCGGTGCTGAAGAAAGTGAAATTGACCAATTCTATGAAGACCTACAACACCTTCTAGAAATGACACCAAAGAAGGATGTTCTTCTCATTACAGGGGATTGGAATGCTAAAGTAGGGAATCAAGAGATAAAAGGAACAACTGGCAAGTTTGGCCTTGGAGTTCAAAATGAAGCAGGGCAAAGGCTAATAGAGTTCTGTCAAGAGAACAAGCTGGTCATCACAAACACTCTCTTCCAACAACACAAGAGACGACTCTACACATGGATATCACCAAATGGGCAGCATCGAAATCAGATTGATTATATTCTCTGCAGCCAAAGATGGAGAAGCTCTATACAGTCAGCAAAAACAAGACCTGGAGCTGACTGTAACTCAGATCATCAGCTTCTTATAGCAAAATTCCAGCTTAAACTGAAGAAAGTAGGAAAAACCACTGGGCCAGTAAGATACAATCTGAATCAAATCCCTTATGAATACACAGTGGAAGTGAGGAACAGGTTTAAGGATTTAGATTTGGTGGACAGAGTGCCTGAAGAACTATGGATGGAGGCTCGTAACATTATACAGGAGGCAGCAACGAAAACCATCCCAAGGAAAAGGAAATGCAAGAAAGCAAAATGGCTGTCCAACGAGGCCTTACAAATAGCGGAGGAGAGGAGGCAAGCAAAATGCAAGGGAGATAGGGAAAGATACAGGAAACTGAATGCAGATTTCCAAAAAACAGCAAGGAGAGACAAGAGGGTCTTCTTAAATGAGCAATGCAAAGAAATAGAGGAAAACAATAGAATGGGGAAAACCAGAGATCTGTTCAAGAAAATTGGAGATATGAAAGGAACATTTCGTACAAAGATTACCATAATCAAGGACAAAAGTGGTAAGGACCTAACAGAAGCAGAAGACATCAAGAAGAGGTGGCAAGAATACACAGAGGAATTATACCAGAAAGATATGGAGGTCTCGTACACCCCAGGTAGTGTGGTTGCTGACCTTGAGCCAGACATCTTGGAGAGTGAAGTCAAATGGGCCTTAGAAAGCACTGCTAATAACAAGGCCAGTGGAAGTGATGATATTCCAGCTGAACTATTTAAAATTTTAAAAGATGATGCTGTTAAGGTGCTACACCCAATATGCCAGCAAGTTTGGAAAACTCAGCAATGGCCAGAGGATTGGAGAAGATCAGTCTACATCCCAATTCCAAAGAAGGGCAGTGCCAAAGAATGCTCCAACTACCGCACAATTGCCCTCATTTCACACGCTAGCAAGGTTATGCTTAAAATTCTACAAGGCAGGCTTAGGCAGTATGTGGACCGAGAACTCCCAGAAGTGCAAGCTGGATTTCGAAAGGGCAGAGGAACCAGAGACCAAATAGCAAACATGCGCTGGATTATGGAGAAAGCTAGAGAGTTCCAGAAAAACGTCTACTTCTGCTTCATTGACTATGCAAAAGCCTTTGACTGTGTCGACCACAGCAAACTATGGCAAGTTCTTAAAGAAATGGGAGTGCCTGATCACCTCATCTGTCTCCTGAGAAATCTCTATGTGGGACAAGAAGCTACAGTTAGAACTGGATATGGAACAACGGATTGGTTCAAAATTGGGAAAGGAGTACGACAAGGTTGTATATTGTCTCCCTGCTTATTTAACTTATATGCAGAATTCATCATGCGAAAGGCTGGACTAGATGAATCCCAAGCAGGAATTAAGATTGCCGGAAGAAATATCAACAACCTCAGATATGCAGATGACACAACCTTGATGGCAGAAAGTGAGGAGGAATTAAAGAACCTTTTAATGAGGGTGAAAGAGGAGAGCGCAAAATATGGTCTGAAGCTCAACATCAAAAAAACCAAGATCATGGCCACTGGTCCCATCACCTCCTGGCAAATAGAAGGGGAAGAAATGGAGGCAGTGAGAGATTTTACTTTCTTGGGCTCCTTGATCACTGCAGATGGTGACAGCAGTCACGAAATTAAAAGACGCCTGCTTCTTGGGAGAAAAGCAATGACAAACCTAGACAGCATCTTAAAAAGCAGAGACATCACCTTGCCGACAAAGGTCCGTATAGTTAAAGCTATGGTTTTCCCAGTAGTGATGTATGGAAGTGAGAGCTGGACCATAAAGAAGGCTGATCGCCGAAGAATTGATGCTTTTGAATTATGGTGCTGGAGGAGACTCTTGAGAGTCCCATGGACTGCTAGAAGATCAAACCTATCCATTCTTAAGGAAATCAGCCCTGAGTGCTCCCTGGAAGGACAGATCGTGAAGCTGAGGCTCCAATACTTTGGCCACCTCATGAGAAGAGAAGAATCCTTGGAAAAGACCCTGATGTTGGGAAAGATTGAGGGCACTAGGAGAAGGGGACGACAGAGGACAAGATGGTTGGACAGTGTTCTCGAAGCTACGAACATGAGTTTGACCAAACTACGGGAGGCAGTGGAAGACAGGAGTGCCTGGCGTGCTCTGGTCCATGGGGTCACGAAGAGTCGGACACGACTAAACGACTAAACAACAACAACAACCGAAGCGCTATAAAGTCTCTCTTTGTTTGAGGGCCCATTTTGGATAGAATCTTAATGGACCGTCCTGAAGGCTTATTGTCAAGGGCATGGCACAAGCTTTGAGGGATTATAAAGTCACTTTTCAGTGCTGCTCTTCACCTCAGCCGCAAAGATTTCAACCTAGTAATGTTTTTGAGTTGGCAAGACAGACTGCGCAAGTGATGATTTTAGTTTGGCTCAGCATAAAACTTGTCTTTTTCAAATATTTTAATGGATGGTGAAACACGACAAAAGTTATATTTGATATTGCTGCAGTGGCTGAGTTGAGTAGGTTTCTTCCAGCAAAAATTCTTGATACTAAGAGATAGTGTCCATATTTTTTAAGAATCATTTACCTCACACTGAGAAATGATATGCATTGCAACTTCCTTTGCCCCTGCCAGCAGCTGATGATGTGGAATAATAATAATAATAATAATAATAATAATAATAATAATAATAATAATAATAATAATTTATTTGTACCCTCTCTTCTCATGAGAAGAGAAGACTCCCTGGAAAAGACCCTGATGTTGGGAAAGATTGAGGGCACTAGGAGAAGGGGACGACAGAGGACGAGATGGTTGGACAGTGTTCTCGAAGCTACGAACATGAGTTTGACCAAACTGCGGGAGGCAGTGCAAGACAGGAGTGCCTGGCGTGCTATGGTCCATGGGGTCACAAAGAGTCGGACACGACTAAACGACAACAATTTGTACCCTGCTCATCTGGCTGGGTTTCCCCAGCCACTCTGGGCAGCTCCCAACAAAGATTAAAAATACATTAAAATGTCACACATTAAAAACTTCCCTAAACAGGGCTGCCTTCAGATGTCTTCTAAATGTCAGGTAGTTGTTTATCTCTTTGACATCTGATGGGAGGACGTTACACAGGCAGAGTGCCACTACCAAGAAGGCCCTCTGCCTGGTTCCCTGTAGCTTTGCTTCTCACAGTGAGGGAGTACCAACACTTTGAATTGTCAGTACCAACACTTTGAATTGTGTTCGAAAATGTACTGGGAGCCAATGTAAGTCTTTCAGGACTGGTGCTATATAGTCTCAGCAGCTGCCTCCAGTCACCAGTCTAGCTGCCACATTCTGGATTCGTTGTAGTTTCCGGGTCACCTTCAAAGGTAGCCCCACATAGAGTGCATTGCAGTAGTCCAAGCGGGAGATAACTAGAGCATGCACCACTCTGGCGAGACAGTCTGTGGGCAGGTAGGGTCTCAGCCTGCGTACCAGATGGATAGTCAGCTGCCCAGATAGTCAGCTGCCCTGGACACAGAATTGACCTGCGCCTCCATGGACAGCTGTGAGTCCAAAATGACTCCCAGGCTGCGCACCTGGAAAGGAGGCTTGGAAAACCACAGCATGATGTTTCATTCATTCTTTAATTTATATATATATATATATATATATATATATATATATATATATATATATATATATACTGCATTTCCACAAGGTTGTACACATCAGATTAACATATCAATACAACAATTTAAAATTAAAGTACTGTATTAACAATTCCAAATAAACCTTTGTGTCAATAAGTAAATCCATGAGAAGTATCAATCAAGCCATACAACTAAAGCAGCCATATAACACAATAGAAATAAAGCTGATTTGTTCAATGGCTTAAAATTGAACACAAGAGAGAATAAAGTTTAATCAAAGAAATAAAATATACAGTATATTCCAAAGAGGGGATGTTGTGGTATGGAATAAGTTCTCTTATGGATCAGTAATTGGTTAAAGAACAGGAAGCAATGAGAAGGAATAAATGGACACTTCAAACAATGGAAGGATGCAAAAATGGAGTCATTCAAGGATCTGTATTAGGATATGTGCTTTTCCACTTTTTCATTGATTGAACACAGAGGGGGCCACAGTGGTGGTCTGATTAGAGTCACTATGTCAGTAAAGTTGAAGAATGCAGATTAGCCCCAGAATATATTAAAATCATGAGAGAACTGACACATTTAATTAGCAACATTTATGTTAGAATGGAGAGAACTGCCTTTGAAAACAACATTGTAGAGAGTGGTCTGGGCTGGCTTAGATTTTCTTAAAACAAGAAATGATGCAAATTGATATACAGTGCAGAGTAAAAAATGTAAAAACCATTTAATAATCTGTTTCTTTTTCCTGTTGCAGGAGATGGTTGTAGAACTTTGTTCAGGCCCTTGCGTAGCTCTAGAGATTAGGCAAGTAGATCCTGAAAAAGTATTCCGAGACTTCTGCGGGCCTTCTGATCCCGTAAGTAACTTACTTGAGAAGTTTGTATCTGGGCCAAAGCAAAAGTGATGCATGAGGTTTGAGATTGTCTCGATCAAAGTTTTTGGTCTTTACTTTAAAGGAACCTGGAGGCAGTTGGCTTTGTTTTTGATTGGAAATTAGAAAATCTCCCATCTAAAATCTAAAACTCCTTCATCCTACAGGGGAAAATATACCTGCATGATGCCGATGCCTAACACCCCAGACCCCACCTTGGGAAAAGTGGGTATCATGGCAGCTGCAGTGGAGAATAGATGGGGCAAAAGGGGGAGGGAAACATTAAATACTCTCTACCTTAGTGTGGCTTCTCCAGTCAAAACTGAACCTCCCCCCTCCCCATTGCTTCTTTAAAGTTTAAAAATTGGGTAGATACAATTGTAGATCTCTTGTGTTGCATCTGTTTTGCCACTCAGTTATTAAAAGGAATGGACAAATCTGTTAGTTTCACTTTCTTTGAGTTTCTCATTTCTTTAGTCTCCAGTTTGCCACATTACTTTTTAAAAATGTCTTCATGGAAATTCATCAGCATTTATCCTACTTATACACATTACCTCAAGCAGTTTCATCTAAGTGCATTTTTAATTTAATTTTAATATGTGCATTTTTTTGTTCAAATATATGTATGTATATATAAAATATTGTTGTACACATATTTTGGTTTTTAAAGATAACTGTGCTTTGGTTTCCAAACTGGTCTGAGAGGTATGAATTAGGTAGGTTCTATTAAAATGCAAACCAGATTTCTCCCCTACCCCTTCTCATGGCAGCATAGTAACAGATAACAACTTTAGAAGCCTACATTTGAAAAATGTTCTATTCAGCTTGCCTGCTAATATAATGATCACTTAGAGTCATGGTTTACAAGCAGAAAGGGCAGCTCCACCTTAACATGTGTCATTTTTGTTGCCGTTATGATTATTTATGCAGCTATGGCCATTGCTAAGCCTTCTTTGCATTAGATATGAAAGCACATCACTGGAGTGCTATTTAAGCTACTCTATGCCAATTCAGTGCTTGTTACTCAGAAAGCAGCGTGAACAACCATACTTTAGAATATTTGCCCCTTGCTACTAAGCCATGTTGGCAACACTGCAGCTCATACTGAGCTGCTGTTCTACTGGGCAAGTGTTGTTGCGATCTTCAAGAAGAGGTGAAAGTGAGGCAGACATTTAATAAACCTAACCATCTGTAAGATGGCACAGATGGAAGGGGTCGGGCCGTAGCTCTGTGGCAGAGCATCTGCCTTGCAGGCAGAAGGTCCCAGGTTCAATCCCCAGCAGCTCTAGGTAGGGCTGGCAAACACTTCTGCCAAAACCCTGAAGAGCTGCTACCAGTTAGTGTAGACAGTGTTGAGCAAGATGGGCCAATGGTCTGACTCGCTATAAGCCAGCTTCCTATGTTTCCGATGACACTGGCAGCTGCTGCCAGATTAAATATTTTAAATATTAAATATTTTAAAATGCTTGCAAAAGTCAGACTGTACAATTTGACTGCTTAAACAGGTATGATTCTAGCAATGCAATCCTATGCACATAGACTTTGAAGGGAGTCCCTCTGTGTTTAAAAGAGGTTACTCCCATGTAAGGCTGCACGTCCTATTTATGTGGAAGGAAGCCCCATTGAACTTAACGGGAATAACTTCTGTGAATGTTTGTCTAGGAGGAAGGATCATTCTAGATACAGTCACATTGGCGCAAGCACATTGTCGTCTTCTGATGACTCTCTCTTGTGGAATTCCACACCTGACAAACAATGAATTACTTATTGCTACGGTAAAACAGCTTAGCATATTTGAAGGCAGATGAGTTTATGATTACAAATAATTAGGCTGCTCTTCACATTGCACTAAGCAATGCAAACAGAAGGGAAAATGGATTCTCCGTCAATGACAGACCGTTATCGACTGGAGTTAGGAAACAGATCAATAAGAAACTGCAATTAGTATGTCATGCTGTCTGTGGCTGTCTCTAGCGGAAAGGACATGGTTGAATATTTTCAAATGTTATTTAGGGTCAAATATAATCAGTGTTCCTTTTCTTTCTTAAAGATGAAATCAATTCTATATTGCATACACTGGTTATTGTCAGTCTGCTAGAAACTTTGCATGTTAACGTGTTTGCTTCTGAAATGGGTAAAAGGGCTTTTGAGGATGTGCAGGCCTACCCCTGTCCCTCCAGGGCACCATGGGTGCTGGCCATGCCCCCAGCCAATTCGTGATTGGCATTATTCTAAAGGGGACCATTTCTATGTGTGTAAGGTTGGGTTCCCAATCCCAATGTTAGAAACCTTCCATACCATACCATACCATACCATACCATACCATACCATACCATACCATACCATACCATACCATACCATGTCTTTTAAAAGTTTCTACTTGCCTTTAATCCAAACATTATTTGTATGTGTGAGTTGAAAACAATAACTTCAAAATGCTATGAACTCTCAAAACATTCTCGAAAAGCGTTCAACATTTGGTTTTTAAACCGCATCCTGAATTTTAATGACGGGGGGGAGTCACGTCCCTGCTCGTTAACTACAACTTCATATTCCTGTGTAAAAGTACAGCCTCTCCATGAAAAAAAAAATGCAACACACCCATCAGACAGAATTTTTTTGAAGAATGGCTGTGTCTGATGCGGTGGTCTGAAGTTATCAGCCGGATACCGTAATTTGATCATGCCAACCCTCTGTGCAGAAATCTGGGAAGGCTTCAGATATATCAGGATATATCAATAGAGGCTAGGTCTGTCAATGGAGAATCAGGTGAACACCGGCTTTCCTTTATTAGCAAAAAAAAAAATGCTGAATTTATATTGTTAGAGTTATATTGTGTGCATATACAATAAATTCTGTGCTAGAGGAAACACTCCTGTTTTAAAAAAAACAGCCACTGCCACCATTTGCAAAAGCTGACAGCCAGAGCAGCTGCAGTGTGAGCTTTTGACTCTGTGGTTCCTTTCTCATTGTCTTATAAACCATTAATTAAACAAAGTCTTTTTAAAAGAAAAAACCAACAACCCTGAATGTGAAATGTGGGTGACTAAATTACTGTTCGGTGGATTAATAATTTAGGGTTTGCTCACTGGTGTGTTCAGCTTTCCTTTCTACTGCAAGACAACCTGACCAGAATTTTGATCAGTTTATTTCTTTGCAGTATCACAAACATCCTTGACTAACCAAATTTGCAATTTTTTTTAAAAAAAGAATGATGCAAACAATATTAAATATAACTGTTTTTTGTTGCTTCATTTCAGATGTGCAGGGATTAATTCCCCTTGAACCAGCATGGCACTGAGAAGGGTGTTGACAACAATTCTGGGCTATTTTAAAATCCCAGCTCTGGGTTAGGAGGGCACACCTTCTCTTGCTACCTCACACAAGGCCATTTCTCACCTGATGCAGAGCAAGCCAAAGAATACAACCCACAGAGCGCTGTAGCCAATCACAAAGCCTAAAATTTAATGTGTAGTGCTGCAGAGCCACATTTTGAATATTCATTCCTATGCTTCTTTGCTTTGCTGTGTACATACCACACAGTTAAAGCATATCTATCCTCCACTAAAGAATCATGGGAACTGTAGTTTGTTATGGGTGCTGTTGCTCAGTGAGGTGTAAACTATAATTCCCAATATTCTTTTTGTGTGTCTGTATGTATCCTTTAGCAGGGACCCAGGTGGCGCTGTGGTTAAACCACTGAGCCTGGGGCTTGCTGATCAGAAAGTCGGCGGTTCGAATCCCTGTGACGGGGTGAGCTCCCGTTGCTTGCTCCCAGCTCCTGCCAACCTAGCAGTTCGAAAGCACGTCAAAATGCAAGTAGATAAATAGGAACTGCTACAGCAGGAAGGTAAACGGCGTTTCCATGTGCTGCACTAGTTTGCCAGAAGCGGCTTTGTCATGCTGGCCACATGACCTGGAAGCTATACGCCGGCTCCCACGGCCAATAATGCGAGATGAGCACGCAACCCCAGAGTCGGTCACGACTGGACCTAATGGTCAGGGGTCCCTTTACCTTTTATGTATCCTTTAAATATATGGTATGTATGCAGCCTTATTCTAGTCTATGGGTAGGCAAACTAAGGGCCAGGGGACAGATCCAGCCCAATCGCCTTCTAAATCCGGCCCATGGACAGTCCGGGAATCAGTGTGTTTTTACATGAGTAGAATGTGTCCTTTTATTTAAAATGCACCTCTGGGTTATTTGTGGGGCATAGGAATTCATTCATTTTACCCCCTTCAAAATATAGTCTGACGGACAGTGGACTGGCCCCCTGCTGGAAAAATTTGCTGACTCCTGGACTAGTCAGCTCAAAAGTTATGAACTCCATCTTGGAATGTGATTTTATTTTAGACTGTGATGGCTGGCAGGAGTGCAGAGCTTTATCCACTACTCCAAAAGCCCCCAGAATTTCAAAACTATGCAAGATTATTTAGATAAAAGCTTCTCCTTGCATACAGTACAATTTTACACAGGTGCTGAACTTATTAAAGCCCTAAGTGGCTTGGGATCCAAATGCCTGAAGGAGTGTTTCCTCCCACACAGCCTTCCTGTGCATCAAGTTCTTTAATTGAGGCCCTTCTCCAAATACCATTATTTATGTATTTATAGCCTCTGCTTAATCATTTTGTGTGTTTGTTCATCTTATTGCTGGAATCCATTAGAAGAAGGGTAGTCGAGAATTGCTTAAAATAAAATGTTTTATTCAAAAGTCAATCCAGCTAAGTTGGTTGGGACTTAGTAAGTGGGTTTAGGATTGCAACCCTAGCCAGGCGTTACAATAGTTTGTTTTGTGAAGGTACATACAATTGATGAGCGTATTTTCACCAGTGGTGGTCCAAGACATTTTGCTACTGGAGGCAAAGGACAAGGTGGTATCCCCACCTTCCATTCCTGCTGAACTAGGAGTTGAATCTTACTTCAGCAGTGATGATGTCATCCTGTAAACCTGCGGTAGCAGGCTAGTTTAAGGGGCATGTAGAGTTCTTTCTTCCGACAGAGAGGAATGAATGAGGGGCTCTGGGCAACAGCAGTGCTGCTGCCGACTGCCAACATCTGCTGCATGAGACCATTGCCTTACTCTGCCCAATGGCAGGGCCAGCCTTTACCCCCGTGGATTCAGTAGATACTTGCAAAATTCAAAATGCAGCAAGCTGTTGTAGATTGCCTAATTTGATAAGACCTATTATTAATGAGGCAGGTGCCTGTTGTTGGTTGTCATTCGTCTGATGCTTATGAGGTATGCTTGGGTGTTGCTTTGCTTGTTCCTGCTAATATAAAGTGGCAGGCATCTCTTCCTCCTTACTTACAAATGGATGAATAGCATGTAGGTAAATCATTAACTGACATTAGAGTGGAATTAGCCATTCAAACCTTTAACAAAAATCTCAAATAATGCTTTCTTTATTGGTTTATAAAGACTTCCAATATTTAGCAGCCTCCAGTAAATTTTGTCAGTGCAGCTAAGAAATAAAAGAGCTAAAACAAGGGCGTACAATATTTATTCATATAACATTTATTTATTAAATGTATTTTTAAACCCACTTTTCATCTGCATGGGGATAGTCAATGTGGTGCTCTCCAGGTGTTGTTGGACTTCAACGTCCATCACGCCTGACCAGTGGCCATGTTTGCTGAGACCGATGGGAGTTGACATATTAATGCATCCTACCTAGCAATGGAATATTTATATTAATTTTTTTATTTGTTAAATTTATGTACCAGTCTTCACCTGAAGATCTCAGGGCAGGTTCAGAGCTTAAAGATACAAAATAAAAACACAAAATACATAATAAAAACAAGAGCAAAAACAAAGCAAACCCATAACTGCCCCCCCAACAAATTTAAGAGAACATAGAATATTAATTAGCCAAAGGGCTGGTTGAAGGAAAAGTGTTTGCCTGACACCTAAAGATGAAGTCACCAGGCGAGTCTCCCTGGGGAGAGCATCCCACAAAATGGGGAGCAACTGTAGAAGAGTCTCATTCTCATGTTGCCACCCTCCGGACCTCTCATGAAGGAGGCACATGAAGAAGGGCCTCAGATGATGATGAATACAGAGAAGAGCCACCTGTGCAGATCTTTAAACTTTGAGATGATGATATAGGGCAGTGATGGCCAAACTCGGCCCTCCAGATGTTTTAGGACTACAACTCCCATCATCCCTAGCTAACAGGACCAGTGGTCAGGGATGATGGGAATTGTAGTCCCAAAACATCTGGAGGGCCAAGTTTGGCGATGCCTGACATAAGCCTCCAGTGACAATGCTGGATCTAGAAAGACTCCCCAGTCACATGCCTTCTCCTTCATGTGTAGTGCAGCCCCAAATAGAACAGGCTATATTATATCCTTGTTCTCAAACTATGAGAACCCCTAACCCATAATGTGTCGCATATTGTCAGGATTCATCCTCAGGGTTTTGTTTTTGGCTTCATCTAGCTTAATACTGCCCCCAAGGACTGATGCAGCACCTGCACAGCGTCACCTGACTCTGATGACAAAGAGAAATAGAGCTGAGTGTCGTCAGCATGCTATGGAGCCAAGCAGAATTTCCCCAGTGCGACTGCCTGAAACCAGACCTGTAGGCAGAAGCAGAATCACTGTAACACCATGCCCCCAATTCCCAAATTATAGCACTGACCCAGTAAGATACTGCGGTCAATTATGTCAAAAGCTGCTGAGAAGAGCAAGAAAAATCAATAGAGTTGCATTTCCCTTGTCTCTCTCCTGATAGAAGTCAGCAATCAGGACAACCAGGGCAGTTTGTTGAATCCAAATTGAAATAGGCCCAGATAATAAATTGCCTCCAAGTGTGCTAGGAGTTCCAGCACCACCAGTGTCCTGACTGCCTTGCCCAGTAATGGGATATTGGCAACTGAGCAGTAGATATCATCTCTTGCAGGAGTGATGTGTGCTGCTGCCGCTGCCGCCTGCCCTGAAACCTCCACCTCTGGCAAAGAAGTGGCACCTGTATCGGTGCTGATTTCAGGTGAGATCTCTCATGTTCTGCAAAATCTTACGTGATTTCAGGTGAGATCTCAACAGAAATTGGTGCCAATGCTGGTGACACGTCTCTGCTGGCAGAAGGGCATTGGCCCTGATGCCTTGGGTCCAAAGAATTTGAGGTTTTATCTTCTGTTACCATCTGCCTTGCTTTCGATGGAAGTGGGTCGAGAGGTTGGTCTTAAATGTCTGGGCAGCTTCACGCAAGAGAAAGTGACTCTTCTAGGTGTATTTGTGAAGTATGCAATGCAAACATTGCGGGCCTCATTGCGTATCACTACGCAACAGTTTGGAAGGGCTCTTTCTTCCCCGTGGCTTCTTTCTATACCACTTTGCTTGAAAGCCCAGAATCACACGGGAAGGACTAACGGCACAAGTCATTGCTGCCAATTGAGGGTGGGGGTGATCACGAGGGATTTGGTCAACCTACACAAGCAAAGGGTCTTCGTTGTCGTCCTTCCCTGCCCCCAGCCCAGCTTGCCAAATGCTGGAAATCCAAAGCCAGCAGTGTGAAACTAAACAAGAGATACTTTTCATAGACAGATTCCTTCCTATGCTTCACAGGAACTGGCTTGGCCAATTTGAATGCTGACACGTCACTCAAATAGCCATTTTTGTAAAATAAAATGTTAAGTATGTAAGGACTGCAAATGCTGCATATCAACAATAACTTGCGCTGGAAGCCTGCTGTCGCAGAATTGGTTGATTTATTCAACCCGGTATTTGAGAATCTGCTTCCTCTCAATAGTCTGTGTTCTGCCCTTTTCCGCAAAACCCGTTTTTATTTGCTTGCCTGTTTGGCACTCTATCACAGGTGATGTCAAGTATCCTGCAGGGCTTCCCCAGTGTTGTTGTTGCTCAAACACACCATCTCTGCCTTGCAAAGCGGCAGCACCACTAATGCAGGGAGCAGGCCTTCCGAACCATCTCATAATCTCTCTCAAATGTTTGCTGAGGAGGAGGTAAATCTGAGTGAATTAGCCGCCATTTTTATTGGCTCTGCTCCCCTGCCAGTGGCCAGATGCACTGAAATTTAGAAGGCAAAGCTTTCCCTGTCACTTACTTTCATGCCAAGAATATTTTCATTTGCTAACTTTCTACAGGTTGTCAGGCTGCAGTTAAGGACAGTGTTGATCTAGTAAAATTGGTCCCACCCAGCATCCTGGAATGTTGTAAATGTTGACTGGTCCTAATAAAGGCAATGTTTTACTGTCCCTGGAGTTTGTTGTATTGCAGAAACAGCCTTTTGTTTTTCTAATTCAAATGTTATATTGAATTATGAATATATATTCAACATATTTCAATTCAAATATATTTCATTGGCGTGTGTTCACATGCATTAATGTACTAAATGTCCGTCTCATCTTTGTCCTACTTGTTCTCAAAACATCCCTGAAATGTAAGTGAAATAGCTACAAGAGAATTTACAGACAACGAAGAACAAACAGTTCTTAACATTTATAAGGGATTTACTATGAACAAGTGTTCTTCCCGCTGGACTTTGCATTTGGTGTCTCATGCTGATAGACTTTCTCTGCTGCAGCTTTGCCCAACCTGGCGTCCTCCAGAAGTTTTAGACTATACTGTAATTGTAGTCACAGTAGCTTCTCTTGCAGTGTTAAAAAATGAAGCCTCACCCACAAATAGAGAGGAGTTTGACAGGTACTCACCCCATGAGCAGTGGCATTGTTTGATTGATTTTGATTTGATTTGATTTGATTTATTGTTACGGTTCTTGACCAGCACACAGTGGCATTGTAATATTTCTATGTACCTTCTCTATATGTATGATTGTATTTTGATTTTGAAACAATACAAACCTCTACAAAATGCACCCCAAAGTTAATTGCACCATGTAGTCTTTTGCATTGCCTGATTTGTAAAGCTGGTCTGGAATCTTGCACTTGTTATTGAATGGGAAATTATATTCTGAAAAGGATGGGTTGCTGCCATTTAAATCAATTGCCTTTAATGAAGAGACAGACCTTGGCTCATTTGTCACCTCAGTCTTGAGTTACTCTCCATCACAAAAAATTACAGTTCAATTACTGGTTTCTGCCTTTCTTTTTTCATGGAGCTTCCACTTCTCCAATAAATTTGTACAGACTTGCCACTGCAGTTTTGTTGGCTGATGCCAGAGGCAAGTGGCTTAATTTATAACTTGAACCCTCATTTACATGCTGCTTAGAAACTTGCACATATTAACAGGTGCTTTTTTGATGGCAAGGTGGAAAACCTCTGCACTGCAGCAGTCTGTTTTGTTAGCAAAACTGCTCTATAGACTTATTTTTTTAAAAAAAACTTTTATTATCCAGAGCAGCATCTCCCCACATGCTTGAGCCTGCATGAGATGTACTGTATAGATAATGCTGATAAGTAGATGTCCTAGTTTTCACATGGCTTACTAATTGGAGCTTACTTTTAAGTTCAGTTGAATTTCAGCATTCAAACTGGCAAGCTAGTAGGAGAGTTTATAGTTCTGCAGTGTGTATGACATGACAACGGACACATAGGACTGAGTGAAATTGAGGAGTACTTCTTGCAATCATTTTTGGCAGACCAAAAGGTTCCAACAATTTTTCAATGGTTGTTACAATGAGGAAACATTTTCTGCACCCTGAATTGGCTCCATTTGTTCTTTCACAATGCTGTCACATAGCCAAATTGGATTCGCTAAATAGCATTGTTACATTATCCCTTTCAGTATGTGATCTCCAACTGGTGAATGTCCACACAATTTGGATCTCACAAAAGCCGTCTATTGTATCCCAAAATTGAAAAATAAAATAAAATGTGCTACACTTAAAGAGTTATAGGGCTCAACAGTAAGATCTGAAGCAAACCTTTGACAACATTGTGGATATCTTTTATGACAGAGAAAATAGAGATTGGAAGTTAAAGATGAGGAATCAGTTTTAACTTTATATACCCGTATATTTCGGCTTATAAGACGACTGGGCGTATAAGACGACCCCCAACTTAAAATGACCCCCAGTTAAAATATAGAGTTTGGTATATACTCACCGTATAAGAAATACGACCCGGCATATAAGACAACCCCCGACTTTTGAGAAGATTTTCCTCGGTTAAAAAGTAGTCTTATACGCAGGAATATATAGTATTTAACATGAGATGAAAATCCTCCTCTCTTGCATAATGTTGAACTAGCTTGAATTACAACATATCATTTTAAACCTATCAAAAATTATAGCAATGTTCTATGGCAGAAGCATTGAACTTATTGCTATGTAGTATTCTTGTTTGCTACATAATGCTAATTGTTAGAACATGCACCTGTGATGAATTTCAGAATATTAGTTTTTGATAAGAAATATGACACAAACAACCAGCGTTCTATGGCACCTTAAAGACAACCAGTTTGATGTACTACAATAAAAGTGTTCGATTTTAAGGTGTTGGTTTTGTACAGTGGTCTAATATAACTATCCCTTTGGTATGTGGCACAGTGTTGACTTGCCTCCCATTTCGTGTAAAAACTTGAGGAAATCAGAAATATATTCAAGCTGTAAATGCGGGTGGAATCTCAACTAGAAAAAAACCCCAGGTTCCTGGCGCTCTAAAAGGTTACGCTTATGAATTCTAAACTGTCGCTCACCATCTTGGGAAGCATTCCTACCTAAAAAGAAACTGAAGTTCATTTAGGTACTGGGCTAGTAAAAAAAGAAGATTTATGTCGAGCGGATTGGTGGAAGTATCCACCCCTTGTTTGCCAGCTTGTTTAGTTTCCATATGTTCATCATAGACAACATAGTGCTCCTTTCTCCATGGCCAAAATATGGAAACCAAGTAGAGTGACAGAGGGCAATAGCCAACGGAAGTACTTTAAAACAAAATTAAAAAATTCCTTCCAGTAGTACTTTAGAGACCAACTAAGTTTGTTATTGGTATGAGCTTTCGTGTGCATGCACACTTCTTAATGCACACAAAAGTTCATACCAATAACAATTTAAACTTAGTTGGTCTCTAAGGTGCTACTGGAAGGAATTTTTAAATTTTGTTTCAACTACGGCAGACCAACACGGCTACCTACCCATAACTGGAAGTACTTCAGTTAGTGAAAGGACTTCTGGCTGTGCAATGGAACTTCCCTTCCCTCTTCTCTCCCAGGAACAGATTTGGGGTGTGGCATAGGGGGTGCACAAGGAGAAGAGAGGGACAGGGAATTCTATTTCATAAGTGGAAATCCTTGACCTACCGGTAGCAGAAACACCAAGTTCAAGACAACCCAGAGAGACCACTCTTACCGTGTTTCCCCTTTTTTAAGACGTAGTCATAAAGTAAGCCATAGCAGGATTTTTAAAGATTTGCGAATATAAGACACACCCCGAAAATAAGACGTACCTCCATGCCGTGTGGAGCGAGACCGCCGAGCGCCCCAGCCAGCCAGTGGGACTCAGAACACCGGCTGCGGCAGCAGCAGGAGGCCTGCCAGCTCGGTGCCTGGAGCCGGCTGCTGCTGCAGCAGCAAGCGCGCAGAGCGCCCGAGCCACCGGTCTTGCCTCCGCCTGGCCCGGCCAAGGCGGCCTGCCGCCCACCGCCCAGAACCGGCAGCTGCAGCGTGGAGCATTCCGAGCGCTCCGCAGTGCCAAGCGCTTGGAGCGCCTTGCCGGGCTGGCCGGAACAGCTGAGCCAGCGGCCTCCACCTGGCCTGGCCGAGGAGGCCTGCCTCCCCGCCGCCCGGAACTGGCGGCTGCAGTGTGGAGCGCGCAGAGCGCTTGGAGCGCCCTGCCGGGCCGGGCGGAGCGCCTGAGCCAGCGGCCTCCGCCTGGCCCGGCCAAGGAGGCCTGCCTCCCCGCCGCCCGGAACCGACTGCTGGAGCGCGCCGAGCGCTCAGGAGCACCCCGCAGCGCCGGCTGCTGGAGTGCGCGGAGACGGCGGCTGCCGCCAGCGCCTCTCTCTAGAAGGCTACGTGAAAACCTGACGGGCTGCTCTCTGCCCCCAACCCCGGGACTTAATTTACTGGTATAAGGCTCTTGAGCAGGAGACGAAAGGGCCGACCGGGTGTAAATAGTGGATCTGCGACCGCCCAGAAGATCAGCTGGAACGGAAGGCTTGGCTTGAAGATCGCGCAGAGGCAGGAGACGCCTCGCGCAAAACGCTCCCAGGCCAGCTGCCTTAACCTGCACTAGAGCTCCTTGAGGTCTTGTGAAGAAACGACCTTTTTGGGAGGATACAAGCGAAAGACACATTTCTTGCCCATGTCCACTTTTTTTTAAAAAAATGAAATCTTTTAAATATATATATATATATATTAAAGATATATTTTTTCTAAAATAAGCCTGATTCTTTCATCTAGAAATCCTTTCGCCTGGAGCGGATGGGGGAAGGGAGGTGCAAGCCCCAGGCACAAAAAGATGGCTGTTGCTGTTGTTATTTCTTGGCCCTATAGGTATCCATAACCTACCCCCTGCCAGCTCCCCAAAAATCCTATGCCTACCCCCGCCCCACCCCCAGCACGCAAGAAATAGACCCAGGCACTGCCCACAGCAGGGCAAATGCTTTGCACCAGAAACGGCTCTCCAGTTCAAAAGCAACCCAAGGCTATAATCCGAGTCTCCACCCACCCACCCCCAGCTTTTGGGGAACAGCAGCAGCAGTCCTGCACCCCCCTTCAATAAAAGGACTCTGCAATTACTGACATACTGTACTGTGTTTGCGTTTCACATTAAAATACCCACACACGTGCAAAACTGGCTTGCCCACAGAGCCTGGCTGCGGGCACATCTGCCGCAACATCTGGAAGAGATGGGGCTGGTGGAAGAAACCTGGCACCCTCCTCCAGCCCTAAACAGAAATCCTTTGGAAGCTTTGGAGGGCAGCCAGGGAGACAGGCAAGGCAGGCAGCGCCGAGTGCTCACAGAGCCCAGTAGCGCTGCACACAGCGCCCAGCAGCGCCCCGAGTCAGCGGCGTGGCCCGGCCGAGGAGACCATAAGGTAATAAAAAAGTACCGGTAATAAAAAAATAAGACACCCACCGAAAATAAGCCACCCTGTGTATTTTGATGAAAAAAAAGTTATAAGACGGTGTCTTAAAAAAGGGGAAACACGGTATTTGCTTGCCTGCATGGAATTCCTGATCTCCTGTGGCGACCAGATGAATTGTTAAATGCAAGGCCCAAATGGTACTTTAATTCTCTCTGGCCTGTTGGTACGATACTTTCTTCCTCATTATTTTACAGTTCTTTGCATATGTGAAGGGGAAATCAGGATTGAGCCCTTTTACTTTTGGTAAATACTGTGTGTGCTATAGTGAAGAGTTCTTTATTATATAAAATGCTTCTATAAATATATGTCTATATCTTCACATAACAAGGCACTTTCTTCACCTGTTTATATTTTTATGTTGCATAGGAAATAGCTCGTTTTCTGCGTCCTGGCACGCTCCGTGCTATCTTTGGTAAAAACAAGATCCAAAACGCTGTGCACTGCACAGATCTTCCAGAGGATGGTCTTTTGGAGGTAAGGCTCAGTGATGCATCTTTATATTATAGGATGTTAAAGGAGTCTGTGAAGCTGTTTTGAGCTGTACAATGAGATGCTAAGCAGAAGTAAAATTACTTTTTTAAAATATATATATATAAGTCTTTCACGTTTGGTAGGGATACGGGAGAGGGCCTTCTCAGTGGCTGCTCCCAGACTTTGGAACTCCATACCTAGAGAAGCTAGAAAGGCTCACTACTTGTTGTCCTTCCACCAGCAGGTGAAAACTTTCTTGGTCCAATAGGCTTTTAGGAACCGACTGCTTCTAATGAAGGGCTGGTGCTGGGCTGTTTTTATTGTAATTATTTGTATGGTTTGGATAGATTTTATATACGTGTGTCGTTCTAATTCTATCAATGTTCAATTGTTTCTTAATGGGGTCTTTTTGGTCCCGTCAGGGGAAAATGTGGGGTATAAAGAAATATATTATAATAATGAATGGTGGCAATAATTTTAATGGAATTTTAGTTGAAGTCGGCACCATGTGCAGTTACTTGCACACTTTTTTACTATATTATTAGACAATAAACAACTGAAGCAAATGTTGAATTAATTCTGAATACAGTCGGCGAACATTTTGCATGGGATTTCCATTCCCAGCCCCCATGCGCCTTGGTGGAATGTGCATAAGCGTGCCACGCCCCAGTTACACTCCCATTCTGCCCCTTTTGTGACATGTTGAGTGACATTTTCGGGCCACTTGCGGGTTCCGCACCATGCGTGTGGGAGTGATTGTGCATCTTTTGGACACGCGTTAATTGGTTGCTGCCTGTAATAGCAGAAGCTGAAAATATTCTCCAGCAAAAGTTTTTAAAAGCTTACATTTTGTAAGCTCCCTGGGAATTAGATTGAAGGGTGGTCCATAAATCACTAGAATAAATGAATAAACATTTATATACAAACTGGATTTTTATTACCTTATTAAATTAAATTACTCTAGGGTGAACTCATTAGGACTGATTTTACATATTTTTGTGTATGTGCGTAGTAAAATCCCCCACTCACCCTTGATGCATGTTTGGCTGTGCATGTAGCTACTGAGTTATTTGAATAGTTCATCTGAAGCACAAACACTATTGATTTATAAAACTTTTATAATTACTATAATAAAGATCTCTAAGCAGTTTGATGTGCTACCATAAGCCTTCACCTTGGATAATGTTAACCTTCATAGCTCTTTTGACTATTCTTTCAGCAACAGAGGTGATCCTAGAGATCATACGGTGTCAGGCAACTTCCACGGTCGGTTGCCAGGAATGTACAGACAAAGAAAAGTGCTTACCATCCGCTTTTTATTCTATATTTACAGAGAGGCTTGGAACCCAGCCTCTTGGATAATGGTGTTGTCCCGAGTGAATCTCCACCCCCCCCCTTCTCTCCCACTCACTTATTCGTCATCAGCATCACCTCCTCTATGGGTGCCGCTTAGTGCTGTCTGTCTTGGAGCTCTTTGCTCTCCTACTTTTAAGGCTCGCCAGGTTCTGGGAGATGGTGGGTCTGGAATGGTTTCTAGTGATAACCTGTCAGCCATCTGCTGCTCTGTCTCTGTCTCCTCCTCCTCTCCCATTGTTTCCCAACTTCTCCCCTCATCTTCCTCTGAATTGTGACCTCCCTCAAACCCCTCTTGTAATTCTGAACTGTCTTCCTCTTCTCTGGAAGGGTCAGGCTGGGGAGACGGTCTCCACCATTCCTCCTCTTCCCAGTCCCTGACATATGGACCCTATCAATATGCAGCAATCAATATGGGCCAAAGACAGAGTATTGACAATTACACCTTTGTGGCTTGCAAACCATTGGCCTGCTCTGCCACAAAGAGCATGTTCTGTGCCTAGAATGTGACTTGCTTTCAGTGTAATTGTAATATATCAGCATTTATTTGAAGTCTGGATGTTCAGCTTGCCTTTTGGAACAAGTTGGTGAGGAAAGGGCAACAGTCATACGGAATAACACACGTTTTTGTTTGTTATTATGATAAGCATTTTGTGTTTTTATATTTTGAACCGCCCTGTGATCTTTGAATGAAGGGTGATATAGAAATTGAATGAATGAATTAATGCAATGTGGGGTGGTAGTGCTTTGCCACATGCAAATAACGTGAGCCTTTGCTTTGCATTTCTTTTTAATAACGTAGGCACGATACTCTGTTGCCATTCTGTAATTCAGTCACCCATTGATGCAGCTTTAATGCCAACAAAGCACTTTGTGTACTGGTTACTTTTCACCTGGCAATAGGACCTTATTCAGCAGTTGCAAAGGCTGTCTTATCAGTGTCACATTAATAATGCAATGGCGCACTGAACGCTGTCTTCCAATTCCCTGGCAATTGCAGTCAGTGATTTGAAACCCCTGGACTCGGATGCGCATCTAGTGCTCTTCTCCTGTGGCCTCAGGTTACAAAGTGGTTAGTGGTGGCCAGTTTTATTAAAGCCATTTGCTTGTGGCTTTTGGCTTCAGCCATAATGTTCTTAGTACAGTGGTACCTTGGTTCTCAAACGCCTTGGTACGCAAACAACCTGGAACCCAAACACTGCAACCCCGGAAGTAAGTGTTCCGGTTTGCGAACTTTTTTTGGAAGCTGAACGTGCTCCGTTTTGAGTGTTACGCTTCCGACTTGAGTGCCACACTTCCATTTTGAGCGTTAGGCTGAAGTCTGTCTGTTTTTGCTATTTATTTTGTGTTTTTGTTTTCACGGCTCTTTTTGTTTTGTTTTTGTGACTGTGTGGAACCCAGTTCGGCTACTGATTGATTGATTGATTGTGTGACTGCAGTACATTGTTTATTGCTTTCATTTTATGGATCAATGGTCCCATTAGATAGGGAAATTCATGTTAAATTGCTGTTTTAGGGGTTGTTTTTAGAAGTCTGGAACGGATTAATCCGTTTTGCATTCCTTTCTATGGGAAAGCGTGCCTTGGTTTTGGAACGCTTTGGTTTTGGAACTGTCTTCCAGAATGGATTAAGGGTAGGTAGCCGTGTTGGTCTGGATCGAAGTAAAATAAAAAAATTCCTTCAGTAGCACCTTAAAGACCAACTAAGTTTTTATTTTGGTATGAGCTTTCGTGTGCATGCACACTTCTTCAGATACAGTGAAATGGAAGTTTCCAGGCACTTATGTAGAGAAGGGGTGGGGAGGGGTGGGGATGGGGAGGGGGGATCACTCAGAAGGGTGGTGGAAATGGGTGATTGACTGACTGATAGCTGTTGATGACCGCAAACGACTGCAAATGGTTTTGCATGAAAAAGCAAGGGTTGAGATGGCTGAAGATCGCTTATCATGTATAATGAGATAAGAACCCGATATCTCTGTTCAAACCAGGTCCCTCCATGGTTTTGAGCTTGGTGATAAGTTGCAATTCAGCAACTTCTCTTTCCAGTCTATTTCTGAAATTCTTTTGTAGTAAATGGATTAAGTTTGAGAACCAAGGTATCACTGTACTTCTACTCCAGCAAAAACTGGGTTGCCTAGGGATTTTGCATAGAAAGCTGCAAATCCCGATCTCCTCCTTCTCTCTGCCCCAGTATGGTATATGGCCACACAATACTGTGACTGTTGCAGTTGTGTACTGCATTTTGAGACATTGGTGCATTGTGTTCTCCTCTTCCTGCATGTGGCAGCCAATGAAATGGAGTGGGAATGGGGAAGCCCACACTGCAGTGATGCCACACTACATGTTTGTATTAGTAGATACTGGTTTGGGAAGTTCCAGACTAAGGCAGTTCCCACTGAAATCAGTGGGACTTAGTCATGCCAAACTTGACACACTTGCAATGGACCCAAATTCAACTAAAGTATTCTGGTTCAATCCCATTATTAGGAGGAAGATGGTTCTGCTATGTTTACCTTCAGCCTCAGACAGACATTTCTAAGGCTACCAATTTACTTATTTTTAAATGTCAGACAAGATTAATATTGGTTGTTAATGAAATTGATTTTAAAAAAACACACTATAGACCATTAACTGTAGAGGAGTTGATGGCACCAGTACATATAAAAGCCAGGTATATAAACAAATGTTAGTGGTAATTTTTGGAAGCTTAGAACATACTTCTGTATTAGCAATTTCTATACTCTTTGATTAGGAGGGAGTAAACCTTAATTATACCACTGGAACTAACAACTCTAAAGTTTTTATCTCTGACAGCCTGATCACAAGCAGGTATAATCAGAAGCAAGCCCTACTTTCAGCTGGGCTTGCTTCTCAGTAAATCTGCTTGAGATTGCAGCCTTGTTTTAGCCCTTCATCTGCATATTGTGAACGGATTAAGTATACTTAAAAATATGTTGCAACATAATACGGGCAAACTGAAAATAGTGAAGTTAACTCGTTGAGAGATGATGGATCCATGCAATGTTTTCATTCCTCTATTCAAAATGTTGAGTGAAGAACTGAAGAAAAATAGGTATTTTAGCAGGTGAGGAATTGGTAAGCAAAACTTCTCACTGACAAAATTAAGGGCAATAAGAGACTCTGTTCTGAGGCATTCTGTTGCTGCTGGCATGGTGGCCTCCAGAAATACCTTCCACACTCTTGTGGGTATGGGTATTTGCCCCACAATCCCAATATGTTATGTGGAAAGCACATTTAGACATTATCACAAGCTAGTAGTCTTCCTATTAGACATATCTAAAGTGATAATGAAATACTTAATGCCCTGTGTTTGAGAGACTGTGGGAAGACAGCAGGCAAAGATTGAAGTCTGGTTTATGCAACTAGGCTAGGAGTGTCCATTTCCAGCTCTAGCCAGCTACAGCCATGCCTGAACTGGGATAACTTTCCCACAGTGATAAATGAACTGGAAACCTCTTGTCCAGATGTATTCTAGGTGGGGCTATCCTTGAAGACTGTTCAGGGACTGCATCTGGTGCAATATGCTGCCCTGAAGAGCATGCTAACTTGGAAAATTATTGTACCTGTTCCGCATGAACCGGACTGGTTGACATTTTATTATGTTTTTATCATTGCGGGAAGCTGTCCCGAGTGGCTGGGGAAACCCAGCCAGATGGGTGGGGTATTATAATAATATAAATAAGTACAGTGGTGCCTCGCTAGACGAATTTAATTCGTTCCACGGGTCTTTTCTTATAACGAAAAATTCATCTAGTGAATCCCATAGGAATGCATTGAATTTTCTTTTGAATTTTTTTTTTTACCCATAGGAACACATTAATTGAATTTCAATGCATTCCTATGGGAAACCGCGATTCGCTAGACGAATTTTTCATAAAACGAATTCGTCTAGCGAGGCAACCTCCACGAGAAAAAACCTTTCGTTAAGCAGAAATTTCGTTAAGCAGGGCATTTGTTAAGCGAGGCACCACTGTAAGTAAGTAAGTAAGTAAGTAAGTAAGTAAGTAAGTAAGTAAATATTTCCGAACCCAATTTAAGATGTTGATGTTGACAAAGAAGGCCCTAAACAGCTTGAGCTTAAGTACCTGTGGAATTCTCTGCCTCTGGAGGTGCATCCGATGTTATCAGAACTTCAGTACCAGTGGCCCCTCTTCACCTAGGCTTTCGGCTCTTCATTATAGTGCTTAAATAGGTTCTTGCAGCACTTTGAGTTGTTGAACCTCTGTTACCTTGCTGCTATTTTGAGTTTATAATACTTTTTTGTCATGTTAATGCACAATCTTATATTATTTGTTGTTGCTGTGCTGTGTCATATTTTTATTTGTGAACCACTCTGGATATATATTTTTTGTGTGAAAAGTGATATATGAACACAAATAATAATACTAGACCCATGTATACAACTAAACTGCTCTTGACTGCCCAGTGCATTTGGGATAGAGAAGGATACATATCCAGATAAATAGCTGTTGTGCAGCAGCAGTGTTGATTGGGTTAAGATGAGATGCCAAAGTACTCTGTCATAAGGCGCTGTAGCAGTAAGAGACTTGCTATGGTGCAACTCTTCAGAGCAAGCAGGAAAGGAACACTCTCAACTGAATGTTCTCGTCGCGGGCATTAGAGTGACATGACCCAGAAATGTATTTTAAAACCCTTTGATGTTCTTTTCCCACCATAATCTCTCTTCCTGTCCCCACTTCAGTTTGGAAAGACAATAAGGAGGAGCTGTTCTGCGTAAACTATATCACATTTCAATATCCTGGGGGCAGTCTCTGGGCCAAACTTGATACAGCAATAGGAGAGAACTTCTGCTGTTTTGAGAGGTTCAGTTGCAGTTGTATGTTGCCTGTTTGTTTTGCCCTCTGAATAGCAGCCATAAGAATCCCGGCTGGATCAAACCAAAGGCCCATCCAAGCATCCTCTTCTGCCAGGGACCAACCAGATGCCCATGGTTAGTCCACAAGCAGTACATGAGCGCAATTGCATTCTCCCCATGTAAAGTGGGGCCCATATAGGGCGCTCTGCCCTGCCCCCAATCCATCCTTTTAGTGATGTCTTAAGGTCACTTCCAAGTTCAGCACTGTGCGTGCATGCACAATAACACATCAATCAGATGTGTGTAAATCGAGAGTTGCCTGTGTTTACTTAAAGGAAAAGGGACCCCTGACCATTAGGTCCAGTCGTGACTGACTCTGGGGTTGTGGCACTCATCTCGTGTTATTGGCCGAGGGAGCAGGCGTACAGCTTCCAGGTCATGTGGCCAGCATGACTAAGCCGCTTCTGGCGAACCAGAGCAGCACACGGAAATGCTGTTTACCTTCCCGCTGTTTACCTTCCCCTATTCATCTACTTGCACTTTGATGTGCTTTCGAACTGCTAGGTGGGCAGGAGCTGGGACCGAGCAACAGGAGCTCACCCCGTCGCAGGGATTTGAACTGCCGACCTTCTGATCAGCCAGCCCTAGGCTCTGTGGTTTAACCCACAGCGCCACCTGTTTACTTACTGTACTTTTATTTAATGGGATTTGTGTACCACTTAATTTTTTAAAAAACAAACTCTTAAGCAGTTTACATAAAATAAACAAAATAAATTAGCAATTTAAATATGTTAATGTCTATGTATATATGCACATTTAAAAAACCATTACTACAATTTACATTTCACAAAAGGCAAGCCAATTAATTGACCATCCAAATCATATGCCCTCAATTATTAAATTAGAACCTCATCCCAAACCACACATTTCAGTTCTTAACTGGTTAATTTCCTTCTAGATGAGCCAGACTTGGTTCCAAAATCAATTTCCCTTCAATTAATTATACCAATTCAATTCAATTGCCTCAATACCAGCCCCCTCCAATCAAATGAATTTCAACAAGAATAGGGTGAAATCACCATTCACTTCAGGTGGTGGAGGCCAGTTGGGATTCTTACTATGAGGCAGCCTAGGCAATTGTTCATTTGTTCTTTTTAACTTAATTAAGCCAGGGAAGAAAAGCTGCCAATTGAACTGATGCACAACACTGTCAATAGAAACCTCAAATGCCCCTGGTTTGGGAAACAACGTCCCTTCCTTTTCCATTTGGGGGACAATTGTACAGAAAAAGGTACCATTTCCTTTTCAGTACAGTTGTTTCTGGAAATTAAACAGATTAACATCATTACCTTCTCCAGGGGCATCATTTGACTGACTTAAGTTTAAAAAGAGAGAGCTAAGATCTGTGGCCACCTTGACACATCCTGTTTGTCCAATATTTGACGTAATAAACTGGAATGTGATCTCAGGAAACACTTGAAATGCCAGTGATCCAGCAGGAAATGTGCCATTTACTTGGTGGTGAAGGTGGTGGTGATATTTTATTTATAGATAGAAGGTGCTCCCAGAGAGTAATCAATATAGCAACAGTAAGTTGAGGTATGTCGTAGGACTAGCTTCTGTATTCTTTTATTGTAGAAAACTCCTGAGACTGTACTACTTTGGGTTGCCGGTAGGTAAATCCTTTACTAGCCACATGACACACACACAAAAAAGAATGTTGTCCATTGAAAACTAGCAAGTTGAGGAGAAACATTCTAGCTTCACCTTACTCTTGACAGAAGGGTTTTCTTTGTGCATGAAGTTTTCTTTTACAAATAAGAGCATTCAAGCATTGAATCCACCCAACTGCAACCTGAAATGGCACATCCAGGAGACCTGTAGTTCATATTTTGGCCTCTTACACTTTCAGACGGGAGAGAAATTTTCATTGACAGTGACTCTTCCTTTGTTGTTTGACCCTGGACTTTAGGCTTCTTCCGCCTTCTGAAAATACCTTCACTAAGCACAGTGAAGTTAATCAATAACCCTCACATGACTGATTTGAGCTAGGAAAGAAACAAAGGAATTTAAAAAGCTATTGGCTGTCCCTTTCATTCATAAAAACTGAACTGCTGTTTTTCTCCTGTGTTAGTGAAGCTAAAGCAGTAACACACCTATTGCAAAGTCCCCTTCAGCTTACTGAATAAAGGGCTATAATTATTATATATCAGAAAATGTTGGTGTCTGCAGTAACATTTTTGAGCAACTTCCTCCTTTGATTTTTTTTAAAGGCACATAACTGAACTTTGAATTCAGTGCAGTCACAATTAACCTTGAAAAGTTGTAATTGTGAAATAGGTTCCAGATATAGTGTCAGCTAATCTTTTTTTTAAAAAAAAGTATGCAGAAGTACACCAATACTGAGTTGATGTATGCACACTTTTAAAGATTTTTCTACACATTATGGGGAGTACATACATGCCAGATGTTGCTAGACTACAGATCCCATCGTTTCTCACTGTTGACCATGCTGACTGGGGCTGATGGGAGTTGGAGTCTAGCAACATCCGGAGAGCTATAGGTCAGCTACCCCTGATAAAGTCACTCTTGAAGGAAACAAATGCCATTATATCCACCCGTCTTTAGTCAAAAATGTTTCTGTAGATCAGAGTTGGGGAACCTGAAGTCCTCCAGAAGTTGTTGCACTCCAACCCCCCCCCCAAAAAAAATCAGCCCCAGCCAGCATGGCAAATGATTGAGGAACTCCACATTGAAGGCTCAGTGGGGCAAAAGAGCACACCCCAAGCATCACCATCTGGAAATGACCATCCAAGTAGGACCAGAAGCACCACAAAGCAGTGACACCCCCCCCCAACTGGGACAGCTGTTCCAGAAGGATAGCATGGTCGATGGTATTGAAAGCTGCTGAGAGGTTGCGGAAGATTAACAGGGACACATTTCCCCTGCCTCTCTCCCAACAGAGGTCATTGTTAGGGAATTTGAGGGGGGGCACCCAAACGAGGCTTCATTTGGGAATCAAGATTGGCACAAATGCCCTCAAGGGCAAGTCTGATCCTACACACCACTCTAGTATCGCACCAACACGAACCCCTCAAGATCAAGCCCTGTGTAATAAAGGCTCCCTTTCCTACCCTTTCTCTGTTGCCTGAGACTCTATGTAACCATATTTCTTTATGAATGAATACCGTGTATCTGTATCTCTAAATGAAACCCCCTTTTGTGACTCTGGCCAAGGGCTCTCAGGGATGCAGGGAACAGCCATAATCCTTTAAGCGAGAGGTCACGTAGCCAGGGTGGTGCTCCTCTGCATATCCATAATACATTCAGGTACCATCTCCTGCCATTCCCGACCCTCCGAAGCCAGAGGCAATACACACACCTGGACCCATTGTTTTTCCCCACCAGCTACTCAAGGATCCCCTCCCAGATACTTACTGGTACTTGCTTATCAATGTCCTGGGACATCGTGCATTGTTACCTTATGTTAGTCCTGTTTGTTTACCTGTATGCTAATGCCCCTTGCACCTTCCCCTTTTCTGACGTTTTACCCTGTCACAAGTGATGTATGTATGATGCTTTTGATGTGCATTATGGGGTGGTGGTGGGAACTTTTAAAAGTTCTTGCAGCCCTGTTCACGGTGTTCAGTCTGGCATTGAACTTGCTGCGCAGTAATAAACCTTGCTGTTTGCTCCAGATCGTGGCTGGACTCCTTCCTTTTATACTCCACAACAACCACAGGGCCCTGCCTGATGAGCTGGGTGGATGAGCATTCTCGCACCCAGAATTTTGCCCTAACAGTCATCATATGGGGCAACCAGAGCAATTTCTGTGCCAAAACCAAGCCTAGACCCCGATTGAAATGGATTGAGAAAATAGTCAGTGCTCTAAACACTTCTCAGTATTCATCTCCTGTAACAGTAGAGTCAAGGTCCAGGCAGATGCAAACGATTCTATCCTCAAAATGCTTTGCAAACTACCTTGAAAAGTTCTGTTCGATGATACAATGAGGATGCAATGGAGGCAGCAAAGTAAGCCTTCTTTGCTGCCTTCACTGCAACTACGTAGGCTCAATGATGAACCCTCAACAATGTTCGGTTGCATTTGACAGGAGTTTTCTTCCACCCGCATTTGAGCCGCCTTCCAGTTTGTTTTCCTACTCTTAAGTGCTAGAATATACTAGGGCAGGGGTAGGCAACCTCAGGCCCATGGGCCGGATGCGGCCCAATCGCCTTTTCAATCCGGCCCACGGACAGTCCAGGGATCAGCGTGTTTTTACATGAGTAGAATGTGTCCTTTTCTTTAAAATGCATCTCTGGGTTATTTGTATGGCCTGCCTAGTGTTTTTACATGAGTAGAATGTGTGCTTTTATTTAAAAGGCATCTCTGGGTTATTTGTGGGGCAGAGGAATTCGTTCATGTTTTCTCCCCAAAATATAGTCCGGCCAACCACATGGTCTGAGGGATGGTGGTTTGCTAACCCCTGTACTAGGGAGCAAAGCGAGCTCCACAAAGTAGGAGAGGGGACTCAAAAGCGATTGTGTCACCTCAGTAAATATGATAAATGGTATGGTAATAATAACAATAGTAATCCGAAGTCCCAGTGGTGCTCTTCATAGTTTCATTTTCCAAACTCTCGGCAAACCCTGTAATGCAAACTCTTCTTCCCAAAGAGGGAATGATCTAATCGGATTGCAAATTTCTCATGTGCTATTGCAGAGTACCATAGAAAGTCACTGTAAACCAGTAGTCCGTGAGGCTAGATTTAAAGTTCTGTTAGCAGAAAATTAGTTAAATGGGGAAACACTTGGTGTCATTTTATATGAAGAAAAACAACATATAGCAAGATTTCAGTAATCTGGCCCAGTTTCATATGCTGAACTATGCCAATTGGATTCCTATAGCAAGACAGTTCATATAGCCCCCCCCCCCCAAAAAAAATCCCCCACCTGCTCCAAACAGCTGCTCCATGCAGCAGATTGGAACCATGAGAAGTTTTCTTTTCCTTTTTCAGGCATATTCCAACAACTGTCATTAATATGTTGCACTCGGGATATGCCACAAGTATGTGTAAAATGAGGGGAAACGTTCCTTGCCATCCTTGAAATAAGCTAGCACTTTAAAAACTGTTGCCATATCAGCACAGCTGTTGTGACACAGGGACAGATTGTGGTATAGCTATGCAGATCCATGCTTGAGATGGTGGTGGGAGGGAGAGAGAGCAGTGTGTGCTCTTAAATGCATTCCAGGCCAGAAGCTCTGCAGTAGATTTCACCGAGCCACCTTTAAGATGAAGCAGGATTTGGAGGAAGTTTGTAGTAGCCTATGCAGAGACCACTAGATCCATTTAAGTGCCAAATTACCACAGTGTCAATGTAACTGCTTGGCAAACCAGGTTTATTTGTTTTTTAACATCCTGTCTAATGGAGAGGAAAAAATTGCTAAATATCCTTACTTTAATTAATAATCAATGGAAGTAAGATGGTGGTAATGTTCAGATTACAGGTTCACAAAGTGCTTACATGCACTCCATGGTAAGTAGCCATTTTAATGATTTATTGAATTCTACCCCAAAAGAATCATTGTAGAAGCTCAGACACCCCCCACCCCCCCAGTGTGTCTGTGTCAGCTCATTTTCATGTGATCAGTTGTTGTTTTTTCAAAATAGCAGGAGGAACCAGTGCTTCCTGAATCATGGTCACCAAAAGGCATAGCTGCCAAGTTATCCCTTTTTTTAAGGGAAATTCTCTTATGCTGAATAGGCTTCCTCTTGAGAAAAGGGAAAACTTGGCAGCTATGCCAAAAGGGCAATCATATTTGGGGGACTGAAGGATGAGTAGGAAGAGAAATTGTGAAATGAATGGAAATGTGACAAGGAGTGCTGGTGCCACGATCCACTACCTCACTTTGTAGAAATGCAAAATGCTAGTTATTGAAATCTCCCAAAGCAGAGCAGTTTGGCCTCTGAGCTTTGTGTGTGTCAGCACTTCTTGTTCTGTACATTTAGCACACTGTAACAGCTTTCATCAGTGATGTTTGCCAGAGCCCAGGTCCTTTGGAGTCCTTTGCCTGAACCACTGCTCACACCTTTTCATAGTGTTATAATGTACTTTCTTTAGCCAAGTTTGAAGCATGCTCACTGATGAATGTTGATGTTAAAGGTTCTGAGTGCTGAATGTGATGTTTTTACAGCTCATGTGCTTTGCTTCCTCTGTAGAAACAACTTGTTCTTGTATGGTACTTGTCTCTGATTTAAAATACGTAATTTGGAATGAAAGTGTGCTTGGTTGCATTCATCATATGAAACAGTGCCAAAGTCTGTATGATAAAAGGTAAAGGGGCCCCTGACCAGGGCCGTCTTAAACGCCCCTGCCGCTGTGGTGCGCCGGATCTCTCCTGCGCCCTCCCGCCCCGTTTCCCAGCGCGGTGGGCGCAGCGGCGGGCAGGCAGGCACAGCGCGATCTCTCTGGCGCCCTCCCGCCCCATTTCCCAGCGTGCTGGGCGCAGCGCGGCTCCCACAGGCGCAGCTGCGCGGCGGACCGGCGGATCGGCCGGCCAGCGGGCGGGCGCAGCTCGCGGTGCCTTTCTGGCGGGCCGGCGCCATGGTGCCCTGCGCCACCGGGGGTCTACCTAGAGCCGGGCCTGCCCCTGACCATCAGGTCCAGTCGTGTCCGACTCTGGGGTTGCGGCGCTCATCTCGCTCTATAGGCCGAGGGAGCCGGCGTTTGTCCGCAGACAGCTTCCGGGTCATGTGGCCAGCATGACAAACCTGCTTCTGGCGAACCAGAGCAGCGCACGGAAACGTCGTTTACCTTCCTGCCGGAGTGGTCCCTATTTATCTACTTGCACTTTGATGTGCTTTTGAACTGCTAGGTGGGCAGGAGCTGGGACCAAGCAACGGGAGCTCACCCCGTTGCAGGGATTCGAACCGCTGACCTTATGATCAGCAAGCCCTAGACTCTGTGGTTTAACCCACAGCGCCACCTGGGTCCCAAAGTCTGTATGATATGCCCTGATAAATTTTGCAACACGGAGGGGGTGTCCAATTCCAACTCCAGCAATTATGTTTCATCTGCCTATATATGAGAGATGTTAAACAATTTAACAGCAAGTAAACCCTCTTCACATCACGTGTTTTACCGAATCAACCTTTTGGCAGATATTTAAAGAAAAATAGTAAGCTTTTGTCAGTTTCTGAACCTGCCTCATTTAACTTTCATTGCGATAGGGTGAGCTACACATAAATAAATGGAAATTCTGAATATATGTCTCTGTGTTAATGAGAGTCGGCAATATCCCCCCCCCCAATGGAAAGCTGGGGTATGATGTTGCTCATTCTATCATTGTTGCTGTACATAATTTGTTTTCTCATTATAAAATCTGCAATAAATTGCAGAATTGCAAAAATTCAAATTTATTGAAAGATGCAAGTTTAAATTTTCACTGCACTGTGGTTTATTTGCAATAAAAAACTATAAAGTGTGAGGATGTTTAACTATACAATGTATGACAATGGCTGCAAGCCTACATTTTCAGTTGCAGTGCAATGTTGTACGTGTCTTCTCAAAAGTAAGTTCTATTGAGTTCAGCTGGGCTTCCTTTTAGGTAGTAGGCATCCCTAAGGGTTCTGTTACATATTAACTTCTGGGTGACTATCCAGCCAACCTTTTAGCAGTTTGGAATTTAACTCTCCTTTTCAGAGGGTCGTCATATTTGTAAAACAGGAGAAGCAATTATCTAAAGTAGCAGGCTGGTCCTTCATACCACATTTCCTCTCTTTAAATAAGTAAGAGCAGGGCCATTGTTTCTCCCTGTCATTTAGCGATGCTGGTGTTGCAATGCAGCCTTTCACTAGGAGCAAAATCCCACATAAAATACTTTTGCTGTTTGGTGAAGAAGGGCAGTTTGAGTGCTGGTGAAGGCAGTAGAGATGAAACTTTCCATCTCATTTCATGGTACATTGTACATGGTACATGGTACATGGTACCATTTCATGGTATGATCTTTTTGGACCTCACCTTTAAATAATAAAAAGAAAATATCTAGGAAATAGCCTGCAGAAATGCTAAGAGATACACTTCTTACTGATTACTGATTTCTTCTATTACTGGTTCACTGTTTGCTGGTTTATGTGTGCACTCGTTTTTGTTCCTTTGCTTTTTATAGTGCGTGGAGCAATTTTATTGCTTCATGTGGATTTTTGTTATGTTTTCAATCTTGTTAACTACTTCATACTTTCAAGTAGAAAAATGCATTTAATATTTAGAATAAATAAAATATGAGTGCAACTATTCCAACAATGTATGTTTTCATTAGACAATGTTAATTAATGCAGCAATTTCGTTTCATAGTATTTCTTCAAGTTGAGTATGTGGTTAAGGCATGGAAATCATCTTCTTCACAACTTGTATGAGAGAGCATGATGGTGGGTTTTTTGCATTCTAAATAACAGTTTCTTTGTTTTACCCATGCTTTCTTGTATAAGCATTATGAGGAAACTTTACAAACCAAATTTGGGCAAAAATGATTATGCATGATCTGTTCTGGATTCATGCAGTCTATACTTTGTACACTTTACAAATGCATTTTAGAATCCTGAGAATCTCACGTCTTCCTTCCTTCCTTCCTTCCTTCCTTCCTTCCTTCCTTCCTTCCTTCCTTCCTTCCTTCATTCCTTCCTTCCTTCCTTCCTTCCTGAAGTAATTTTCTATTTCATGTAGCTGTACAGGTTAAACTTTTACTTAGGATGGCAAATCCCCACTTGGCAATTAATCTCTCTTAGTGACCTTGGCCATAGCTGCCAAGTTATCCCTTTTTTTAAGGGATTTTCCCTTATGCTGAATAGGCTTCCTCGCGAGAAAAGGGAAAACTTGGCAGCTATGACCTTGGCCAGTCACTCTCTCTTAGCCTCACAATGTGGTTGTGAGCATAAAATAGAGGAAAGAGAAATTGTATATGGTGCCCTGAGTTCTTTGGAGGAAATGTGAGATATTAATGTTGAGGTAGCCCTCCAGCAGCTAAAAGGGGTTGGAGTGGCTCCGAACAGGTTAACATTTTTGTACAGAACAGGCATGGTAGGCAAAAGGAGTATGTTGGTTCTCATTTATTTTTAAAGTGGACAACCCCTTAGGAATTCTAAGACTCTTGAATTACAACTCAATAAAAGTTGGCTATATTGCTCTGATTCAGAACAATAAAAGTGTCAGAATGACCTGCCAGAAATGGCAATTGGTGAATTGCAGGCATATCTGCAGCTGCTACCTCAGAACAGGACTGGCTGGCTTTGGATTAATAGTGTATTCTGGAGGCTTTTATCTGATAATTTCCTTCCATTTTGGGTCACAGATGAATGGAAATTTACCGTGTCCAATAACTCGCACCTGAATCTTTTTGGAGAATAATGATTTAATTGCAGAGCAGTAGACTCAGGTCTAGGGAAGTAGAAGTCAGACCATTGGGCATCAAGTTCTCTATTCCATAGTTGTATGTATATTTGTGATACCCTAGATAACATGTTTGAAATATCTTTTGATACTTTTAAAGGGTGCAAGCTTCAGAAATGACAAAATCCACCTGTTGTAGAATTGGGGCTTCTGAAATTGATGAAGTATCTCCCAGAAATCCCAAACCTCTCCCACAAATCCCAAAAGCCTTAAAAATAAACTAACCCAAAGCTTTTGTTGGATTTTTCTCTACATACAGGTTAGTTGAATACTTTACTCCTTCTGTTTGTGCAGGGACTGTAATCTAGAGAAGGCATGAAGGACACATGCTCCCCCTTGCTGTAGACCCTGTTATCTCCAGGGTCTGCAGCTCAGGAAAGTGTGCCTCCACATCACCATGACCACCATGCTTTTCCAGCTTTCAATATATTTCCTCATTCCCCTTTACAACTCAGTGGATGGGGGACTGGTGCAAGTTTGAAGTACAGTCCCTAATCCAGGATGTTTCATGCCTGCATGTACAGGAAGGAGCCCCTAGCACTGAAGAAATTAACTAGGTGGTAGGAGCTGCAGTGGCTAGGTGGATGGATGATGCAGATTTGCCAGGGCTGAGAGTAGCTGCCATCAGTTGCTGGATTTGTGGGCAGGATGGACCTGTGGGAATTCATAGAGTTAGAGGAAGTGCAATCATCCTTGGTGGAATAGTGCTGTAATCCTGCCTTAAATTCCTCTGAGGCAGGAGTGGGGGAAGCTTTTTCTGGCAGAGGGGTCACCTTCTCTTATAGACACACTTCTAAGATAAACATTCCAGGGGTGGGTGGGGCCACATGCAAAAGGGGGCGGAGCAATGGTTGTGGCTCTTACCCTTGTACATAGACTATGTTAAGAGTCAGGAGGTTCTGCACATATACTCCGCTCTCCATCCTTCATCCAGGCAAGCATTTGAGGAGAGTGCAGAGCAGGAATGGTGAATGATGTGACCTGGAGAGAGATGCGGCTTGTGGAGATTCCTGAGGGCCAAAGAGAGATGGTCTCATTTGGCCCCTTGGTTTTGAAGTGCCTCATGCCTGTGCTGAGGCATGAAAGAGCATCACTTGTCGAATATGCGCCTGATAGCAGGATTCAGGTTGTGGCAAGGATTCCTGCTTTACTTTTCAAAGGTGTTAAAAGCTGCTGTTGTAGACAGTGCCTAGTATCTGTCCTCCATTTCTGTTTTAACAGTTTTATTATTTCAGGGGGATTCAACCCTGAAATTTTCCCAACTAGGTTTCAGTATTATTTCCTAGCATTTACGGGATTAACCAGAGCCTTTAGTGCAACACTGTTTCCACTTCTCTGAAGTGTTTGCTTTTCTTTGAGTCTTGCATCTGACCTCTCACTGCTTTTAGGGCACACACTGTTCAGGAGATAATTGTACGCACCAGTGGTATGGTTAGGACTTTTGTAACAGTTTTTATTATGGTTGCACAACTATGTAAACTTTCTGGATGACTGGAGGGTAGCAAGTATGAAAATGACGCTCATTCGTATGCTGCAGTGCAACTTTGTGTTCTCCAAGGTGAGATGATGAGCGATAAAAGCAAAGCCATTAATTCTCTCTTAGATACGGGAACAGGAAAGAGTGAGTTTGTGTAGGTGGTTTTGGAGGAAACAGGGTATAAATTTCTGTGCAGAGGGGGTTGTGTCATGTGGGATTCCCAGAGATCAGCTCCCTTGGTTACAATACTAACTTCTGGTATCCAACACTTTAAAATAATTGTCAATCTAGGTCCTCCTTTTGCTTTTTGCCTTAGTAGGTAGGAGCAGGAGCTCAACACAAGAGCCAGCAGTTAGGACTGGGAGACTGGTTTACCAGCTCACCACTTTCTAGTTCTTTGGAGATTACCTGTGAGAGTCCACACCTGAAAAGGATTGATAAAACTGTATTAAGTAAATGGTACTTACTTCTTTCACTAAGAAAGAGACCATAAAACAACTGGTTCGAGAGTTGTATCCAGGGGGGCCATGTGTCTTACTTCAGAGGACAGGCCTTTTAGTTGAAGGGTTTGCTGATCCAAGTCCACTTTAAAGATAAGGAATTATAATAAGGGATTGCAGGGGCTTTGAATTGCCCATCCATATTTAACCACCTGCAGAGAAAGCCCACAGGAATCCTGGTCAGTGTTCTCCACAATAGTGAGATGCATTGTATTACTATTTAAATTAAGAGTAAAGGTAAAGGGACCCCTGACCATTTTTTTGCATAACCTTTATCCTCCCTTTTCGGTGAGGTGTAAATGGCCACCCTAACTCACTTTGTTCCATTCTTTGTTTAATCGTGGACTTTAATTTATGGCTGCTTATAATGAATGGTGCATCTAGTGTTTCAGAATGGGGTGGGAACTGTTGTACGAAGAGACACTTGCAATGCTGAACTCAGAAGAATCCAGAGTTCCCCTCCTCCAGATCAAGCCCATTGCAAATCAGAAGCCCAGTACTGTATTGGTACAGTCCCAGCTTTAGAATGGGCTTGCTGCCAGCTCACTCTTCCTGGTGCCTCCCTTCCTTTTGCAAGCAATTTTATCATTGGAAAGGATTTGGGAGGGGAGAGAGGTAGGCTAACAATGGAGGGCTTTGTAGGTCCCAACCTTCAGCATGCTTAGAAAGTCTTATCCCTCTTCCTTCCCGAGTATGCTGAGGAACAGCCATGCTTTAAGGTGTTTTTCTAGGCCTTCATGTTTGCCAGTCACTGGTGCTCTTCCCTGTCACACTCTGCAGAGGCAAATTTGGGAAGGGGGGGGGGAGCAACAGGAGAGGCTAGTTGGAAGCTCCCAAAGGTAAGCCCATTTTATGGACTTAGAGAACAATCAGTTAGCATGTGCTAGCTCGGCTCCTTTGGGGACACCAACTTAATTTTGTGACACACGAGGAGTTTGCTCATTTCCTGCTAACAAATATCTTCCTACACTCTGCAAGGGAGGCAAAGCACTAGCCTCCTCCAACCAGAACATGTTGTTTATTGCCACAGGCCATATTTTAGCTGGCTTTGAAACAGCGAATGCAAAGGACGTTTTTAGCTGGTTGTTCAGGTTACAGTTTCGACTAAGGCTGCTTTGTAAAATAACTCATGGTCTGAAATAAGTTTGTTTCTCTTCATAGGTCCAGTATTTTTTCAACATCTTGGACAACTAACTAGAGACGACAGGATTACGGGGCATGCAAAAAACAAGCCACAGGAGGGAAGATGTGTGTTTATTCATTTATTGACCAATGTTTTAACCTGACTGAAATACAAGATCAACAAGAGCACTGTATTTTCCTGGCTATTACATATGTTAGAACATAGAGGTTTGCACTTTAGACAACATTTAACACCAGTTGATGGGGGGTAACTGCATTGCTTTTCATAAAGTTCAAAATAAAGATTTATTTTCAAACATGTGGCTTTGGTTTATTTTTATACATTACACTTTATTTCTTGCAGAAAAAAATAAAATTGTACAACTGCATAAATATAAAATTCTTCCACCATGGAAATGGTTAAAACATTCAATAAAGACAGCACCACTGCATATGATGCCTCTAGCAGGAAAAGAAAATATACAAAGCAAAATAATTATTCCTGTCACTGATGAGAGTGATAGGCTGACTCAGATCTCTCACACAACTTCAGAACGAGTGCGGGGAGAGGGGGAGTAGAGAGAGATAGACAACATTCGCTATAAAGCACAATACACAATCACCTACGCTCCTTAGCGTTGCTTCAAAGTCAAGGTAATTTTCCCTGCCACCACACTAAAGTCCTACGGTTACAGGGAGGAAGGGGGGAAGGCTCTATGGAGTGCTGCTGAATAATCTCACAAGTGGGCCTTTACCATTTTAAAAACGAACAAAAATATAATAATTAAAAGTACCATGCCAGTTTTAGTCCCACGGAGTATTTACACCTTGGACAGCAAATATTTGCTCACAGAAAGTAGAAAACAGGTACAATAATACATGGCTTGAAAAATGATCGGAGTAATGCACCTATAGTACTGTACACTAAATAAAACTCACAAGGCAGCAATATTTAGGGGGCAGAAACACTGCTTACTACAAGTCAGTTATGGAATAATAATTTACAGTAGAAATGGGCATGTCCCAAGGCTCAATTCTGTGTTTGTTTTGTTTTTGTCATTTACAGTAGAATAAATATCTTTGTTGCTATTGCTACACTTTTAAGTTTACATTCTAACCTAGTTAAATGCAGAAAGCTAGTGTAAAGCATATAGATTACGTGTAGGTCCCATACGTATGACAGTTTTGTTCAAGACTAGTAGGTTTTTGTCTTTTTTATACTTTTTTAAATGGCTAAGAGGAGAGAGAAGAAAGAAACTCTGCTTGCGATCAGCTGCTTTTAATGTCAAATTTCAAATCAAAACGTCCCTGGAAACGATCCTTGTCACTGTAGTAGATGTTCTGACCATAGACCTTGCACTCGACACGCACTTCCATATCATACGTCAGGTTGGTGAACTGCACGGCCACAAGGGGCTGCTGGTATTTGGGCTGGAGGAGCTTGCCGTAATACGGATAGTACTGAAGAGGAAAGCCGCCGTAGCCACCCATGCCATAATATTCCACGGTGCCAATTTTGTCAATGTCTTCCTCTTTCTGAAGGAATTAAAGGGAGAAGTCACTTGCAAATTCCTCATTCTGTATGCTCTGCGTACCATATTTTTATTGTTCACTATTTGGTCATGACTTAAAGCTCACATTTTGAAAAACAGACTGTCCCACTGAAAAGTCACTTGAGTTTTCTATGTGCCTTTCCAGCACACTCGACTGATTGCAACTGTGGAATGAGTGAAGGGTAATGTCTCCTTAGATGGATTGCCTTGGCCTCACTTGCAGCATGCCAGAAGATCCAGCAATGGCCACTTCCACCGTGATGGAAGAACCACTCCCCATGTCGTGAGGAATGCATGGAGGAATGGGCAAGTGGGGGGTCACTGCCACTGTCCTTGCTCCAAACTTTCTTGCATTCAGTTGAACAACTGGAATCTATTCACTGGTAACACTGTCTTTCCAGGGTTCCCAGTTGTAGAAAAGCAAGCCTTCCTTGTGTACACAAACATTCAGCTGAACACACCACAGAGGACCATGTTGCGTTTCTGCCCTCCTTGAGAGATTCTGAGAAACACCTGGTTGGCCACTGAAGGAAATAAAAGAGGCTGGACTAGACTGTCCAATCCAACAGCACTCTTCTGTGTTCAGCATTCCATCCCTTTCAGAATGTGCTAATTCAGGAATTATGATGGCGTGTTAACTAAATACTTGAGGGATGGCTGCAGTGATGAGCACACCAGCTCCACCCTCCCAGTTGATCTTGTTCCACTGCACAAGTTGGAGGACAATCTGAAGCACTCCCCATTCTCAGCATTTACATAACATGCCATCTCAAGATCTCGTAGCTAGTACACAAGTGTGGTAACTGGAATCAAGTTGTGAGGTTGGGTTAGGCGCTTTCAGGGTGAGGTTTGTTGCTACCTTTTACCCAGCACACGCTTTTTCTACACGGACCCATTCTACATTTCTTTCTCCGCCCCTCTCCCTGCATCTCTCTCTTCTTTTCCACATGCTAGAGAGGGACAGTGTTTAGTGATCTCACTCCAACCCCTGTTGGGCAGGGAAGAGGAGGAGAGATTTTGACTTGGTCTGGCTTCAACTGAAGGACATTCTCTCATGACAGGAGCTGTCGACACTTCTGGTATCAGGTCTCGGCTTCTAACGGAAAAACAAAGGACTGGGTTCTCTCCGTTGGGTGTTGTTTGAGTCTCTACTTTTAGAAAAAGCAACAGCTGTTTTATCTTGGTATAGAGTGATACTGCTTTGCTTGGGCAGACAGTGAACCACTCAAAGCAAGTAAGAGGCGAGATGGCAAGGGAGTCCATTTAAAAGCTAACATGCATGCAGATAACATATAGGAGAGCAAACATTGGAAGGTGCCTTACACCAGGTCAAATAATTGCTCAGCCTAGTTCAGTATTACTGGCACTGACTGTCGAGGATTTCAGGTCTGTTCAGGTTCCTAGCTTCACATGGAGATGTCATCTGGGACCTTTTGAACACAAAGCTCTAGCACTGAGCAAGCACTTTTCTCTATCAGCAAAGTACCCCTGCACAGCAACCTGCATGCATTTCACTGTAGGACTTGACCAGGGTTTCCTGCCATGATGAATGCTTGTTACAAAAGTGCTAGGTATTCATAAGTCCATCGATTTTCTGAGCTAGGGTGTCACTACAGAGAAGGGCCTCTAGTTGCCACTTGCCTCACCTCTGATGGTGGCAGTAGTCTCCAAGGGGGATCATAATGTATGGTCACGTGGATATAGAGGCAGCAATCTTTCAGGTCTCCCAGGCCCAAGCCATATAATGGCTTCAAAAGCATCACTGAATGAGGTGCCCAGATGTAGGGCAGAAGCCAATGCAGCTGCTCAAGGACTGCTGAGATAGGATCCCAATTAAGAGCCAAGCAGTTGTATATTTGAACTAACTGCAGTCTCTGGACAGTCTCCAAGGGCAGCCCCATCTACAACAAATTACGGTAAGAAGTTGAACTATTTTACCTTAGCAGCGCAGTGAACAGGAATGATATGAGGGTTGAATCTTGCCTTCAGCTCAGGTGGGATGGAGTCATTGAGTGGAGGCTAAGAGGAAAACAAGCACATTACAAACGGTTTAAACCAACTTCAAAACCCTTGCTAAAAGACAAACTCCTTTCTCCAATAAGTGTATTTCCCAAATATACGCTCCAGAAGCCAATTAAGATGGTCAAGTGGCTATCAGTTTGGAAGTGAAATGGGGCAAAGTAAAAATAAAATAGCAGCCCTACATATATGGAGGACTCCCTAGGGATGCAGAAGTATATAAGTTTGTAAATTAAGAGAAAGCAAAAGTCTGCAGAACCTGCAGAGAGGGAAAAAAATCAGAGAAACCCACATCACAGGGTTGTTGTGAGGATAAAATGGGAAGATGAGACCTATGCATACCACCTCAAAATCCTTAGAAGAAAAGGTGGTAAGCATATTTCCCCCACTTGTGCTTTTCTAATCCGGAAACTACTTTAAAACTAACAACGGCTTTAATTTATTTGAGCTCTTCTTTGCCATATAGGGGAAGGCTAGTAGATTTGCGAGGAAGAGCTGGGTCTACAGTCTCAAATCAGCCAACATAAGCATCACTTTCAGTCAATGGACAAATAAGCTCCAAATACTGCTCACAGACCCAGAGTGAAGCAAATGAAAAAATATCAAAGAAAAGTTTGAGAACCCTCTTAAGTGCTACATGGCTGGTCTAGTAAGCAGCCCTCCTCACCACCACTTGCCAGTGGAAAGTAAGTCTGGCCTCCTGGCCAAAAGGCATATGATCAGTATTTTAAAAGCCAGTGGGGCCTCAAGTCTAGGGGTCACCCCATTGTGTGACAAGAAGATGAACAGTGTTTCCACTGGGAAGAAGAGTCCAAGCAGCAGTGGCAGAGATGAGAAAATGGAAAGTATTAGATGAGGTTTTTTGACTCAAAAATTGTGTCAAAAAACCTGGGGTCATCCAATACACAGATAGTGGCATTGGGGGGGGGGAGCAGCGCGTCTGCCAGCCAGCCAGTTGGCGGGAGCGCAATTTCCCCCGATGCCGCAGTGCGTGGGAAACTATCTAGGGAGTGTTTCCTGCCCACAGCTGCAGGGGGTGTGGGAGGGGGGAAGCTCAACAATTTTGGGCCACCTCCCCTCATTTTCTTAAAATTGAGTCCCCAAAATTGGGGGGGGTATACACGGGGGCATCTTTTTGATGGAAAAATACGGTAGATATAAGCAATCTTGTAGAAGCTAAGACAGACTCCCCCAGCGCCCTCCTTCTTCCCATGTGGTCGTGATACCAATTCCCACTTTTTCCTCAACCCCTTCCTTTAAAAAGAGGACTAGCAGCACTTGCCTTCGGTATGAAGCCCATAATCCTGTTGAGTTTGATGAGGACACATGGTTTGCCTTCTTTGTAACCAAAGGAGGGGTCATTTATCCCAGAGCAGTTGTCCAGCCAGGAGCGAAGGAACTTGCAAGATGGCTTCTTGCCCAGGGAGGGGTCAAAAGGAGCGTCACCTTTGTGGGTGGCAGGTTCAGCTGGAGGTGGGGAGTGGGGGAGAAAAAGAAAAAGCTTGCTTATATGCATTTTGGTCAGCTTGCCACAATCCTCAGTCCAACAAAAAGTGTCTAATGGTGAATCCTACACATGCTTCATATTAGGAGACAGTGTAATAATTTTGCATGGGAAGCATCCATCTAGCCTTAAGGAAAACTTCTGATAATGAAAAATTGAATATTTCCTAATGTTCACTTATTTTTCCTGCTTTAATCTAATTGCTTGCAGCTGCCAGGTACCAAAACGTACAGCCTGCAGACAGATTCCATGAACGTACGCAAAGTCTCTCTGTGACATGTGCAGTATTGATCATGCCATTTTCCTAGATAATTGTGTGTTTAAAAAGGATTGCATGCACAAGCTAACTGCTTGGGGATCACAGGAGCTCTGACTAATTTCAGAGAGGCCTGTCACATGTCTACCAGATCCTACAGAGAACAGGGCTCCTTTGCCTTTAATAGTTATTCTATGGAGGTCACAGGACATGTGGCTTCATCACCAACATGGGCTGTTGTGTTAATCCTACAGTGCCTTCCAGATGTTCACTGGATACCTTGGCTCGGTACATGCGCTATACCTTGTAATTCAAAGCAAATGGTTTTCTTTGCAGAATTCTGGGTGCTTGTCGCTTATGCCTCACAGAGTTACAATTCCCAGCAACCCTTAAGAAAGTACTGCACCCAAAATCCCTTGGGGGAAAGAATGTAATTTACAGGTATATTGTGTACACAGCCTAGGGATTTACAACCGCCATCAAGCTAAGATGGTACACCAAACAAAATTACTGTCCCCAAACGCTACCATGGAAGGACTTCTCCTCTGGTTTTAAAACTGAAAGGGGTTTATTTTAGGTGGACAGTTCTGTGGTACACCCACCCACCATCTTTTATAAAATGACCATGTTTTGGCAACCAGACAAGATCTGGAATCTGGGTTGCCACCAGACAGGATGGAAAACTCTGGGGTAAGCTTGTTGGGAGGTTCTAGCAGGGGAGCGCAGCTATCGTATACCCTTGACCGAAGAACGGTACACTCCTATCTGGGATGGTCGTCCTCTTCCACCGAGCGTGCAGCTTCGGGAACTGGCGTAAGCTATTCCCAGGAAAGGAGCAATGGGCAAGAAAGGGGAAGGCCTACCTTTTCCCCCCTGCACCCACCAATTTTGCCCTGCAGTTTCCTCCCCTCAGCTATTCCCCTCTGAACTGTGGCACATAGCTGCCAAGTCTCCCGTATTCCCCGGGAAATCCCCGTTTTTCCAGCTGTTCCTAGCTGAAAAAACGGGTTTTTTTTGTTTCCCCCCCGGTTTATTCTGGCGTGGCGGCCATTTTGGAACTGGGCGGAGCATGCTCAGAAGCAACTTTTGATGCTGCTCTGCCCAATTCCAAAATGGCTGCAGTGCGATGGCCATTTTGGAACTGGGCAAAGCAGCATCAAAAGTCACTTCTGAGCATGCTCCGCCCAGTTCCAAAATGGCGGCAGTGCCACTTCCGGTCTGCTACTTCTGGCCGGTCCCTTATTTCTCCGACAGCAACTTGGCAGGTATGCTGTGGCAAACATGCCTGGAACCCTGACTAGGAGTGGGGGGTCCCCAAACCTACTAAGTATTTGGATCCCTCAATCCAAAACACAGTGAACATTTCTAGCTGGGTGGTCTCCTTTGCTTCTTACAGCCTGATCTTTTCAGTTGCTGTGTTGGCAAATATATAATGACTCTATAGCAAAACTGCACACAACAGCAGGGTTCTGGTGTCTCCAGCCAACCCAAAACATTACAGATCAGTGCTATCGTACCAACCACCACCAGGGGCTAAGGAAATCCAGGGTATTTGGCGAGGTTATTTCAAGCCATATTGGCTTCAGCAGAGCCAGGATTACTGAAGCATGAGGAGATAGTTACAGCTGGGATCGTAATAAATAAATGAATAAATAAATAAATTTTATGTATACCCCACTCATCCGTCTGGGTTTCCTCAGCCACTCTGGGCGGCTCACAGCACATATGGTGGACAGGTAATCAACTGAGTTATTCACTTAAATAAAAGGGTGTTCCCTTTTTCTGAGTGGGACTGGAAAAGCTACTGGCAAGGGTCGCTAGGCACTAGCAGCATTTTAGTTTAGATGGACCATACTAAAAGCAAATTCATTCGAAATAAAAGTTATGTGCAAATAAAATCTACTCACTGCTACAGGACTCAAGCTCAAAATCTGTATCTTGCTCCTGAGTAAACTCATAAGCCTTCAGAAATGTATCCATGACCTTCGTGTACTTCTCATATGTGTTTTTATCAGTGGGGTTGAAGGAAATCTCCATTTTAAATACCTGGGGAATAGCTGACAGTCCTGGAAAGGGAAAAGAACAATCATGTAACACAGAGAGACACAGACCAAAGAAAACTGATCTGTAGCGTATTGTACTTCCCCCACCATGAAAAGGATCACATCCAAACTTTCCTTATGCAGCAACAAACCAGAATAATTTTGGAACATGTATAGGTGCAGAATATGAAATGCTGAAATTGTCACCTTCCTCACCCAGCAAAACAGAGGGAGCAGACTTTGGTGCTTATGGGCACAAGGCTTTTATTTTAGCTCTATTTGTTTGGAGGTAAAATACTTCATGAGCTTGAAAAATCTATAAGCTCTTCAAATTCAGAAATACCTTGTTTTGAAATTCTAAACTTAAGAACTACCTTTAAACAAATTAAAAAGTGCAATTTTATTCTCTCCACGTCTCTGCAGAATTTAAAGGTTCATCAAATGGTGAGGCTCATCTAACTCCCTCCTCATATGGCACTAGAGAGTTGTAGCATTTTCCTGGAGTGCACAGAGGACTGCACATTGGCTGTGTGTATACTCCGAATAACATAAAAAATCCCAGGGTGATTCTGGCCAGGGGCTCATGTTCCTGAGTCAGATTGCACAATTCACAAGGTATCTCAAAGCACTTCAGTGACTCCCTAAGTTTCTGATTTCCTCTGTGGCCTCAGCTGTCCCCAGAATTTCAATGCACAGCCTGAAATTTGGCAGGCTCCATCCACTCTTCATCCACTTATGTGAAAAGAAAGAAAACAAACCTTTATAAGCAGCTTTTTGATTCCCCATTACACTCACCAGGGGCAAAGCAGCTTCAGGTTTAACAGATTGGATTTGGACCCGAATAAGAAATTGAATCAAAATGACAGAGTTGCCCTGAAACAGATGAAGCTGCTTACAGAAATAATGCAATTCTTGTTGTCACTTCACATCCCTAACACAAAGGGGGGCGCCTTTCTCAAAAGCCCAAATGTATAGTCCATATAAGAGCTTCAGAAGTAGGATTACTGGCAGACACTACCCACAATAAAGCGCTCCTGTATTGTACATCATTCCAGAGATCCTACAGGTGAGACGATGTGCCTGAGTTAGCATGAAGGGCACCAGATTTCCAGAAGGACCCTTCACAAGCAGCTGGTTTTTCAAAAGATGGGGCAATGGAGAACCAGGCTGGATCTAGACACATCAAAGAAGCGTTTCAGTTAAACGCATTGTAAACTTTGTATGAGAAATCGGGCTGGCAAAAACGGAACTCCATAGTGCCAGCTGGTGTCACAGTGTTAGAATGCATAAACAACGCATATAAAATGTTCTTTCTTTGCCAGTGCAGCTGAGTCTCCAGTCTCTTTCCATTTATTTCACTGAAGGGGTTTCTAGGAAGGGAAGCTGTCCCTTGTTTTTGCAGCACCCACAAGTCACGTCAGCCAAACATGTGCCATGGCCCAGACAAGCCAGTTTTGAGTAAAGCCTGACAGTCAATCCTTGTTATGTTGCACAGCTTACGAACTGCAGAACAAAAAGTATATATACAGGTCTGTGAAATCCTAGGAGGGAAAACTGCACCCGCATTGCTCCACCATCTCAAGTACCCAAATGGGAAGGGATTCAGGTGCACAGACTCCTTACTAGATCAAAGGCAGCAGCTCTATCCAGGCATTCATTAACCATGGCAGATAATGAAAGTGCGGTGAAGGGAGGCAGGATACACTCCTGACTTACACATATTTTAATGAAGCCCCCTCTGCCCCCGCATTAGAACACCCTTAAACTATTAGTTAAGCTCACTGAACACACAAGATGTGTTAGTTAAGCTCACTGAACACACTGACTTACATGACTTCAAAAGGAGATCAAATTTATGCAGGATAAAGCTATCAGTGGCTACTTGTCATCATGGCCATATTCTAGCTCCTGGTTGGCTACACCTTACACCAGCCTTCCCCCACATGGTGCCTCCCAGATGTTTCGGAAGATGACTCCCACCAACCCTGATTTTCGACCATGTTTGGGGGGGGGCTGATTGATCCCTGTGCTCTGCAGGTTGGGGCCACTTGCATGGCCCATCATATCAGGAGGTCCATTTTGTATGATGTAAGAATTTGAACTTGGTGCGGAGGCACCCATCTTTAGGAATTTTATCCCCAGCCCCTGTGCATTACACATCAGACAACTGCTGCCTCTATTGTCTTTTCAGCACCTATCAAAGACCTTTCTCTTCCAGCATACTTTAGTGGAGATTTTTATCTCAGTCTTGCTCTGCATTGGACTAGAAACTGTATTTATATACGTTTTTTGCTGATGTGAAATTGCTTCTGGATGCTTCATGGGAAGCGATTCATCAATGATGAAATAAATAATAACTCAACACATGAATTAAGGCATCTTAGGAACAGTTTGCATAAACTGCATTTAGCTTGCATGAAAATGCCCAATCCAGTTGGGCTCTTGCCTGTGCCACTCGGCATACAAAGGTGAGAAAGGGGCAAGAGAGAATTACAAATAGTGACAGGAAGAGGCCCATAGTTGGAATGCAAAATGTTCAGCTATCATGCCACTCCACACTCATATCATTGAACTATCACTGCATTTGTTTTGTGGGTCAGATTAGGGCGGGGTGGTCCAGGAGCAGCAAAAACTGAACACAATAAATATATACAGTATTCTTATTCTAGAATAAGTTCTGTTTCTTTGGGGGGGGGTAGAGGCAAGGAGAAGGGAGGGAATGGAAGATGATATCTGCAAGGGACAGATACATGTCACCATTCCATACAAATGAATGCATTCCACATGTTCGTTCTCCCATAAGGTTCAGGTGGAGTTTTAATTGAATTACCCGATGCTTGCTTGATATCGATGCTGAAAGTAATGGGAGATGAAGTTCATGCTGCTTCGCTAACTGCCACATGCTGAGTTTGCTGTGGCACAAGCTCCGTTTCCCTTTGGCACATCTAACTTAGATCCGGCAGCCAAGACCTTTTCCAGACACTGCCATTATATAGCAGTTGTTTCTATAACCAGGCTGGGCTCTTGGTTCTCTTTCTGCTATGTCTCTTTCTCTCCTACCCCAGAATTCAGCAGGTTCAACAAAATAATTGGAGGAATTTAATGTAATAGGGCCTGAAACACATACAAAGTTTTATCCTTTATATGCCAGTTGAATACCAATTGCTGGAAGCCATAGGTCCTGCTTGTGAGCTCCCCTTTACAGCATCTGGTTGGCTACTTAGGATGCTGTACTAGATGAGCCATTGGCCTTATCCAGCAGGCTTTTCTTATGTTGTTCTTATCCTATGAGAGATTCCCAGGTAGGGGAATGAGTTGTAAAATCTGGGGCGACCCAAGAATCGTTTTGTGGACTGTTATGGGTACTGCTGTTTTACAACCAAGCTCTCCATCCTCGGACAGGCTGTCCCTACTGTTCTGCAGTGGCCCAGTTTGTGCAACATGGCAAATCATAATTAAATACTTTACCATAAAAACATATTTCACTCCTCATCTGGGATGGGCGAGAGCATTGTGTCCAAACAGGAGCTAGCATTTCGCTCAAAGAAATCGCCACAACTGGTAAGTCAAAAAAGAAACCCTGACTTCATTTCGTGGCTTGTTGGGAGAGAAGCAACCTATGATCTGGATGCAATGCTAAATCAGGGGGCCATGGCTTGGGAGTCATCTGTGCATTCACTTTTTAAAACACACACACACACTAAAAATCAATATGGAAGAATAACTGTGTCATGAAACAGTCAAGTTAAACAATATCAGGTAGCAAACGGTAGTTTAAAGATGTAGTTCTAGGCTTTGCAGGGCTCTTTTATTTGCCAGCATTGGGATTTCTTAGTTAGAATCATACAACTTTCACACAAACCCAGCACACATTTTCCGCTCAGTTAGCATTTTAGATCCCCAAACTGCCCCCCCCCCAAACCATGGACCACTTGAAAATGGCTCATTTTTTCTGCCTGTTGTAGCAATTTTAGTGCACTATGCTAGTTGCTGTATGATTTCTAGTTGCATTATGGTTTTACTGCAGTTTATTGCATTACAATCTGAATTTCACAGAATTAAAAATACAACAAAATACAATACAAGTAGTAAAGAAAATAGCAATATAATTAAATATCAATAAGAATATTTAAAATGGACATGCTGCAGACCACTTGGATGAAGCTCATGAGTTTGGGGACCCCTGCCCTAGGCCTTACACATGTTATGTGTAGATCTGTATTCACTTTCGGGTGACGAAAGTGGGTGATGACTCAAAAGTTTAAAACTCTTATGCAGTGAAATCCTATGCACATTTGCCTAGAAGTTAGTCCCACAGCATTCCATGGGTCTTACTTCCTTGCCAGTGTAAGGCTTAAGCACTGCTGCCTAAATTGTTTATAGCAGCCATCCACCACCCCAATATACATTCTGTTTTCTGACTATCTTAAATTGGGTCTCCATAATAAAATCAGTTCTCATGCCAGATTTCATCCTCATATCTGGAATATTAATAATGGTAGTCAACAATTTGCTGATCAACTGCCTCAGGGTCATTATATTTCCCCCTGTAGTTGAAATTCTTGCACATGCAAGATTATTTTTGCTGAGTGGTGAGGCTGCCTATTCCATGTACATGTCAGAGGAAGAACACTCGTGCCACAGTTCAGACATTACAGCAGCACACGTGCTTTTCCTAGTAAACATGGATTAGTGCAGCACTGGAAAGATCAGCCCATGAAAAGGCTCGCACATTACAAAGAAATTGCTTGCACCTTACTATTCTAAAAACAGAAACGCCATTTGTCTCTCTACAGGCTATTTGAGAACTAAACAGAAATCTTTCATTAATTCTTAAAATACAATCCAACACACACACACACACACACACACACACAAAGGGCTTAATTTATTTCCACCTTTACTTTCCACAGCTTTGCACTGCATGCCTACCTCTCCAAAATAAATAAACGTGTCCTGGCTCTTGCTAAAGGGCAAACAAGAATAACTCCTTCCAACAGCTCTGCCCTGCTCAGTAACCTAAGACCAACAATGCAATGTGGGCATGTACGACAGGAAGCAGGAGGAGAAAGGCACTCAAATGCTACTAAAGAATTCAGGAAACAAACATCGTGCCAGTAGCTCACACTTACCAAAGGCAAGTCCAGCTGGCAGCCACTTAAGGCACCCACTGGGATCCTGCAGACCCCGGGGATGAAAGCAGATTTGTTCGTTTTGCTGCTATTCTGAGGGCTGATTCATGAAGAAAAGGCATGTGCTACAGTCCTAACTAGAGTGAATCACTTTAAACTACTGGGTCATAGAGAACTGTGTTAAAAGCTTCCTGCATGTGTAAAAGCTACTACATTAGGGATGAGGGCTGTTAGTCAAACTTTGTCCGAGTGTGTTTGAATGAGGATCCTGCAGTAGAGATCATTCACTAGGTTCCCCCTTTGAAACAAGAGTATTTCCTTTCTCCCCGGTGTAGCATTTGTTCCCAGAACCATCTGAGTCATAAATCAAACGAAGTGGAAAGTTTCCAGTGTGATGCTCCATTTCTAAAAAAGCAGATTACAGTAACTGACAAGCAGGAAGCGATTGGTTGCAAATAAAGTCAGCAGATAGAGAATAACAAGACTGGCAAAATTATTGCCTAGATATTCATATGAATTACTATCAAGCTGGCCAAATTTCTGCATCATTACCCAATTGCATACCCTGTTTCTCATATTTTAAGACATACCCATAAAATAAGCCATAGCAGGATTTTTAAGCATTCAAGGAATATAAGCCATACCCCGAAAATAAGACATAGTGATAGGCGCAGCAGCAATGCCGGCCGCGGCAGGAGGAGGAGGAAAAAAATAAGACATCCCTTGAAAATAAGCCATAGTGTGTTTTTTGAGGAAAAAAATAAATATAAGACGTGTCTTATAATATGAGAAACACGGTAGTCAACATTGAGGGTCATGATCAATGCATGTCCCCTCAATAAACATGGCTTACTTCCAAGTATGATGAACTCTGGACCCAACTCATTGCATTTATTTATTTAAATGTTCATACCCCACCTTTCCATTAAAACACCTGAATGTGGCTTACAGTGATAAAAATCAAGGAAAAATACTTTTTTTAAAAAAAGATGAGGGAGATCAGGAAACAACAAAAGTTCGACTGAAATCCTGGAATGTTTAACAAGGTCAGCCATTCAGCAGGTTCTGAGATTTATCTGGTGAAAGGTTACAGCTGTTTGTATTCCATCAAAGAGAATCAAGAAGAGCCGGTTATGGATACACCTCCTAAGAAAGCAAGTCTAATACCCATGGTGGAGTTAACTGTTCAGTTACAACTGGTTACATACAGGATTCCACCTTCTTTCCAAATGTGGTTGCCCCTTTCACCATCATTACTGCTAATAATTACCGAGCCAATTAACTATGTATATGCCAGCAGTCGTTCAAAGTGTCATATGAGACACACTGTGGGCAGTTCTGAGACCCCGACAACCTTTTTTCCTTGGCAGCAGGTGGACTGGATGCCATTTTAAAATATGGACTTCTTTACGCATTGCGTAAAGTGCTGGAGGAGACTCTTGAGAGTCCCATGGACTGCAAGAAGATCAAACCTATCCATTCTGAAGGAAATCAGCCCTGAGTGCTCACTGGAAGGACAGATCCTGAAGCTGAGGCTGAAGCTCTAATGCTTTGGCCACCTCATGAGAAGAGAAGACTCCTTGGAAAAGACCCTGATGCTGGGAAAGATTGAGGGCATAAGGAGAAGGGGACGACAGAGGACAAGATGGTTGGACAGTGTTCTTGAAGCTACAAACATGAGTTTGACCAAACTGCGGTAGGCAGTGGAAGACAGGAGTGTCTGGCGTGCTCTGGTCCATGGGCTCATGAAGAGTCGGACACGACTAAACGACTAAACAACAACAACGCATTGCAAACAGACCCTAGCCCAACTGCCCAAATATTCCAAAAAATTGCTTGGGTCAGCATGCCTTTTAAAAATCCAGACTGCTGGACTTTGAATTTTGAGCAGCGGGGCATGAGTGCCTAGACAGGGTCTGGAAAACTTCCATTTTTGTTCACTAGGATATTTGGCCAATCTTGCCAGGTGGTCTAGAGAGGCACAGATCCTGGCATGATGCCTTCAGCTCAGGGAGCTGGACAAGAGTCACAGACTCAAATAACTCATCAAAACCCAGCAAGTCTACATTCGGCACTAGATAGAGTCGTTTCCCCCCGTGGTGAAGCCAAGAGCACAGTAAGGAGCCAATTGAAGGGGCACAAATTGTTTTTAGACACAGAGAGCTATGTGGTTCTGCCAAGTTAATAAAGTAGGGATTAACACCATTATAGCTCCCAAAAAATGAGCAGTGAGGACAAGCTCAGGTCCAGTTTTTTTAGAGCCCAGAGCAGGGTGTACTTGGCAGTAGTCCCTCATCAATATTGATTGCCCCTGCAATGCCCAATACCACTTGCTCACACACACCCTGCAGCAGTGCTGCTTCCATCATCAACCTTGGCCTTCCCTGAAGTTAAGCAGGCTTACCTGGTAGTGGTGCTGTAATGGGAGGAGTAAAACAGCACCACAACAGCCAGCCCTTTACAGCACTAATAGATAAGCCCACGAGTGAGTGAGAGCAGGCAAATAGTGGCTGCAGCAGCACAGTCACTGGGGGAGCCCAAGCGATGAGAGGCCAGGGGTGTCCAAGTAAGATGTCAGCCCATTGGAACTCATTCTCCATTTTACCCTCATAATTCACCAGTGAGGTAGGTGAGGCTGAATGCAAATGGTCCAAGGTCCCCCAGTGAGCTTCCTGGCTGAGTGGGGTTTTAAACCATGGTCTCCTGGGCCCAACATTTTAACTGCTTCACCTCACTGTCCCCTCTTGAGAAACTGAGGGCTGTTTCATTCATGTATGAATTCTGGGACTGAGAGAGACTCTCTTCCTGCTGGAATTTCTAGAAACCAAATCCACAGAGTGCATGTCATGACTTCTTATCTGGGTTTCTGGCTCACGTACATCATTGGTGTCTATGAATACACAGTGAGAAATCCACATGCCACTACTGTTACATGTTACATTCTATAAATGAATCTCTGGCAAATTCCTACAGAAATTGCCTTTTATGCAGGAATTTTGTGGTGTTAAATCAGTCCTTAATCAGACCTTGATCAAGACTGGGTGGAGCATACATAATCCTCAACATAATTCCTATGCTCTATTTCTGTTAGAATAGAAATGCCCACGACAACTGACATCAAAGGTTAAGGCAGCAAAACAGTATACATTAGGCAATCCTTTTAAGTGTCATGGTCCTAACCTAAGCCAGTTATCATGCCAATTATAAGATATTGAAAAAGGTTTCCACCTAGTGGCACTATATAATGTTGGCTGCAATATTTGTCTTAGGATAACCATTTATGCATTGCATTGCTAAAAAACAGAGGATGAGATGGTTGGACAGTGTTCTCGAAGCTAAAACTGCGGGAGGCAGTGGAAGACAGGAGTGCCTGGAGTGCTATGGTCCATGGGTTCACGAAGAGTCGGACACGACTAAACAACAAAAAAATTAAATAGAAAATGCATCACGGGGAAAATGGGTTGCAGAAGAGAAGCAAATATTTGAGTGTGTTAATTCATAGGTACAGATGCAAATTTAGAAATGATTGTGATAAGTTTAATAGAAATACCGTACTCCTCACCCTAGTGGCGGAAACTGTGCCTGTTCAGTCTCTTGACTGAGGGGCAACATCAAGACCCACCCCCACCCCCCCATTCTGCCTTCTGGTAGTTTGTCTCTTTAAACCAGACTTGGACTAGACAGCCCTTCAAATGGAGGACTATCCTATGTAAACTAAGACATATGACCATCCTAGTTTGCCATCCACTCTGTCTCTCTCATAATGGAAAACCAGTGTGGTGGCAATTGAACTGGAGGACACAACCGGCTAGAACCATGGGCTCAGACATACTGTCTGGCTGTCCACAAGGGACAGCAGGCACACAGAAGAGGCGATGTGCTTGAAATGGCACTAGCCAAAAAAGGCATTTTAGCCAAAGTGCAGTTCGAGAGAGAGATCTTGCTGGATCATGCCTATGGCTCATCTAGTCTAGCCCAGCAGCATCCTGTTCTCACAGTGGCTAACCAGATACCTATGGGAAGCCCATAAGCAGGATCCGAGCATGACAGGGTTGTCTTCCCATGATTCCCAGCGGCTGGCATTGGGATGCCTACCATTGCAACAGTGAGGGTACAACAGAGACATCACAACACACTGTGATAATGTTATCTGTCCTCTCTGCTAGAAACATCTAACATACTGTACCTGGAATGTTCATGCACGGAATAGCTGCTGTGCCCTTAATCACACAGCCAGCATCCTGGCTGTCACAATAATGGCAGCCTGCACGGCATAAGGAGCAGAATGGCTACACACACACTGTGTATGGTATGCAGAAATGAAGTTGTGTGCAGATACTCTTAGGGGGGTAACTTCTAGCATTACATCTGTCAATGAGCAGACACGCAAGTAAGACTTTGCAATATGTAGTGGAAATGCCTGGAAAGAACCACTAGTACATTTCCCTTGTGGGAGAAAGGCATGTTTGGACATTACCATTTATTGCAAAGAGTCTGCTTCTATTGCTGCATGTTGTAATACCTAATAAGGTGCGAAGAGGCCAAAGAGATCTTAGATATGAAACTCTAAAGTTGCTCTAAATGCTATTTCAGAGACCAGATACTCACTGCCATTTTGCTGCTTTCCATAAGCTGTTAGCAGTGCAATCAATCATGTCGCCATCATATGCAGGGCACTTTAAACGGTAGCAGCCATGGAAGACCTCCTGGTCAGTTTCTGGCAAGAATTTCCTGGTCCGCAGCCCTTCACCACTATGCTAGCCTTCCCTTCTGTGTCTGTGATTGCTTGCATGTCTTACTTTGTGCAAGTGACCACAGAAGTAAAGATGTGGTTCCAGAGCCAAAAGAAGTGTGCAGCTGAAGAATGAAGCCCAATAGGCACTTTTCGTCCACTGCTGCCTTGATTGCTAACTCATTATATAGCAGACGTTTCCACTAGGTTATTGTAAGCTACCTTGTTCATTGACCCCTATTTCTTCAACACAGTAGGAGAAATCCAGCAATGTGGCATGCAACACCAATTTATCAGATTATTGCTTGAGAAAACTGTTTACTCACAGCTACAAGGAACAGCGACCAGCTACAGTAGCATTAAAAATACAATGTTCCAACATTTGTTCCAACTTGCATCCTGAACTGACGTCTTTGCTTCAAATGGGGGCAGCCAATGGAAAAAAAACAGTGGTTCAGCTGGACCTCAACATGAATGTGTGTAGGCCTTGCTGGGGATTCAGTGAGGAGGAAATGCATTTTGCTCTGGGAGCTAGCCCACCAAGCAGCATTCTGGCAGTGTTGCTGCAGCCGTTTAAATACTATACTGCTATTAAAAGCTTCTGAAGAGTTTTATAGTGAGCAAGAGGGAGGAAGGGGAGGGAGACATAAATGATGACGGCCTCCAGCATCAAGCAACCCTGGGGTCATTTGTAATGTGGAAACTAGCAGTTGCAAGACTCCATGCACACACACACAGCTGGTTCCTGCTAACCGCTGGGAATGGATAATGCAATAATAGAGGCTTGGTAGTTACTGTTCTGTCAAATCATCCTGATTACTTACATATGGCCAGCTTATAGGCACAGGTTAACTGTCATTTTCTCAATGACTGTGTACACACCCTACATTTAAAGCACCCCCCCCCAAAAAAAATACATGGAAGCTGTAGTTTTCCCATGCCAGAGCTGCATGGGTCTGAACAAACACAAACCCATGTGTTGCAAAATGTAACAATCTACAAAAATGCAAATGCAACACACTGGCTAATAACTGTTAGTGAATATATATTCAGTTATGATGTCATTCAAAATACAGTGGTACCTCGGTTTAAGTACACAATTGGTTCCGGAAGTCTGCACTTAACCTGAAGCGTACTTAACCTGAAACGAACTTTCCCATTGAAAGTAATGGAAAGTGGATTAATCCGTTCCAGTCGGTCCACGGAGTACTTAAACTGAAGTGTACTTAACCTGAAGCAAACTTTCCCATTGAAAGTAATGGAAAGTGGATTAATCCGTTCCAGTTGGTCCGCAGAGTACTTAAACTGAAGCGTACTTAACCTGAAGCGAACTTTCCCATTGAAAGTAATGGAAAGTGGATTAATCCGTTCCAGACTGGTCCGCGGAGTACTCAACCTGAAGCGTACTTAGCCCAAAGTATGAGTGTAATTGGTTCTGGAATTCCGTACTTAACCTGAAGCGTACTTAACCTGAAGTGAACTTTCCCATTGAAAGTAATAGAAAGTGGATTAATCCGTTCCAGATGGGTCCGCGGAGTACTTAAACTGAAAGTACTCAAACCGAAGCATACTTAAACCGAGGTATGACTGTATACGAATAAGCCACTTCAAAAAAATTGATATATCATACGACACATCTCAAAAAAATATACAAGTAACTACAAGTTGTATATCTATCAGAGTCAAACAAAGATTCAATGAATAGCAAGGAACGACAAGCCGTCTCTCAAAGGAAGATGTCTCACAAAAGTCTCAAAGGAAGACGTCTCTCCGAAGTCTCAAAACGGCAGTATATCCGGAATAGTACAACTGTTTTGGAATAAAGTCTTCATCAGCGAACAATTATCAATGAAATATTCATACTACCGGTAGTAGGGATCATGCTAGTGGATCAGTGCTGACTGGCGCTAACAAATAAGCTAAAAATTAAGACCCCTGTGAAGTTTCATGTTATCCTTTCATGTCACAGATTGTTCCCCAGCCCAACCAATGCCACTCCAATCCTAAACATATTTCTAGACAAGTGAAATGGGCAGTTTCAACATCTGAATAAGCATAATTCAGATTATAGCCCAAGGGGCAAAACGGAAGGTAGTTAACTTATTTAGCAGCTAGCCGAGATTAGAAAGCAGATGTTCTGAGCACAACGTAAGACTCCCAGCACCAGACAGCAAGCACTCAAGGGGGCCGCTTTGGTTGGCACGTGAGGGATGGCAGAAAGTTAAGCAAGTGGTTTTCCTCTCATTCAGTGAGACTTTCCCTTCCTCACTTTCCCCCTTTAACCCCCCCCCCAAAAAAATCTGCTCCAGGGGGTTATTCTAAAACAGTAATTGCTCCTTTAGGGATTATTAGACTCAGCGATGGCACATCATTCTCTCGTTTATTTTGGGGCTGCTTTTGAATCTAAGGATGTGTGCCATATATATAGGTACTGTCCACAACTGTGCTAACATTTACTCCTGGACTGTATGCACACACATAACTGTTCCTTGGTTCATATATGAACAGAGAACTCCTGTGCTGGGGATAGTCCTGCCTCTAAGCTGCAAAGAGGAATACACCGGTGATGAGAATCCACCAGAACTAACCCTTCCCTCATCTCCAGGTAACGTCTTTACAGTGTTCTGTTTTGCGCACAATCATGTTGTCCAGCTATCATCAGTGGCATAGTGTGCATTTTATCAGCTCATGCCAATTTGCCAGGAGTGACACCTCCTGGACAGGTAGAGCCTTTTCATCACTGGCACCTCACTTGTGGAATACCCTCCCCCAAAGAAACTGGGTTGACACCCGCTCTGCTCTTATTTAGATGCCAGGTTAGGACATCCTCAGAGGCATTTTTATGATTTTATGTCTCTCAAGCATAAATTAGCTTTAGGAATTTTCCACTCTGCTGTTAATTGTTTCATGGCATTCTTTTATTCTTGTGTTGTTGTTGTTGTTTGTGGATTTAAATTTGTAGACTGCCTTAGATAAATTTGCAGGGAAGCATGGTGTATAAAAGTTTGAAATGAACTGAAACGAAAATTCTTTCCATTTTCCTTTTTTGTGTGTGCCTTGTGCCAGGCTGCACCCTGTTCCAGAACATACTTTTATCCTGCATTCATCCTGCTCATTCTTCCACAATACTTCTAACTGCAATGACTTTTCTGAACTGCCCTAACTGTGCTTGCCCCTCCATTCACTAAATGATCCCCTTCTGCATCATTGCCAATCCGAATCACAGTGTTTTCTTCCCTAAGGTTGAGAACCCAGAGCCCTCCAGCTCTTGCTGTTCCACAACTCCCACTGTATCAATCTTTGGGCCCTGCTGGCTGGGGCTGATAGGAATTGGAATCCAGCAATATCTAGAGAGACATGTCCCACCCACCCAGTGAACATTCAAGATAAAGGTCCATTTCCTTTTGGCACAGACTCTTATTACGCAGTCTGCACAAATGGTTAACTGCTAACGGAGTCAAAACTAAACTGAAAGTAGAACCGCCTACTTTTAGCCTGAAATGGCAAGCAGACAGCAAATGCCTGGTGAGAAACCCAGTTTGCCCTGTGATGAGTGATGGTGCTTAACACAGCTTATATGTGTACGCAATCCCCAAGAAGTAACTCAAATGTCAAAGGAGGCACCAAGAAGGTACTGTGCCACATAGACAACAAATATTCTTGTGGCACCTTAAAGGCTAGAACCCCCTTCAGAATCTTGAGATATTATTCTCAGTTGGCAGGTATATAATATTCCTTATGGGTGTGGGGGGTGATGGTTAAAACAGTAGAGTAAAATGGAAATTAAATGCAAAATGTATAGTCTGAGACAGCTGGGGAAAGGCTGTAGCTCAGTGAGAGCCTCTGCTTTGCATGCAGAAGGTTTCAGAGTCAATCCCTGCCTTTTCCAGATGGGATGGGAGAGAACCGCGCCTGAAATCCTGGACAGCTGCTGCCAGTCAGTGCAGACAATACTGAGTTAGATGGACCAATGATCTGACCTGGTACAAGGCAACTTCCTATGTTCCTAATTCAATTAAAAGTTTGGTGTGTGCAAAATAAGTACAGTGACCATTCCCAGCAGCAGTAACTGGTGATCCCATAAACACCCATGTTTTGCTATGCTGATGGGCACCTGTAGTGGGACAAGACAACACAGTCCATGTCCAAACAGACAGAATCAAACTTCTTGATTAATTGTAATTCAGTGGCCTTGTGCAGGAAGTCTCCCTTTAAAGTGCCTTTGTTGAAGAATGGAAACTTTAAATTAACTTAGCAACACTAGAATGGTTGCATTATTATCAATTAGCAGCCACTTAACTGAATTGTGACTGGCTGCACTTTCTGGTTTTCGCTGCCATTTGAGACAATTGCTCACTACTTTCCTCCCACTACACTAGCATATGTGTGTACACACACACCTGTCAACTTCATGTGTCTGATGAAGTGGATTCTGTTCTGTAAAAGCTTGGGTCATAATAAATATGTTAGTCTTGAAGGTGCTACAAGAGTCCTTATGTATTTTTTGCTGCAACGGACTAACACAACTACCCCTCTGGACGTTGTACCATGAAGATGAAGCACAAATAAGCCCATGTGGAATGGTCTGCAGTCTAATCAGACACAGAATCCTAATAGGCAACAAAGGATCAACTTAAAATTAATTGATGCACATCTCTGCCTTTCCCTGATTTTCTCTCCAGGGTGCCCAGAAGCAAAGGTGGGCAGAGGGCTCTTGCTCCTTTAACAGGTATGTAGAAGAGAGATTTTACCAGAAGCAGCTTCTCCTGAAATATTTGATGCTACCCAACTATGAGGGAGATAGGAGTCCTTCATCTTCATATCTGAGGCTCTCTGAGGTGACCTGCCCTTAGCAATAAAAGTCTGCTTCCTTAGAAAGTGAATTTGTTGTGTCACAGCACCATAGCACTTTAATCCACTTGAATAGATCATTCTAATTAGGCAGCCAGTGATTCAATCCCTCCCACCAAATATTAATAGTCTGGAAGTGACCCTTCTCTCTTCCCTACCCACACTGTTTTAATGGAGAGTTAAACCATAATAACAAGTGGTAATTGTGACACTAAAGATGAGGTCTGAACTAACTTTGGCTCCCAGCCCATCAGTTGAAGACTGATTGGTCTTCAGCTGGTGGGTCAGAGCTCACTACTGAATCACAGGTGGGGAACCTGAGGCCCTCCAGATGTTGCTGGACTTCTGCCCATGGCCAATGGTGAGGGACAATGGAAAGGTGGGTCTCAGGTCTGAAAAGGTAGAAGGCTACTGGGCTAGAGTATTGGGCTTGGATGCCCAGCCTTAAAACTCAACTCTGCTATAAAGCCTTGAGCAAACCAATCTTTGCCTAACTAAGGTCACAGAGGTTGTTGCTCTGAACTTACCTGAACTTACTAGAGGAGCAATGAGATAAAAACCCATTGGGAAATTACACCGAGAACTGGAGGGCACACTTTTCTAGCAGGGCTGCCCCAAGGCATTTTGGCACCTGAGGCAAACCACAAAAAATGACACACACACCCCAGCCAGGAAGAAGAGATGAGTCAAGATCTACATCAGGAACAAGAGAGGAAATCAAGCTTATCCAACGGTTTAAGTTGGAATCGAAGGCTGTTGGCAGGGAGAGAAAAGTCCTGCTCTGAGTCTCACCAGGCAGATACAGAGCCTGGGAGACCCCAGAAAGCAGCTCCCACCATCTCTTCCCTAGGGGTGGGAGAAGATTGGTGGTGCCCCCTATTCACCAAGAGAAGCGGCACTGCTGTGGGGGGGGGGGCGAGCGCAGAGGAAGTGGCAGATCTGGCCCACAAGGAGTGTGATGCAGCCATTGCTGCTGCTGCAGCAGCATAAGTAGTAGTAATGGGCAATTCATTCCTTGGGAGCCAGATCTGCTGCTCTCTGTGGATCCTGCTGCCTGAGATTGAGCCGGCTCTGCTTTCTAGTGAAACAACAGGCAAGCCAAAAATTCCTTCTTTGTTACCAACTCACCTGTGCCTGACCCTACAAGTTTTGAGGAAATAAAGAAGGCCATGAAACTACTGAAAGAGGCAGTCAAAACCCAGCAGCTCTAAATAAAATCCACTGCGTCACAATAAGCAAGCACACAGCACTCTTCTGTGGGGGGGGGCAGCTTTGACCAGCACCCCTCATCAGTGCACATTGTTACCTGGGGGTGCTACTCGGTCCTGATACTTGGGCTCGAATTCGCTGATGGTGAGCAGCATGACTTGAATGGTCCCAATGAAGATACCAGCCAGGCAGCCGTAGAAGATCACATAGAAGAGTAAGATCTTAACTGTGGCAAGAGAAAAAATAAACACAACAGTCAAGGATGGAAGGTTAATTATGCAATAGGCCATTTGGGTACAAGCACCAAGTTCTGCAACAATTGCAATTAAAGAATCACGGAGTTGGAAGGGGGTTCAAAGGTGATGGAGCCCAACCAGAGATGTTGTTGGACTTCAACTCCCATCAGCCCCAAGCAGCATGGCCAGTGGGGAAGGATGATGGGAGTTGGAGTCCAACAACATCTGGAGGGCTACAGGAAATCCTGTTACAGAACCCCAAAAGCAAGGCACTCAAAGAATAACACGTCATTGAAAATAGCCTGGACAGACCTGAAAATACTATTTGTGGTATCGTATCTCTCTCTTTCTCTCTGGCAGAGAGTCAGGACTGCTGCTCACAGAGGGAGCAATACTAGGCATATTTATTTAGAAGTTCTGTAGAGCTCAATGCCCTTAATCTTATATAGGACAGAAAAAATTGTGGGGCATAGGTCTGTTCATTGATGGTTAGGCCAAGGGAGCCGGCGTTTGTCCAAAGACAGTTTTTCCAGGTCATGTGGCCAGCATGACAAAGCCACTTCTGGAGAACCAGAACAGCGTACTAGACAGACACGTAGAACCTCCAAATGAAGAAAAATTAATACCTGCTGCTTTCTGCCCATTGTTGTATGGAGAGGAGGAAGAGAGTGGAATGCCCTACTTAGAGAAACTGACTAGTTGGAAATTCAAACCGGAGCATTCCTTTAAGAAAGGAGGATCCACTGCAGAATTTTATTGTGCGTCTCACTATAATAGGCTCTAAACATAGTGGGTCATGGAGTGAACCTGGGACCTATCATACCTGCCCAACCCCAACATGTGGTCAAGAACGTACAGACATGATTCTGCAGGGCCTTTACATGGGACCCATCAGAATAGGAAAGAGCTACTGTGGATTACAGGTGAAACTCGGAAAATTAGAATATCGTCAAAAAGTGCATTTATTCAGTAATGCAACTTAAAAGGTGAAACCAATATATGAGATAGATGCATGATATGCAAAGCAAGATATGTCAAGGCTTTATTTGTTGTAATTGTAATTATTTATCGTTAGGCGGGTCAATTATAAATGAAATGTAATTAATGAAATGTAATAGCGATGTTTATTTTTATATTATTGTAACTATTTGTTTAATTACTGTGGAATTTCCAAAAGAAAGCAATTGTAAAAATTAAAAGAAAAAAAAAGTTGCATTACTGAAATAAATGCACTTTTCGACGATATTCTAATTTTCCGAGTTTCACCTGTATGTGGGCTAGGTTCATATGAGCACAGAAATACATGGGCTACATGCAATGGCAGAGAGCTCTTAGTGAGGCACAGGGAGGCAGCTACCGGTAGAAACTCTTGCACCAGTGTAAATGAGCCTTCACCACCAAGTAAATGTGCTTGTGACTGTGACCCAGTTTGGGGGAGTCACATCCATATCTGAAGATGCATGAAAATTCAATTCCCTGTAGCTCAGATGGTTAGAGCATGGCACCGATAACACCACGGTTGTGGGTTCAATCCCCATACCAGCCACCTGCATATTCCTGCATTGCAGGGGGTTGGACTAGCTGACCCGCGGGGTCCCTTCCACCTCTATGAACACATCAAGAAACGTCTTTTGCCCAGCATTTATTTGAACTGTGGCCCTGTGATCCTATGCGCCCCAGACAACTTTTAGCTTGCTTTTATGTAGTGTAAAAGCATCTTGTAAAAGTCACACATTTGACTGTACTTCGAGTTGTAATCAGCTAGATTCATATGCAAATTACATACTGTATGCAATTAAAGGGTTTTTGTTGTGGTTTAGAGAAGGCAAAGGGGGACATAAAACTTTATTACTGGGGTTGTTCCCAATAATTGTGCGCATACTGAAATCTGGTTTTATCAGTTGCTACTTTAGAGGGCACAAGGAGAAGGGGACGACAGAGGACGAGATGGCTGGACAGTGCTCTTGAAGCCACCAACATGAGTCTGACCAAACTGCGGGAGGCAGTGGAAGACAGGGGTGCCTGGCGTGCTCTGGTCCATGGGGTCACGAAGAGTCGGACATGACTAAGCGACTAAACAACAACAACAACTTTAGAGGGATTAGCTCTATAACATGCTGTGCTAGGCATCACATGGTGAAGATGCCAACTCATGTCCTAGTTTTTTGTACAGTGGTACCTCGGGTTACAAACACCTCGGGTTACAAACACTTTGGGTTACAGACTCCGCTAACCCAGAAGTAGTACCTCGGGTTAAGAACTTTACCTCAGGATGAGAACAGAAATTGTTCCCCGGCGGTGCGGTGGCAGCGGGAGGCCCCATTAGCTGAAGTGGTACCTCAGGTTAAGAACAGTTTCAGGTTAAGAACAGGTAGGTAGCCGTGTTGGTCTGAGTAGAAGCAAAATAAAAAAATTCCTTCAGTAGCACCTTAAAGACCAACTAAGTTTTCATTATGGTATGAGCTTTCATGTGCATGCACACTTCTTCAGATACACGGGTTAAGAACAGACCTCCAACACGAATTAAGTTCGTAACCAGAGGTACCACTGTACTAAGAAGTCCACAGCAGCAAACATGTTAGTACTTAAGAGACCCAGTGCAAGAGTACAAATGGGTGTAGTGGTTAAAGTGTCAGGCTAGGACCTAGAAGACCACGGTTCAAATCCCCACTTACTGGGTGACCTTGGGCCAGTCAATGCTTCTCAGCCTAACCTACCTCAATGGGTTGTTGTGGGGATTAAAAGAGAGGGAGAACCATGCATGTTGGATAAAAAGTTGAGAAATAAATGAAATAAATAAATAAAATATTGGAGGCCCCATCTGCACTAAACATTTAAAGCAGTATTATGCCACTTTAAACAGTCACTGCTTCTCCCAAAGAATCCTGGGAACTGCAGCTTCTTAAGGGAAAAAGCTTTCTGACAGTAGGAGCTGCTCAGCAGTGAAACAGTCTCCCATGCGAGGTGGACTCTCCTTCCTTGGAGGTTTTTAGACAAGAGAGGTTGGGTGGCCACCAGTCATGGATACTTTAGCTGAGATTCCTGCATTGCAGAGGGTTGGACGAGACCCTTGGGGTCCCTTCCAGCTCTAAGATTCTATGATTCTAAAGGGGTGCTGAGAGTTGTTATGAGACCCTATTCTCCGCACGGAGCTACAATTCTGGTTTAACAGTCAATCCCTCTTTCCTGGGAGCTCTCATAATTTTATTTCTTTCAGGGGGACAGGGGTCTGCTAACAACTGTCACTCAGCACCCTTAACAAACTACACTTCCCAATATTCTTCGGATGGGGGAAAATATTTTCTATCTAAAGTGCTAAAATAGCCCTTTAATAGTATGGTGCAGATAAGACCTATGTGGAGGGACCATAAAGGAGTTAACACCAATACAGAAAAGTTGCCGGTGAAAGAGGAAACCCTAATCAAATAGGGGTTGTTTTCGTTTTCCTTTGAGGGAAATTAGACATGGAGACCAGCAGCAGTACTTTTTTTTTCACACTTGGGGCTAACACACTCTTTGGTAACCAGGCAGCAGTAGGCAAATAGCTGTGACGTCAGAGAGATTTGGACATTTTTTCCAGAGTACAGTCATAGGAGGTGCTGTTGTAACAAGCCAAAGAGTATGTCCGTTTACAGCAAGGTGCTGTACTATTATTATTATTATTATAAAATCAAAGTGTTTCAAAGAGTGAGGAGTCAGGTGTTTTAAGTCAGATTTCTGACCAGGGTGTTAACAAAAACCAACCACATCAAAGAACACAGCCTACTGTGTGCTATGGAAGGCATCTACTATATGAAGAAAGTGCATGGGCTATAAAAGAAACAAAACAGCTTATTTCCCAAGACATAGGTAATAGCCTCAGCTGGTCTAGCTGTTCGGAAAGAAGAAATCAGGGACATTTTACTGGCCCTTCCAGCAACCAGGCATCTTTGCTTCTAAGGGATTCTAAGCAACAGAATCTCTGAAGACAGGATTTTGTCTGGACACCCATTTTGTAGCTCAATCTCTCTGTGGATTCCAGCTCCTCTCCCATTGTTGGCCAAGAATCCCCTTTTGCATATGCCTTCTATGCAGACTCTGGCCAAGGATTTGAACCGGGAAGCTCCGGATGTGTGACATTTCCAACAGGACATTGACTGGCTGGAGACAGTGCAAGTCTGGCAGCAGCAGCAGCTGGCAGAAACTCATGCGTGACTACAAAAAAGTTCCTATACCAATACGTGAATCATTTCAAAAATAACACCATAACCTTTTCTCTCTCCCCCCCTGCCATCTTTAAAAAAGAAGCTATTTATAACGTCAGGTCCTCTTAAATAAATCCATTCTTATTCATTACAAACAATCTTTCTGCTCCCCCTTTCCTTGGATCCATTTGCTGTTTTGGCCTTAGTAATCAGAGATGTTTCTAAATTTGCACAGAGAGTTTTAGAAGGGAATGGAAAGTTCTAGATAAGACGGAAACTCCTCTGATGGATGGATCTACAGAGACACTCAAGATCACCTGCGGAAACCTCAGCAGAGGGAGGAGGAGATTCAAGGGCACCCTCCCCTCCCCCCTTCAAGGGCAGACAGATCTAAATGCTTCCAATGCCAAAAAGCTCTGGGCATGCTCCATGCTACCCCTATGGGTATTGCTATACACTTTTCTATCTGCTAACAACAAAGGGAGGGGGTTGTGTTAAGCGCTTATTGTCTGTCATCAAAGGAGCCTGTTCAAAATAAATGCTACCCTCTCCACAAAGCAGGTTAGGATACAGTCAACAGCAACATGGAGCATTATGAAGTGTCATATTGAAAGAAGGAAAAGCAGTGGGAACAGTTCGATGCTCAGGCACCTTTCGGAGGTGTAAGCAAATGGAGGAGAAACTGTGTGTTTGCCTGAAAACCTTCAGTGTCCTTTGCATTTGAGCCGGCTTGTGCAATGCAGAGCCAAGGTGGTCAACTGGGGAAAGGGCCTCAGCCCTGGACCAGGAAGCAAAAGTGTGTGTGTGTGTGTGTGTGTGTAGGTTTGTGTGCGTGAAGGGTAGCAATGAAAAAAATTAAGGTTTGACTTTTTATTTATTTTTTAAATGGGCCCTGAACCTCAGTCTCATTCAAGTTGGGTTTAGTTGCTAGGAAACAGCCTTCAAGGACTTTAATATTCCTAAAGCTCCCTTTGCTTTTCCACCTGACCTTTTCTCTTTATCTCCCCTGCCAGGCAGCTCAAGCAGGCCTCCCCTAAATAAAGGTGTGCATGACAAAAGGATGAAATCCGGCTTCCAAGCAAGATGCCAAAGGTGGTTTGGTGGTTGTCCTTGGTGGTGGTGGTGGCACCCCATCCCCCCCCCCAGGGATCCCAACCCAGCCTTCCACTACCTCTTTGCTTGGGAAGGTGTCACCTTGACTAACCTTGAGCTGTGATGCATTATTAACCCTTTTGGGGTTGGGCAGAGTCTGGAAGGCAACCCTAACTCTCTCTCTTTTCCGTTCCCACGAGCTATCACATCTCATCGTGGCCATTTTAGAGAGGCAGATAATGCAAACACGCACAAGGCACCACTACCACCCTAGTGAGTGCGTCCTTTCCTCCTTCCTGAGTGGGCAATGAAGGGAGCTGCAGTGGCTGCTCTCCTGATGAGGAGCATGGCGGGTGGGGAGGAGTAAGAGGGGTGTGTGTCGGGCTCCCCCTTCTCTCCGTCGCCCCCACCCCCTCCACCCTGCCCGCAATCACGACTCAGGCTTGGCTGACTACATCAAGTGCCCTTCAGCACGACCTTTGCAGGCGGGGAAAGCAAAGCAAGGAGCAAAGGAGAAGCAAGCGGCTTTTTCCTCTAGCGCAGAGGCAACAGGCTGCTTCGGAGCGACCCAAGTCATCGCGGGGGGGGGGAGCAGCCGGGGATTCCCCACCCCACCCCAATCTCTCTCCTCCTGTCTAGACGGTAGCGCCTCGGAAAAGCAAGCGAGCCGGCTAGCCTTAGTAAGCCCGGGTGCACCTTCCAAAATAGCGAGGAGGCACGAAATGAATGAGACCCTTCTTTCCACACACGCCAAAACCACACCACACCCCAGCAAAAAACACAGAGCAACGAGTCACACATTGCAGGGAAAGGCACGAGCCTGGCACCGCGCACGATCCGAGGCAGCCCTAGCGCTGCAGAGTGGGTCGCTTCCCTCCTGGACACTCCGACCAAGAGGTCGTCGGAAGCTGCCCAGCAGGGGAGGCTTGGGGTGAAGAAGCCAGCCTTGTCCGGCAAGGAAAGCGACCGGGAAGGTTTCACGCACCTTCTCCGAGCCGCCTGCCTCGGATCGCAACGAGCGAGCGGCAATTTCGTCGCGTGGAAAAGCATTTCCAGGCAGGGCACGAACAGGGGAGCTTCCACCTGCCGCCCACTGTCTACACACACACGAGCGCGCACTACCGCTCTTCCTTCCCGCGCGGCTCGCCTGCAAGACCGCCTCGGGGGTGTTTGGAAAGACGGGAGCCGAGAGGGCAAAAAAGAGAGAAAGCATATATGGAGGAAAAAGGTACTCACACCAACTGCCCCCGGTCCTCCCTAGGAACTCTTTCTTCTCCGAGTTCCAGATGAATTTCTTCCAGTTGCCATCGCCTTCCTTCTTCCCGCGAGCCATGAGCGAAGGTCGGCGCGGCTTGTCGACCAGGAGTTATGCAGTCCGGTCCCCCTTCAGAGACCGCAGCCTTTTCTTCGGAGCGTCCCCTCCGCGAAATTCCCGCCGGCAGGGCGCTCGCGCTCTCCAGGCGACGCGGGGACGAAAGGAAGGTCTTTGTGTGCCGGACGGGGCGTCCCACCCAGACAAGGTTGCGCTGGCGCTGGCGGGCGGACGAGCGCGCGTGTCGAGTAATCCGTGCCCGGAGAGAGAAAGAGAGAGACCTGCTGCCGGCAGCCGGGCAAAGCGGTGCAGGAGGTGGCCTGGGGGCGGGGTGGAGGGAGAGTGAACCAGAGCGCAAGCTGGGGGGTGGGTAGGGAAGCAGAAAGAACGAAACCTGGCTCTTCCAAGGAGAAAAATTAGCTCTGTCCCCTCCCATTCGTGCGGGATATATTGCCCAACTCCTGGGGCGAGCGCCGCCCACCCAAATGCCGGTAGCCAATGAGAGCGCCGCCTTTGCCAGCGAGGGCGTGGGGCTTCGGAGGGGCGGAGGAGAGGACAAGTGCGCGAGCCGCAGGAGATGGCGGGAGCCGGGCTAGTTGTCGGCGACGGCGGCTCTTCCAGCTCCCTTGCGTACCCCTCCCTCCGGGCAGGCACCTGCTTCGCGCGGCGGCAGAAGCAGTGAGAGGAGAGAGGCTCCACCTGCATGGGGAGGAAGGGAGAGGGAGAGAGAGAGCTAGGCAGGCGGGAGCAGGGCAGCCGCATTCTCCGGGCAGCTGAGGCGCAGCGGCGGGCGGGTTGGTCTCGGTGGGCAGGTGGACGAAGGCGGAGGGCGAGGAGCCTGCTGGAAGCGGGGAAAGCGTCCAGCCCGTCCCGCGGAGAAGCAGCGAGCGGCAGAGGCGCGCGCCTCACCTGAGCTCAGCCAGGGGAGGGTCAGGAAAGAAGCAGGGGACGAGGGGAAAGGTCTTGCCTTAAAAAAATAAACCAGCCTAGGGGATCCCCCCCTTCCAGGCAGTGAAAATGGGGCAGGCTGAAAACCGTGCAGATCTCTCAGCGTATTGCGTCGATACCATGATTCACAATATGGGGTTTTTTTCTTTTTTTTTTTCCTGCTCGAAAAAGGAATGTGGAAAGACCCGCGTCAGGTCCCGGTCAAAGGTGCGCGCCAGGCATACGGATGAAGCGCCTTGTTCTGCCCGAAGCGGCGGCTGGGAATGGTGACCAACGGCTTCGCCTGCTCCGATCTCGGGGTGGAGAAGGGCTGGGAGGAGGCCCCGATCCTGGAGCCCCTTTCCCCAAGAGGTGCGCGCGCGCGCCCTACCCGCCTTGCTTGTCCCTCGTTCGCCGCTGGTGCCCGCTGGAGGCGGGGCTTCTCCACCTGCTTGCAACGTCATCCCTGCAGCTTTCTGCCCGGGGAATGCCCTTCCCTGGGTCAACGTCCCCACTAGCGCGGCTTCATGGCGGCAGCCAGCTTCCTCATTGCGGAAAGTCGTTGCCCGCTCAGCCAGATTGCTTCATCCGAAAGGTCAGGTAGTCCCAGGACTCACCCCACCCCACCCCAGTGCTGCAGGAGATTCCACATATTCACCACTCGCATCCCCAAATGTACAGCTATGCCCTTTGCTGGACAGAATCTATGGGATAGCTCTGTCGGTGGGGAATGAGGCTCTCAGGGGAATGGGTTCTAGTCCCACGTTGGACAAAAGATTCCTGCATTGCAGGGGGCTGGACTAATGACCTTCGAGGTCCCTTCCAACTCTACAAAATCTATGACCCATGGATTGTTGGGCCATTGCTCCCATGCAGTCCTCAGAGGTGGCAGCTGGGAACCTTGGGAAAGCACCCAAGGGTATGGTCCCAGGGACCAAGGAAGAATGCTTTCTCCATGGTGGAACTTTTCTTCTCCACATTCCCTGTTCTCCCATTATGCCTGCAGAGTCCTTGAGAGCTGAGCAGGAAGAGCAGTGCATGGGGATGGTATATTTGTGGAGGGGGACCTCTCCCCACTGTCTTTGGGCTCTGCCCTTTTCTATAACCGCTTTTCTGCTCCCCTCCCCCTGCTACTGCTCCCTGCTCCACAGCTCAGGTCGCAGGCAGAAAAGGATGACAATGGGAGGCTGAATGTCAATAGTACATGTCAACCCCATGCCAGCACAGCCCTCTCCTGTGTTTGCATTGGAACCACCTGCAAGTATTTGTAGGCAAGTGGCCTGGGAGCAGGAGGCCTGTGGGAAGGGACTGTAGCTAAAAGAGTGATTGGAGAGGAGGAGGCAGGACTTCAAAAGGAAAAAGAAAAGAAAAGGGACAACCAGGGAAGAAAGAGAGATCCGGATGTCAGGGTGGGTGGAATATACATGGCAGGAAGTGTTTCCTTCTCTGTTTGACCTTGAAGAATGTGCTGCTTTTGGACTCATATATCCCTGCAGTAACATATACAGAGCTTGCTGGTCAAATTAAAGGCTGTGGGGGGGGGAGCTGCCCACAGCTACTGATTCTAATTAGGGCCTCTCCCCTGCCCTTGATCCCCTCCCCTTCACCTTTTGTGTGGAATCATACACTGGCCTTGAGACACAAGAGCTCTCCGCATGGAGAGAGCCATTTACTACACCGTGTAGGCAGCAAACCACCACTGCATGGCTTCTTACACAAGAGTGCACTCTCCCACACACCTCTCTGTGTGCACCTGCCTAGGCCCACTCTGACACTCAACCAGGGCAATTTGTATCTTACAAACAAACAAACAAACAAACAAACAAACCCTTTCACCTTAGATGCAAATGCACATTTAACTTTGTGGGTAGTTTGGCCCTGCTTTGCCGTTTTTTCAAAAGGAGCAAATCCACATACCCCCATCTTATGGCCGCTTTTTTTCCTGATTGTCCACCCAGTGCAAATTGCTCGTGTTATAAAGGCTTTCTAATGATCCAGGTGTCTGCGAGTGCATTGGTGAGAATATTCATCGCTTCCTCTTGAACACTGGTGAGAAACAGAAAGTTGCAAGATTTGGGAAAGGAATAGGTAAATTTAAAAAGTAGCAGAGAGATGGAAGGTCCATCTGTCTAAATCAGGAGTAGTCAACCTTTTTATACTGTTATATCACTTTGAGATGTTTTACATTACAGTACAGGAAGTGGTTCATAAATGGAAATAAATAAATGTGTGTGTATGTGTCCTTTTGCCCTCCCCATGGTAGAATGTTCAGAAATACCAGAGCACCATGCAGCAGATTTCAAGCATTCCCACCAATGTATTGCGGGCATCCAGTTAATTATATTACTAAGGCCTAGTCTGTGCAAATGGATTTTACTCATTATGGACCATATTCAACTAGATTGTTGTGTTGGTGGAAGCCAGTGCACCGTCCCCAAATCTGCTCTGGAGGGTTGGAGGAATTAGGGTGTCAGGAGGAGGAGGCAGGAGATGGGAAGAAAGTTCCATTGTGTAAGGTGGGCTGGCTTAATCTTAGCCTTAGCACTCTGTTAAATACAATCCTCTGTGTAGGGCCTGGTGTAGGCCAAATTAATAATAATAATAATAATAATAATAATAATAATAAGCCTTCATTCCTCATGAACACACAATTCTGCCTCCAGGAATATTCCTAGTAAATCAAGAAGTGGAAGCAAAAGCATTGCTTATTGAATCTGATTGATCCACACCTGTTCTTGAGGTAGAAATAATTGGTGAACATGCACATGCTGTAGCAGAATAAAAATGGTCTAATAACTCCTTATTACTACATTTGTTTCAACAGCTGAACTGCAGCTTCCACTTGGGGATAGGGGGTTCCCTATCTTTTGAGGTGTCACCTTCAGAAAAGCAGGATTCCCCAATCTTTACTTGCTGTTGAGCACTGAAAATACGACTCCCGAGTGTGTAGGAAGGGACCTCCAGCCAAACATTTGGTAGGCTGACAACATGGAACAGATGGGACTGAAATATATTTCATCTATGCTATCATCCTCCATCCCACATGCCCAGGAAGGCAGGAAGTGGGTGGAACAACATCTCATCTCTGATTGAGAAACGAGTGAAGCACTTGATTTTTCTCACTTGCTCAGCATTGTGGGTTACTTTCCTGATACACTGATTGGGTTGGAGACTAGCACATTCAGAGAATGGAAAAGAGGACTCATTCCAGCATGTACTGTGTGGGTAAGGGATCTAGATGGCTGCTAGTAGTCTTCCATAGAAGGATGCCTTGATTCAAATTCCATCTGCATCATAAACTCACTGAATATAAGAATGTGAATCCATATCAAGCCTTCGACAAGAGACCTCTGAAGGGCATCATTATGGATTTTTCTTCAAGCCAGTTACATCCAAAGGAGTGTCTTGATAATGGGTGTTTCACTGTGATATTCTTTGTCTGATTGGCTAGAACTACTTTTCTAAACGTTCATCCTTGCTATGGCTTCATTCATTGGCTAAAAACGCTGAAAGGTGGAAACAGACTTTTTCTCACAAAACAAATGAAGAGAATTATACACACACAACACACACACACACACACACATCTTTTTATTCAATTTTAACAAATACATCTTTACATCATTTAAACATTATTACACAAATAGATAATATGTTCTAATACATAATTGTATACAGAAGAAAAGTCACAATATTAGTTTACAAAAATAACATATTCATACAATTTTATTATGACCTTACTATTAAATAATAATATAAACAAAAGGAACTTAATTACTGTATATATAAGCATTGACTTCCCTATCCAACTCTCCTTTGATTTAACAAATAAAAAACATAAGATTAACACATGTTATTTTGTAGCTAATCATAATCTAACAATTCATTTTATCACTATTTTCTCAAATTTGTACAACAAGAGTTAATCCAATGCATGAACCATGTTGAGGTTGGGCCTCTTTTTTAAATAACAGAAAACTATTCCACTCTTCAAGAAATTTATTTCTCGGATTTTATTTTATTTTTTTCTGATAGAAAAGCCAACTCAATATATTCTACAATTTTAAGAAGCCATTCTTTTTTATTAGGTATTTTGTCACTCTTCCAATAGGATGCCACTAAGAATCTTGCTGCATTGGTGCCGTATAGAAAAAAATTCTGTGATTTATTAGGTATATCTGGAGTTGTGATTCCTAGTAAGAACACTTTTGGTGATTTGTGAAAGTTAAATGCTAATATTGTTTCAAATTCTAAATAGATTTCATCCCCAAATAGTTTATTTTTTTTACATTTCCACCAGATGTGAAACAGATCACCAACTTCTTTACATCTCCAGCTGGTACTATGCACACTTTATACATCTTGGAGAGCATGTGTGGGGTTATATGCCACCTACAAAACATTTTTAACAAGTTCTCTCTGATCACATTACAGGTGGTGAAGTTCCAACTTCACTTCCAAAGTTTTTCCCATCTAGAGAACAATATGTTATGCTCCACATCCTCTGCCCACCATCCTGTGCACAATATATATATACTGTATAACTTGTCACAGAAAATACAGCCTCTTGGGTAGTGTGTCTGGATAGTGCAGTGAGCTAACCACTCATAGCAGTGAAATTTCTATGCTGTCTGAGCCATAAAACCCATAAAAGTACCCCTCCCCCAATTGCAATAGTGGTGCTCAGTCACATGTATTATCCACACATTTTCCAAAGTTCTGGTTTTGGCTGCCAGCTATTGCCTGTGTTCTTAACTGAAAATTTTGTCCTTAGAAGTCCATATTAAAGAAGATTGGCAAATTAAGTTAATGGAATATGTGGAAATGGCTAAATTAACTGGGAAATTGAGAAATCAAGACGACAACAAATATACAAAAGAATGGGAAATGTTTATTACCTATATACAAAAGCAATGTAAGGAAGTCAATACATTAGCAGGATTATTATTATTATTTTAAAAAACATTTGTAATGTTATGGTTAATGTTTAAATAAGGAAGCAATTAGACATAAAGATTTTTTGTTGTTGACATGCATAAATTAAAATAATAGAAAGGAATCAGGGAAGGAAGTGGGATTCAAGGAATCCCAAAATATGGATCAATATTAAGAGTGTATATAGATATTTTAATTGTTTTATTTTGTGTTTTTTTCTTTTTAATGTAATGATTGTTTATTGTGAAAATTAGTAATATATATATATATATATATATATATATATATATATATATATATGTGTGTGTGTGTGTGTGTGTGTGTGTGTGTGTGTGTGTGTGTGAAAGAAACTTTTGTCCTTTATCCAAAACAATGGATCATGGCTTAATGACATGCTATGCATAAGAAAGGCCCAGAGTCCAATCCTAGGCAGCTCCAGTTAGAAGGGTCAGTTGGCAGGTGATGGAAAAGACCTCTGCCAGAGACTTTGGAGAGCTGCTGCCAGTCAGAGCAGACAATACAGGGGTAGCTGGACCTGACCTGGTATAAGGTAGATCCAGTGTGCCTAAAAATATCACCTTTACAAAACTCAATGGAATGGGACTTTGCCTTCTCACTGAAAACCAAAAATTTATATTGAATAAACACTTCTAGTAAACTTTGTAGCAGGCTTGCATGTAGGAAAGCTTTTCTTTCCATAAAGTTTGGCACCATCCACCTTTTTGCTTAATACAGAGACAAGTTCCCTCGGGGAAGAACCACATATCCTGCAGAATAAATTGTAGTGTAGCTAGCACATAACTTCTGATCAACTCTGGCATTCTCGGTTTTCTTTCATTTGTGGCAGCCGGCCAGTGTAAAGACAGGCAGCCATCACCGAAGGTGGGTTTGGCAGCTGAAACTTCTCAAATCCTTCCTAGGCTTGATACTGGCCAAAAATCACTCTCCTCTTCTGTCAAAAGGAAAGGAATTGTGCCAGTATGTATTATGTACCTATTAAAAGTAGTGAAATACATTCCTCCCCCCCCCACCTCTCCTTTATAATTCACTTTCTAGAACATATTGGGTTTTGCCCCTGAGGGGGTTTTACACTACATTAGGCAAAAAGGTATATACCCTTTTAGAAACTCGTGGTTAAAAGGTTAATGGGACAAAAAACCAAGTATGAGGATGGTGCTTGAAATAATGTAATAAGATGATTCGAGTGCATGGACATGGAATGCAAAGAGACAAAACTTCCCACCTAATTCTGCTTGAGTTGTTAAATCAGTGAAGTTACATTATAAAGGAGCAGATTTTCCCAAGTATAAGACTAGAAAAACCTTAGTCATTGCTCCCTGATTAATTAGAAACTTGTTGGTACTCCAAAACACAAACACAACACTTCCATTGTATGGCTTGTGGTCAGTCTTCTTCAACCGGGTGCTCTCTAGATGCTGTGGACTCCCAACTTCCATCAACCCCAGCCAACATCCTGTCCCTGTTAGAATATGGTTAGCTGTTATTGTATTTTTATTGTAAAACAATGTGATTGCTTTTATCAGCTGCTCAAAGAACTTTAGATATAGGGTGGCATAACATTAACTAAGCAAGTCAACTAGGAGGCTGCTACTCAGGGGTAGAGCGTCTGTTTTGCATGTCGAAGGTCTACAGTTTAATCCCTGACATCTCCCAGGAATTATGGGAGAGACTCCTCCCTGAAGCTCTGGAAAATCACTGCCAGTCAGTGTTGACAATACTGGGCTAAGATGTAATTATACCCCCCGATAAGCTATTTAAGTCAAGATGCTAAATTTTCCATGGCCCTCTAAGCAGCTAGATTAAAAACATGGTTAATGAATTAATACACCCTTCATCCCAAGATTGCTGATACGATTGGGTGATTTTTTAAAATGTACTGTCTTACAGTAAATTATATAAAACTGTGTTAGCAATATGTGCTATTTATTCGCAATCTAATGAAACAATACAAATGAATGAATGTTGACTCAAAATAAGTCCAGTTGAATTGTGGTACAAAACAAGGCTGCCCCCCCCCCCCCCCGGTGTTCATTTTCCTTCTTTTAAAAGAAATCTTATTTTTATTTCTTTTCTTTTTTTTAATTTATTTTTATTAAAGGTTTTCTCAGTTTACAAAGACATGGGCAGTGTCTCTCATAGCATTTTTACAGATCAGTTTCAATTGTTGAGACATTGGGGAGGAAAAGGGGGAGAGCGGTAGATAAGGGGAGGGGGTGGGGGTAGTGTGACAATGTTTCTAGTTTACTTAAAGTGTGTTGGGGGGGGGGTTGTCAGCATCGGTTGTGCAGGTTCTTTGTTGTGCATTTGTTTTCCTTTGATGGTGAGAGTTGTTGGGGTTGGCCTAGGATATAGTTTTCTTTTGTGGTTGGCTGTGGAGGTCTGTTTTATGTGAGTAGGGTGGGCGGGTCAGGTTAGCCATATTGATTTGTATGCTGTTGGTGGATTTCTGTCGTTGTCTTGTTGCGCTGTGTATGTGATAAAGGGGAACCATACTGGGGTGAAGCCGTCTTCTTCTATTTGACCCCGTGTCAATTTCAACTTATTGGTTAATTTTTCTAATAGGGCTGTTTCCCATACCGTCTGGTACCATTGGTCCATGTTTACTCCTGCCAGGTCTTTCCAGTGTCTGGTTATGGTGTTTCTGGTAGCTGAGAGTAAGTGGGTTATGAGTTCTTTGTGATGTAGGTGGGCATTATTGTCCTGGAAGATGTTTAGCAAGGCCAGTTCTGGGGTAAGTTCTAATGTTTGTTGGGTTATTTTACCTACTTCTCTTACGGTTGTTCTCCAGAATTGTTGGGCTTTGGGGCATTCCCACCACATGTGGAAATATGTGCCTGTTGATGTGCATCCTCTCCAGCATTTTGATGAGGTTCCTGGGCGTATTAGTGCTAGTTTTCGTGGTGTTAGGTACCACCTGTAGATGGTTTTCAGAGTGAGTTCTTTCCTTTTTGCTGATATGGATTTAAATGGGGGTTTAGACCACATTCTGGTCCATTGAGTGGGGTTGATTTCATAGCCTATATCTTCTTCCCATTGTTTTTTTATTGCGTCTGGGGAGTTTGTGGAATTTTGGAGCAGTATTTTATATATTGCAGATACCATCCCTTTGCCGTGACCCTTTGTCGTTAGAAGGAGGTTTTCAAAAGGTGTCAGGGGTCTTGTTGCTGCTAATTTTATTGCTGGCTTGTTTAAGAGGGCATGTAATTGGTGTTGTGCTAACCAGGGTATTTGGGTGTCTTCTAGTTTATCCTGTATTTCTCGTGTTGTCAGAGGTATGTTATTTTTATAGAAGTCTGTTAGGCGATATAGGCCTTTGGTTTGCCAAGTTTTAGTTTGGATGTTTTGTGCTGCCTTGTGGAATAATGGATGGCAGACCAGGGGGAGTAGTGGGGATGTGGTTGGGGTTAGTTTGTCCGTTTCTGTTTTCCATGCTTTGAACATGGTTTGTGTGTACCTATTAAGTGTTGTGGGGATCCTTCTTAGTTTGTTTGGGAGGAATGGGTATGCTGTGGTGCTGATATTTTCAATTGTGTCTCTCTCTAAGTGTATCCATTGTTTTGTCTCATCTTCCAGTATATACGGGATTATATGTCGTATTTGATTGGCCCTGTAATATGTTTCTATGTTAGGGATTCCCCATCCTCCTTGTGAGGTGGGGAGGTGCAGGTATTTGGTGCTTATTCTTGGTTTTTTATGTGAGAAGATGAAGGAGTGCAGTTTTCTCTGCCATCTGCGGAGTTGAATTGGGGGGATCCAGACTGGGAGGGTTTGGAATAAGTAGGTTAATTTTGGGAGAGTGATCATTTTGATCATTGCCATTTTATCTGAGAGGGTGAAATTCATGTTGTCCCATCTCTTCAGGTCTTTGTTTATTTGTCGCCACAAGGGTTTATAGTTGTGTAGGTATAATTTGTTGAGATTTTTGGTTATTTGTACCCCTAGGTATCTGAACTTGGTGTGGCAGAGTTTTATTTTGGTGATATTAGTGAGTTCTTTCTGGGTGTGGGGAGGAGTGTTGAAGCACATGGCTTCTGATTTTGCAAAGTTTACTCGCAGGCCTGACACCGTTGCAAATGTGTTGAGTTCTCTGGTTAGGGAGATTGCTGTGTTTAAGGGGTCTGATGTTGTGACCATTAGGTCATCTGCAAAGAGCCCTATTTTATATGTTCTGCCTTTTATTTCCACTCCTTTGATGTCTGTGGCTGCACGGATTCGGATTGCATCTTATTTTTATTTCTGATGTTAAAATGCAAAGTTCTGAGCATCTACTCAACCTAGAATCCTTTTGGGGAAGTCATGGTTTTGAACGCGTGTTGAATTTGCCTGGATCTGCCCATATCTTTCACAACAGGTCGATTCTGGATCTGCATAGTCTATTTGGCTGTTCTACTTTGGACAAGTCTATATACCAAAGTCTTGCATCCAAATGCAAAAAGAAAAGTGAAATGAAAAAGAGAAGTGAAATGAATTGTTACTATACTTGTGCTTCTCTCAATTATATATTGCTTGTTTTTGATTATATAATAAAATTCCTTTAAAAGCACAGCTTCCTCTGTTAGAATGGAACAGATTAATGTAGTTATGTTAGGTTTAAATATGGTAATAAGCACCTCAGAGCTTCTACCCTTTCCTGGGGAAAAGTGGGAATGTATCACAGTTCATTTATCAGAGTGATATGGAAAACAACCCAGCACTTGGGCAGTCAGGAGTTTGGGCAAATAGGAGTGCCCCTTGCACATATTATATTGATGTAGAAATACATAGGAAATGCCCAGTAAATTTATATGTATCTAGATAACTGGAATTGTGTTAGGAACATAGGAAGAACATAAGGAGCTGCTTTGCGCTGAGTTAGATCCTGGATCCATCTTGCTCAGCATTGTCTATTACACTGACTGGCAGTGGCTCCAGGGTTTCAGGGAAGAGTTTGTCTCCCAGCCCTACCAGGAGATGCCGGGGATTGAACCTTCTGTAGGGAACACAAACTCTGCCTGTGTTGGAAGATCTGAATGTCCCTCCCTCCCTTGATGAGCTGAAGAATGCCACCAATTCTCAGGTGTGTAGCAATCAATACCAAGCAATGTGTCCTCCCTGGGAAACAAATTGTCCTGATCCATAGGGATGCCTGCCCCCATAGATAGGTGGTGGCCTAAGCAAGGGCAAAGTTGGTAATTCCAGGGTCCCAAACCGACAAGAAGGCAAAATAATGGAGGATCAGCACCTTGGAGAGGGACTGAGGTGCAGGTTTCAGTACCAAGTTAATAATCCTGTAACTGAGGCAGAACATACAAGTTGTCTCAGCATTGTACTGGGGCAACTGGCTGATCTTTATAGCCTTGGCTAAGTATTTATTGACTAGAGGCTGCATCCCTGAATCTAGCCAGTTAATGGGCCAGTGTCTTCTTCTGCAGCTGTTTTCCTTAGACTTGTTAGTATGCCTCCTTGGGAGTCTCTTGATTTTCCAGGGAGTCTGTGGACCAAACATTGTCGTTCCATTGATTACAGCTCTACATGGGGGATAATCCTTTTCCTCCTCAGGGCTGCCATTGTTGAAGGACTCTGTCTCCAAGGATTCCTGGTCTGGGGCCATGACACAGATCTTGTCAAACAAGCATCATGTCACTTGTTGCCAAGACAAATATTGGTTGGATCTTCCAAGAAGGGGCAGCATGGAGATGCACATTGCAGTTGTCATGTGGTGCATGAAAATCAGGCACATGTGGTACCATATTGGAAACAATCCACTGTTCTCTTTTCCCTGTTTTTTTTTTTTTTTTTTGCTGTATAACCAAGAGGCATCTTATTATCAAAGAGCAAGGATGTCTAGCTCTCAAAAAACATAAGGAACAATTAAATCACAGACACCCCTCCCAGTGTCCTGCTGCAGAGGACAACCTCCTAATTTACTGTGGCCTCCTGAAGAAGAACTTCTCTCCACTCCTCCTGCCATGCAATAGGTCATATTTGCATTTCCCATCCTCCCCCTTTTCTCCTATCAGCTCTTGCACAGGTAACCACACTGCTTTGCAACAATGCACATTTCCATCCTAACTTCCTTTGACATTGCCGAAAGTCAGCATGCTGAATTTATGCTGAGCTCTCTGATTGTTTTCATGATGACTTTTTGGATTTATTACAGTAGGTAATGAATTGGTTGTTTTTGCTAGACTTTATGAAGAGCTTTATGAAGAGCGTTTTCCTAAAAGCCAGTTTATTCATTAAACATAAAGATGAAATCCTAAGGACTTATGTGTGTGGGTGCACGTGTACGTAAAGTGAAGGTGATGGAATTGCTTCATTCACTGCCTTGAGAGGCTCGTGCTAGCAGGGTGGGTTCATAGAATGTTGACCTTTAAAGCCCTAAATGGCCTCGGTCCTGTATACCCGAAGGAGCGTCTCCAGCCCCATCGTCCATCCCAGACACTGAGGTCCAGCGCCAAGGGCCTTCTGGCGGTTCCCTCACTGCGAGAAGTGAGGTTACAGGGAACCAGGCAGAGGGCCTTCTCGGTAGTGGCGCCTGCGCTGTGGAACGCCCTCCCAGCAGATGTCAAGGCAATAAGCAACTATTTTACTTTTAAAAGATAACTGAAGGTGGCCCTGTTTAGGGAAGTTTTTTAATGTTTGATGCTGTATTGTTTTTACTATTCAGATGGAAGCTGCCCAGAGTGGCTGGGGAAACCCAGCCAGGTGGGCAGGGTATAAATAAATTATTATTATTATTACTACTACTGAATTGTAGAGCTGGAAGGGACTACAAGGACCACCTACCCCCTGCAATGCAGGAATCTTTCACCCAATGTGGGGCTTGAACCCACAACCCTGAGATTCAGAGCCTCATGCTCTGCCAACTGAGCTATCCTTCAGGGGGATAATAGTCGTCTTGTGTTCCTTTGTTATTTTCTGGTTCCTTTGGCAACTATTTCTTTCCCCATGGAAATAACAGAAGAGAAATCAAACTATGCTAACTCCAGGACTGAAGTAGTTTCCTCTCCGATTTGTCTGGAGAGCCAGGAGGCCGAAGTGGTTTGCTCATGGCTTCAAATCTGTCATCATACTACATTTTCAGCCATACTGATATCAAAGTGCTCTGTGCATCCTACAAGAGAACTGATGCTTTCAATGGGCACCTCCCAGGAACCGCAGGACTGCAGGTTTAATTTTATATATATATTTAAAATAAACTTTATTTCTCATCTTAATTTATTAGACTTCCCTCATTAACCTAAATTTGTTCCATGCATCGAGTATCCCTTCGCCATTTTTGGAATGCTGGCCCAATCTGAATATTCCTTGCATAATCCATCTTCTATTTCCATAACTACTGGCATACTAATCTTTTGTAATATAACACAATTGGAGCTGGACTAAATGGGATTTGGGTTCCCTCCAATCATGCAATTTTACAGCTGTAAGATGGCACTGAAGAGACTACTAAAATGGTCAAACCAGTTTCTATATTAAGTAAATAGCCTGTTAAGTATTGGCTGTGTTATGTAAGTTTGGGCCAAAGTGTTGCCACAGAAACCACAAGCTGAAGAAACTTCTAAGAGGCGAACTGAAGGGGACAGGCCTTCTCCCCTCCCTTAGCTGGAGGTGACATAATCAAAGTGTGTGGCTATGAAAGTGAACAAAGGTGAGGCAGTTTTCCAACTGGGCTGGAAAGTGACAGGGAAGCCTGATTTGGCCTCTGTGAAATTCCAGTGCTATGGCATTAGGAAGTCTCCTTAGAAACCTGGTGAGGTGGAACTGTTCAGGAATTAAGTACAACCTGTTCTGGGAGGGTCCCCCTGAAGGAACAGATTCATAGCCTGTGAGTATTCCTGGATTCCAAGGAAGGCTTATTTGCCAGCTACAACTGTTCCTAGACAGGGATAACCTGGCCTCAGTTGTTCCTATTCTGCTGACCTCTCATCTAGGCTACTGTAATGCACTGTATGTGGAGCTGCCCTTGGAGACTTTTCCAAAGGCCGCAGCTAGTGCAGAGTGCAGCTGCTAGGATGGTGAGTGGGGCAGCCTCATGGGACCATGGGTCACTGGTCCTGAAAGTTCTGCACTGGCTGGGCACAATACAGGGAGTTAGTACTAGCATAAAGGTAAAGGTAAAGGGACCCCTGACCATTAGGTCCAGTCGTGACCGACTCTAGGGTTGCGCGCTCATCTCGCATTATTGGCTGAGGGAGCCGGCGTCTAGCTTCCAGGTCATGTGGCCAGCATAACAAAGCCGCTTCTGGCAAACCAGAGCAGCACATGGAAACGCCGTTTACCTTCCCGCTGTAGTGGTTCCTATTTATCTACTTGCATTTTGACGTGCTTTCGAACTGCTAGGTTGGCAAGAGCTGGGACCAAGCAATGGGAGCTCACCCCGTTGCAGGGATTCGAACCGCCGACCTTCTGATCGGCAAGCCCTAGGCTCTGTGGTTTAACCCACAGTGCCAGAGGTAGAGAGGGGCAAATTTGTTGATTTCGTTTTTTTGCTTTTCAGAATTTAAGTTCAGTTCTCCACATTTCTGCATCAGTTTGTCGGGCTTTTCCCCAGTTCAAATTTTTCATAATGCACATGTTTGTATGCATTTGGCCTAATATAATTTTTTGCAAAGCAATTGCCGCTAATTATTTACCCAAACATTTGCAATTTTTGTTGTTGCAAACTTTACCCTAATATGTGCATTTTTATGCACATTGCTTGTCTGGAGATCATTCAGAGAACTGTGAAGGCTGCGTTTTGGCATGCATGTTATTTCAGAAAGTGCAAATTGCTTTCAAATGTAAACTGAATCAAATTTCTCCCCATCTTTAATTTAATTTCTGTGAATACTATGCAAGGGTGTGAGGAGCCCCCACATCAACTCAGCCTACATTGCAATTTCAGCATGATTTCTGTGCATGCCTTTCTATAGAGTGCAAGTCCCGTTGTGTTAATTAAAATTGCCTTTCTCATCTTTTCCCTTGCAAAGACAGACTCTGCCATGTCAACAGATGCCCTGCTGCCCAGTTAGATCAGCTTTGCAGTGAGTTGTCTGCAGAGGCTATAAACAAAAACAAAAGGGGAGTGAGAGCCATTCTGCTCCATGCAGTGATGTCTTAACATATGAAATCCCCTATGAATGGGAAACCTACCCTTTAGGCAAACACTTAGATCCACCCCTATCACCAGGGACCTTGATCTGGAAATTCTCTGTCTGCTCCACAAGGATCTGACTTTGAAGTCTAGAGCTGTCCTACAGTATGATAAAGCCAATGGACAGGAGTGTATAACAATCAGCCAATCCGTGGCTCCAACAGAGTGTAAGATGAATACATCTGATGCTATATTTCTTTGTACATGTGCAGGGAATTCAGGGTCGGGGAGCATGGGGATTATTTCTACAAATTTTACAGAATAAAAAAAAAGATTTAAAGACAACGAAGAAAACAATTACAACTCAGAAAAAGAACTACAAAGACCCTTTGGGCAGTTTATTCGCATGAGGATAGATTGTTCCTGAAAAATTCCTGAAAATTGCATTTATTAATTTTGGGTCATACTCAGGGTAGACTCACGAATGTCAATGGGTGTAAGCAGGATAGAATAGAATTTATTGAATTAGTCTGCAGACAATATCAAAAAACAAAAACAAAAAACAAAATTATATTTCAGCGCTACAGTCAAGTAGAATATGTTAAAGAAGTCTCCACTTAAAAGCATGCATAAAACAGATGTTTACTAAAATAACTAAAAATTCAAAAATAGTGGGGATACATGTCGCAATGAACTTATACCCTCAAAACTCAGAGGATGGAATCCATTGCAGTGCTAACTCCCTTGTTCCATCCATACAAGGATTTCCTGTTACGCAATGGAATGTTTCCCCCTTTCCTCACTCATGCTTTTAGTATTTCTCCAACCCTCCAACCCTCCAGAGCAGATTTGGGGAGGGCATGGGCAGCAGATGGGGGAGGAGGGGAAAGTTCCATTCCAATGCAAAATTTGGAGAGCTGAACATTTCAAAAGATGGCAATGTTTTGGTTCACATATTCTTTTGGCAAGTGTAAATTATGTAGACATATCTTTAAAGACAAATTGAATTCAGTAAAAGGGGATATTTATTATTGATTGTGATTCATCCCTCCAGCCAATATCCAGGCTCACGAACCATAATCACTGCCCTTCCTGTGTTCCAGGGGTGGTCGTAGCCAATAATACCTAAAATACCCGATTGCCAGTTATTCTGAAAGCGTTTCCACTATATTTTAGAATGGGGAATATAGATGGAGCAAAATAATTTTCTGGTAAATACAGCTTCCTGCATTCAACTGCAGGTCTCTTTGTTATGCTTTGATTGTGCAGCTTCCTTGTTTTAGTTTAGACTGTCTCTGTAAGCTATCATTTAAATGTGTCCAGCACAAAAATCTCCTCCGGTCCTTACCAATGAGAAAACAAAAGGAAAAATAAACAAAACACCTACGGTAACTTGGAAAAGTAGAGGAGCAGCGAAGCAATGGAAGAATATACGTCAAAAGAATAGCTGGCTGTGTTTTGGAGAGTGTTTTGTCTACACTTTAGGATCAGCAAGCGACAATTACATTTCTCAGATGAACTGATTATTCTTTGACTTGTTTTTCTGGATTTTCTCCTGTTTGGATATGCAGGTTGAACTGGGCCAAACTAAAACATTCTGCTGCCTGAGGCAAAGATCAAGATGGACTCCCTGCCCCACCCTCTACCTTCCAAGTACATTCACACAACCAAGTAATACAATAACGTAAGAATATTTATCCCTGTAATATTATTATAAGCCCCAGAAACTTTCATATACACCATTTTAAATAAGTCTCCCCCCCCCACACACATTGGTTCTTATTAAAAGCTCTGGGGGAGAGGGAAAAGGTCAACCGGTCATGTACTTTATTTAACCAAGTTTTCAGGCTGCATTAGGTGAGATTTAGTGTTTGACAAAGTTCTCCCGAAGCTTGGAGTTTGGTCTAATCCACCCTCAGACATGGTCAGTACAATGAAAGGTAGTCTCCCTCTTTGTCTCTTATATGCTAATCCATTGATAGACATGGTGGCCCCAATTAAGGGTATTAGCTCTCCCTCTTTGTCTCATGTACCTTGGGACCAGCCTTTTGACATCTCCATCTCCACTGCAAATCATTTACTCATTGCTGGGAGCCATGCCTGATGGTTTCAAGTGCAGTTCAACCTTTATGCTTCATTTCACCCTTGGATTTCAGTGCGATTAATTCCTCTGTAAGACATCAGGATGCTTTAGTTGAGATTTCTTCATAGCAGGAGGTTGGACTAGATGACCCTCGGGGTCCTTTCCAACTCTACAATTCTAGTGATTTTTACCACTCTAAGTGTCATGGCTTCTCCCAAAGAATCCTAGGAATGGTATCCCTCACAGAGCTGCAATTCCAGCACCTTTGATGAACTACAGTTCCCAAGATACTTTGGGGGAAGCATTGATCTTTAACTGTTTAGTGTGGGTGCAACCCATTTCACTGCCAGGTATACAGTGATTTTTAATCTGTTGCTTCCATAGCAATTCTAATGAAGTGCTTTGCACATTTATTTTCCCACAGTAATTTTTAGAAAAGATGCCTCTAATAGTCCCATTTTACAGATGTGGAATGGAGATGGAGAAGGGGAAAGAATTACTTGCGGAGGTCACTTTCAGTTCTCAAAGCCCCATGTTCATTGCGCCATACTATGCTCCTCAAATGCGAGATACAGATATATAGATACTGTATATATAATCAAAATGGAATCCAAACAATTATTTGAGGCCTCCTTAATGCATTGCACATCTCAGATCTATTTCCCCTGAACACTGAACTCATTGGGCTGTACTTCTGAGCAAACATGCACAGGCTTCAGCTACGCTACAGTGGTGATGATAATAATAATAATAATAATTTAATAATATTTTATTATTTATACCCCACCCATCTGGCTGAGTTTCCCCAGCCACTCTGAGCGGCTTCTAACAAAAGATTTAAAATACATTAAAACATCAGTCATTAAAAACTTGCCTAAACAAGGCTGCCTTCAGATGCCTTCTAAGCGTTAGATAGTCATAATAATTGTGGACTTGAAAACTCCCAGTTTTCAATCTCACCTCAGCCGTGAAAACATTAGATAGCAAACCACTCTTGGCTTCACCCAATGGGGTGGGGAGAAATCATTCTACTTTACAGAGTTGTTGTAAGATAATAATAATAATAATAATAATAATAATAATAATAATAATAATAATAATAATAATAATGTAGTATTTATTTATACCCTGCCCATCTGGCTGGGTTTCCCCAGCCACTCTGGGCAGCTTCCAACAGAAAAAAAAACAATACAGCATCAAACATTAAAAACTTCCCTAAACAGGGCCGCCTTCAGTTGTTTTTAAAAAGTAAAATAGTTGCTTATTGCCTTGACATCTTCTGAGAGGGCATTCCACAGAGCAGGTGCCACTAACGAGAAGGCCCTCTGCCTGGTTCCCTGTAACCTCTTGCAGCGAGGGAACCATCATAAGGCCCTCAGCGCTGGACCTCAGTGTCCGGGCTGGACGATGGGGGTGGAGACGCTCCTTCAGGTATACAGGACCAAAGCTGTTTAGGGCTTTAAAGGTCAGCACCAACACTTTGAATTTTGCTCAGAAGCGTACTGGGAGCCAATGAAGATCTTTCAGGACCGGTGTTAAATGGTCTCGGTGGCCACTCCCAGTCACCAGTCTAGCTACCGCATTCTGGATTAATTGCAGTTTCTAAGTCATCTTCAACGGTAGCCCCACGTAGAGCACATTGCAGTAGTCCAAGCGGGAGATAACTAGGTGATACACCACTCTGGCAAGACAGTCTGCGGGCAGGTAGGGTCTCAGCCTGCATACCAGATGGAGCTCATAGACAGCTGCCCTGGACACATAATTAACCTGCACCTCCATGGACAGCTGTGAGTCCAAAATGACTCCCAGGCTGGCATCTTGTCCTTCAGGGGCAGTGCTACCCCATTCAGAACCAGGGAGCCCTCCACATCAGCTTGCCCCATGTCCCCCAAGAACAGTACTTCTGTCTTGTCAGGATTCAACCTCAATCTGTTAGCTGCCATCCATCCTCCAACCGCTTCCAGACACTCACACAGGACACTCACCTCCTTCACTGGTTCTGGTTTAAAAGAGAGGTAGAGCTGGGTATCATCCGCATATTGATGGAAGACTCAACCCAAACCTGATGATCTCTCCCAGCGGCTTCCTGTAGAGGTTAAAAAGCATGGGGGAGAGGACAGAACCCTGAGGTCTGAACACTCGATTCCCCCCAGGGATCCAAATGGTCCGCATCCTTCAGGCATGCTTGGAGTTGTTCAGCAACCACCCGCTCAATCACCTTGCCCAAGAATGCAAGATTTGAGACTGGGTGATAGTTGGCCATATTGGCCGGGTCTAAAGATGTTTTTTTTAAGAAGCAGTTTAATGATCGCCTCTTTCAGTGAGCCTGGGAACGCTCCCTCACAGGGGGAAGCATTCACCACGCCACAGAGCCCATCGCCCAGCCCTTTCTGGCTGTGAATTGTGGAGATAACAGATGTGACCGTGTTTGAACACTGAAAACATGTGTTGTTATGATATTGGAGGAATTGATCTGTTTCCTCTGAACATGGGTCATTAGCTGTACTGTATATGCTGGTCAGGCAGGTGCCTTCTTTGTTTTTTTGCAATTCAGACAGGCAGCAAAACTCAGGTGGTTTATTTAGCCTTGGGTGAGACATCATACATGGCTAGTGGTCTGCATTTGGCTTTGATAGATCGCCAGAGGAAGTGTGCAGAGGACATCCATCAAGTGCCACAAGCAGGCATGGTTGCAAAACCAAGTGCCCTGCTCTTTCCAGCTGCACACTGGGCAACTGTGAGAAAGGATACTACTTGCATTATAGCCCCTTCTCACAGTTGCCCAGTGCACAATGTCAGTGGGGTGCACATGGCTGGTGCATGAATCTGTGGGGCTGTGGACACAGTTTCACAACCCCCTTGCACATTGTGACCTGTCCCGAGAGCATTTGTGTCAGGCTTCCTCAACCTCGACCCTCCAGATGTTTTTGGCCCACAACTCCCATGATCACTAGCTGGCAGGACCAGTGGTCAGGGATGATGGGAATTGTAGTCTCAAAACATTATTATTATTATTATTATTATTATTATTATTATTATTATTAATTTATACCCCGCCCATCTGGCTGGGTTTTTCCCGCCACTCTGGGCGGCTTCCAACAAATACCAAAATACATTAAAATATCACAGATTAAAAACTTCCCTAAACAGGGCTGCCTTTCTAAATGTCAGGTAGTTGTTTATCTCCTTGACCTCCGATGGAAGGACGTTCCACAGGGCGGGCGCCACTACCGAGAAGGCCCTCTGCCTGGTTCCCTGTAGCTTTGCTTCTCGCAGTGAGGGAACCGGCAGAAGGCCCTCGGTGCTGGATCTCAGTGTCTGGGCTGAACAATGGGGGTGAAGACGCTCCTTCAGGTATATAGGGCCGAGGTTGAGGAAGCTTGATTTATGTGATGAAGATGCAGGACAGAAACAAATAAAACAGGGTAAAACTGGTGATGGTTTCAATGCAGCTGGCAACACCATGATGCTTCTACTTTTGTTGGAGAAAGAGCAAAAGTAGCACCATGCTGGACCTTGTGGGGAACTTTCACACATTGTGTTGAAAGAATGCTGTCGGAGAGAACAGTAGCTTGATCTGAGGTGTAGCCAGAGCTGACCTTTGTCTATGCTTAGCCATGGTATCTGTGAGGCAATAAGTTTTCCACAGAGCTGTGGCTGCAGCTCTGAAGTAACATCCTCTCTAGGAGGCTCCCAGTGCTAAAGTGTTGACTTGAAATACAGGTACAAGCAGTGGAAAAACACTGGGGTGAGGCACTGAGAGGCAAAAACAGTATTCCCCTTGCGACTGAACGATGCATTGTCCCTTTCTTCAAGGCTGCTGTTCTGACTTGAGGCCTTGGCCATTGCCACACCTGCCTTTGGGATATGCCATAGGGCAGGGGTGGCCAACTCCCAAGAGACTGCAATCTACTGGCAGTAATCTACCCCCTTTTGGGGGGTTCGGGTCAAAGTTGTTGAGCTTTTTTTAGGAAGGAGGAAGGCCCATTTTTTTGGGGGGGGGGTTTCATGTGAAAGTTGTTGAGTTTTTTCAGGGAGGAGGTAAAATGTTGAGCTTTTTTTTTAGGGGAGCCACAGTTGTTCAGCTTCTTTGGAGGGAGCCAATGATCTACCAGTGATCTACCGCAAACATCCAGTGATCTACCAGTAGATCACAATCTACCTATTGGACATGCCTGCCATAGGGAAATGATGCCTTTCAGAATTGCTTGAAGGAGAAGTGGTGAAGCTGAAGTGGTGAAACAGATGCAAAGGTCCTGTCCTTAAATCTCTTGTACTAAACGTGTTCACTATAGGTAGTACTAGAAAACTCTATTACCTCCACCACCACTACTACTGAATCTGTATAAATAGTAGCACCACTTATTATGTATAAGTTCTACAACTAAATAATATTTGTATATTCCCCCCTCTTTTGCATATTTTTGCTGGTTGACATAATTATGGCTGCAACCCTAGCCATGTCTCCTCAGAAGTACAGTAAGTCCTACTGAATTCAGTAGGGTTTACTGCCAGGTACATGGGATTAGAAGCACAGGTTTATATAAATTTTTGGCAGTCCTTGAAACAGGCAAGGAACCACACAGGCCCCTGACAGTTCAGTCTCAATGAAAATTGGGTTGTCATGGTTGGGCCACTGCCAAAACCAAGGCCTCAGCTGGGATGGGACAGGGGGTCCATTGCCAACCAATGCTCTGCTCCACCTTCTCCTTGTTGCCATGCCATTGCCCGTTTACTTGCTCTTTCTGAGCGTCTGCTGACAGGAGAAAGAACAGCTACTTCTGTTCAACTTGTTCTTTTCCTTCTGGGCGGCTGTGCACATTGAACCCAGATGAAAAGTCCAAGAGAATAGGCAGCCATCACAGTGGCGAGGAGGTCAATCTACTCCAGTGGTGATTATGACGATGATTAAATTTATTACCCATCCTTCGTCAGCAGGTCTTGGAGCAGGCTACAAGAAGTTAAAACTGAGGATTGAGGACAGGGGGGAGGGGAGGAACCTTTCACAGAAGTAGAGTGGGTCTTGAAAACACACAACTCAGGGTAAAGAGGTGCATCTTGAACATTCACTGAAAATGCAGTTCCCAGAGTGGTTTAACAATCAATGCCTCTTCCCAGAGAACTGCAATTCTGTGAGGGGAATAGGGGTCCCCTAAGAACTCTCAACACCCTTATGAAACAACACTTCCCAGAATTCTTTGGGGGACACCATGACTGTTTTTAATGGTATAATATGATGCTGCTTTAAATGTACTGCGCAGATGGGGCCTGAATGGCAACCTTTGGCTATGCTGGTTAGGGCTGATGGGAGTTGGGAGTCCAACAACATCTGAAGGGCCACAGGTTCTCTATCCCACCCCTCCTTAAAGAGCAATCCTGTCTCACCAAAGTAGGGATGGAACTCTCTGCCTTAACAGCTGGAAGCAATTTGTTAGGTTGTCTTGACAAGTTGGCAGGCTTCTCTTTTCACAGAGCAGCAATTATGAGAGAGGCCAGGGTGGTGGTGGTGGTGGGTGAAGAATCCATTTGAAAAGGATTTATACATGGAATTTGGCAGTTCTGATTTGGCTGACCTTTACCCACATTGGACTACCTCTTGCACTGAGCCCCTGCACAATTCCAAGCCACTTGTGTTTTGCTTTGTTTCAGTTTTAAAAGTAATCTAATTATAGGCAAAATTATATGTGAAAGTGTACATTTTACCTATAACATGCATTAAAAAGTCAGGCGCCATTCAGTACTATATTTCTGTAAGTTTGTGGTATGTATTAACAATCAGACTTACTTTGTGTGTGCATCAGGGTGAAGTGCAGCCATTGCCAACTCAGCTCCCTGTATTGTAGAAATACATCATTGCTGCCCCCCCCCCAGATCTTTAAGTCAGAACTAAGGAAAGGCAACAGCACTGAATGCAGCACTCAGCTAACAGCCCCTGAATTGAAGGGCTATTTTTAGGGCAACTTACTCCCATTCATATTGAAATAAACAGGCCAAGTAGTTCAATACAAGTGTCCATTTCAGGTTATTTATAGAGACAAAGAGCTGAGTTGGCAATAGGTGTATTCAGTGGTGGATGGTGCCCAGGTTTGGTGGAAAACAGGGAAACCAACAGTAGATGAAACCAAAGACAGGCAGAGCCAACTCATTTTGGCCTCATCCTCATCCCTGTTGAGTTCTGTAAGGAGAAGGAAGCTGAACCAGTATCACCTCTAGGCTGATTGCAGGTGGGAAGGCAGGCAGGCAGGGTCACCCACCTGTCAATCCTCTGATGCCATGATGACACCAGGCGACTGCTAGGGGTGCCGTCTCACCCACCTGTCGAAGTTGACCCAGGGGGTCCAGGGAGGGGTCTGCCTTGCCTACAGGAAATGCTCGTCCTTTCCCTACAGGAAATGCTCATCAACTGATGAGTGGAGAATTTAGTCCTGCTCTCTGTGCATTGGCAGGCAGAACTCCACCCATCAGCTGATGTCACCCAGTTGGTTGACAGGTGGGTGCAGTTTTGAGGAAATGGCCTTCCAGGCCAAAATGGCAGGTCAAGATTGGCCTGTGGACCAGAGATTTCCCACCCAATGCTAGATGATGAAGACATGTGATAGTGAACATGTGGGTTGCCTTGTTGTTCTCCACACGAAAATACATTTTCATTGGAATTATGTAGCATGAGAATGAAGCAGTCCTTTTATTTCCAACTAAAGGATTAGGGAATAAGCTGTTTCATTTCTTGTTTAGATGCACAACAGCATATAATGCTTCCTGTGTGGGGTTTGCACAATTGTTTCAAGGCATTCATCCTCTAGGTCTTTCGTACTGGTAATTACCAAGTAGTTAGCCTGTCTCGGACTTGACATGAAACACGGAATTCTACCTCCCCCTCTTTTGTAGCACTGTAGCCATCAAACCAAACAGAAGCTAGTAGCTACACCTACAAAGGAGGGAAGCAGTTGGCATGTTTGAATTTTAGCCTTTTCAGCAGACAACAATATGCTTTTGTGCCTTTCCTCCAAGGGTAGATCTTTATAAAACCTTAACTGTTACAACCCTCCTAGCAGGTGACTATTATTATCTCCAAATAACATACGGTAAAACAGTTTGTCAGTGGCAGGTTCTTAAAGGAATCCAAGCCTCCTGACATCCCTATTCTCTCTCCCTCTAACTTACAGGACAACACATGTAAAGTCTCTCTTCCCAGGGAACTCTGGGAATGACAGCTCTATGTGGGGAATACAGGGTCTCCTAAATCTCAGCACCCTTAACAAACTACACTTCCCAGGATTCTTCGGGGGAAGCCATGATGGTTTAAAGTGGTATGATACTATTTTAAATATATTGTGTAGACAGGGCCTGTGTGCAGGCAACTCCCATTTTGTGCACATTCAATGCACATTCAATCATGTGTGTGTGTGTGCTGTGTTCAGAGGGCAGAACTGAGGCGGGACGGGCTTACACATGCTCCACTGACGTACACAATGGGTTTGACTCTCTCATATAATTTTAGAATTGGAAGGGATCTTGGTTTAACCTCCTGCTCCATTCAGGATAAAACATAGGATGCAATTGCAGGGTCCTTGGCAGATGGCTGTCCAATCTCTGCTTAAATACCTCCAGTGAAGGAAAGCTCAATACCTCCCCAGGCAGTCTGCCCCAATATCAAAAACAGCTCTTGCCATTTATGAAGTTTCTCCTAATTTTTAGCCGAATGTACAATATCCAAGCATTCATTCTAGTCCTGCCTAAACTGCCTTCAGGAGCAACAGGGAACAGGTCTTCTCCGTCTTCTGCAGAACAGCTTTTGGAGACAGCTTTCATCACTCCCTTTAATCTTTCCTTTTCCAAGTTAAACGAGCTCTTTGAACAGTTCCTTGTAGGACTGGCCATTGAGTAAGTGTGCTTTGGGATGGCAGCTTAAAACTCTGACCTCAAACCAGATGAATTCCTGTTCAAACACCTCCTCTCTGGGGTTGGAGATCTCACTACGTATTGCCCAGCCAACACATGGATGCCATCCTACGCCCACTGCTTTATGGTGTATCTTTGCTCAGCTTAATCGCTTCTTACAAAAGATGAGCCCTGTTTGCCCAGACTAAACATGAATATATCTCAATTTCCAGCATTCCACAGGTTCAACCAGAAACCCAAAGCGAAGCTTGAAGGCAACAGTCCTCTCCTTCTGTTGTTCCCTAGCAACAATTAATTAAATATTAAGTAATAGTTTGATTGAGAAATGGAGTACTGTATCTTTGTAATGTTCTGGCGTAACCAGTTGCACGAAAATGTACGCTGTTGGGAACAATGTAAACAGAATTTTGTTGTTATCCTTATCTTTCATTTTCTCAGTATTCTATTATCATTTCTCTTAATATTTTATCTTACTGTATTTCAGTAAGAACTGCATGCACTATGAAGGTCCATGTGTGTGAGAGACAGGGAAGGGGAATCTCTCAGGGTTAGAGACTGGAAGAAGAGAGGGATGCCACTAGATGAGAGCTGGTAGGTCACATCCTTTTCTGTACGGAACAAAAGTTATGATATCCTGTATTTTTCTATTTCTTCTTTTATTCTCTCTTTTAAATTTTTTTTTTTTGTAACTAGGTTGTCTTTTATTCTGTTGTGAAAAGTGTTAATAAATCTTTATTTTAAAAAACAAACAAAAAGGGGAAACAATTATGTATTGTTAATCATTCTATTGTTATGAAATATCAATGTGCCAATTTTGAGGAGGTTAAAATAAATAAATAGGGCCTTGGTTTTCATGTCTTCCCACCACAATTTACCTCCAGTTCCTTCAGGCATGGTTAGGATCGTACTGTAAATGTGCCAGTCTTCTCTTGTAATGGGGACTGACACTTAAGTGAGACTACCCATTGCTTAAAAGTTGTCTTTGAAGCTCCAAGTAGACAGGCTACTAAATGTGGCGAGCATTTTATTGGATAATTAGCACAATTAAAGATGGAGAACAAAAGGGGAGCAGGGGCTCTTAGCTCATCAGTCTCTTTATGCTTTTCCAGAGACAGATCCTTTTGTTTGTCTGTTTTGCATCACAAAGACCCTTGGCTGCCAGAAACTATTCCAGCTCATTAGCTCTGCCTTCTTCAAATGGGCTGTGATAAACCACCCCCACCCCCACAGCTTGCAATGATTTTGCAGACAGTTTTCCTTCACAGAATCTTAGAATTGTAGAGTTGGAAGGGACCCCAGGGCCATCTTGTCTGCAATGTAGGAATCTCAACTAAAGCATCCCAGACAGCATGGGCATAGGCAGGGGGGGCAGGAGGGGGCAGCTGCCCCCCCCTAGAAGCAAAAAAAAATTAATGTATTTTACAGACCATAACCAGCACTTTTCCCCTCCAAAAACTGAAGTGGAAAGGGCTTTGCTTTAGCAAGAGCAGCTAAATCTCCGCTTGCTGGGGGGGGGGGGGGACACAGCAGTAACAAAAACACATCAAATAAATAAAGCAAAGTGGCTACCAGTAGTTAAGCAGTTAAGACAATGGAGCATATATCCCCAGGCAAGATTCGATAGCTGACCATTTCACCCTATTGTTCTTAAGTGGGAGTTGTTAATGAGCATTCAGGAGCATTAAGAGTTCTATTGGCGATTTAATGAGGGTGCAGACTCAGAGGATTCAATTTGACTAAGGTGGCTCTGCAAGGCTAAAAAGAAGTGAATAAGAAAGGGGGGAGGCTGTAGCTTTGACAGACACAGTGATGTTTATAAAAAGCATTGGTGTTCCAGTCTGCCCCTCCTCCTGCATCTGTATACTGTAAATCAGGGGTGGCCACCTCCCAAGAGACTCTGATCTACTCAGAGTTTAAAACTGGGGGTGATCTACCCCCTTTTGGGGGGTTCAGGTCAAAGCTGTTGAGTTTTTTTTAAAGGAAGGGAAGCCCTGTTTTTTGGGGTTTAGGTCAAACTTGTTGAGCTTCTTTTAGGAGGGAAGGAGGCCCATTTTTGTTTAGGGCTTCAGGTCATAGTTCAACTTTTTTGAGGGAGGAGGAAAATTTTGGGTGAGCTTTTTTTAGGGGTGCCAGTGACCTACCAGTGATCTACCACAGACATCCAGTGATCTACTGGTAGATCACAATCTACCTGTTGGACGTGCCTGCTGTAAATCAAGCAGAGAGAAAGCTGCTTACAAGGCTCCTGTACATGCAGAGTTCCAGCATCACAGCGTCACCCAGAGGCACCCACAAATATGAGTTATCCCTCTCTCTATTTCTTCCTTCCTTCCCTCTCTCTTCCATCCTTAATAAAATACGGGGGGGGGGCAGATAAGCCCCACATAGAAAGCCCATCAACATGGGGGGATGACTCTTTCAAATACGGTATTTACCAGTAATTGGGGGGGGGAGGCACCTAGGCCTCTAGGAGTTGGCTGCTATGCCTAGGAGTAGGACAATTCAAGAAAGCAGAACGATGCATATGGTATGGTAATATATCAATAGAATCGTAGAATTGTAGTCGGAAGGGACCACAAGGGTCATCTAGTCCAACCCGCTGCAATGCAGGATTTTTTCCCTAAGGTGGGGCTTGAACCATGGTTGAAATATTATGCTGATATGCAGCAACACCTCGGAGCCGTTGTGGCTGCGGCCGTGCCTTGCCCCGCCCTCGCTCGCCCTTCCACCCCCTCTCGCCTGCCCGTCCCTCCTGTCCTCTTGCTGCAGAGTTCCAGCATCACAGCGTCACCCAGAGGCACCCACAAATATGAGTTATTCCTCTCTCTATTTCTTCCTTCCTTCCCTCCCTCTTCCATCCTTAATAAAATACGGGGGGGGGGGCAGATAAGCCCCACATAGAAAGCCCATCAACATGGGGGGATGACTCTTTCAAATACGGTATTTACCAGTAAATGGGGGGGGGAGAGGCACCTAGGCCTCTAGGAGTTGGCTGCTATGCCTAGGAGTAGGACAATTCAAGAAAGCAGAACGATGCATATGGTATGGTAATATATCAATAGAATCGTAGAATTGTAGTCGGAAGGGACCACAAGGGTCATCTAGTCCAACCCGCTGCAATGCAGGATTTTTTTCCTAAGGTGGGGCTTGAACCATGGTTGAAATATTATGCTGATATGCAGCAACACCTCGGAGCCGTCGTGGCTGCGGCCATGCCTTGCCCCGCCCTCGCCCGCCCTTCCACCCCCTCTCGCCTGCCCGTCCCTCCTGTCCTCTTGCTGCAGAGTTCCAGCATCACAGCATCATCCAGAGACACCCACAAATATGAGTTATCTCTCTCTCTATTTCTTCCTTCCATCCCTCCCTCTTCCATCCTTAATAAAATACGGGGGGGGGGGGCAGATAAGCCCCACATAGAAAGCCCATCAACATGGGGGGATGACTCTTTCAAATACGGTATTTACCAGTAATTGGGGGGGCACCTAGGCCTCTAGGAGTTGGATGCTATGCCTAGGAGTAGGACAATTCAAGAAAGCAGAATGATGCATATGCTATGGTAATATATCAATAGAATCATAGAATTGTAGTCGGAAGGGACCACAAGGGTCATCTAGTCCAACCCCCTGCAATGCAGGATTTTTTTCCTAAGGTGGGGCTTGAACCATGGTTGAAATATTATGCTGATATGCAGCAACGCCTCGGAGCCGTCGTGGCTGCGGCCGTGTCTTGCCTCGCCCTCGCCCGCCCTGCCACCCCCTCTCGCCTGCCCGACCCTCCCGTCCTCTCCAGCCAAGCAGGGTAGCCGCCAACCCTACCAGCCCCAGAAGCACAAGGTGGCCGCTGCTGCCGCCGCCACAATGTCATCAGGCCCGCTGGCCCTTTAGCCCCGCCCACTCCGTGGCCCCTCCCCTTCCGTGCCTTAGCCCCGCCCCTGAACGACCATGGCTTGCCCCCCCTAGTTTTGATCCTGGCTACGCCCCTGCCAGACAGATGGCCACCCAACTCATGTTTAAAAATCTCCAATGAAGGAGGCTCACAACCTCCCAAGGGAGTCCATGTGTCCTTTTTTCCATGTAGCATTGCATGCCATCCTAACCTCTCAGCGGTGTGAGACGTCATGGGTTCAATGAGCTCACCTAGAGCTTGGTTTCTTTGGAATTAAGGACAGTGGAGGTTGTAGCGTCTTTATGATATATGGTTTATTAACACACATATACAGCCTGAGTCTATGATGGAGGGGCTCACAACAGTAACACCCAAGAAGGTCTTGCTTCTCCCATAGCCACAGCCTAGGATTTGAGCAGAAATCAATCATGTCTCTCCCTCACAGCCCGCAGCCTGCTTCTCACCCAGCTCTCTGATACAACTATTTTGCTTTTGACGTTCTCACTACCAGCCAGGTGAGGGAGCGGGCCCACCCATTTACCCATTGGGACAGCGCAACTGCCCATAGGGCCATTAACAATGGGATCCTCCTTTGGTTTTAACCCTTGCTGGATCCAGGAATTAGAAGGGACTCAGACATACTGTTGTCAGTTTCCCCACAGAAACTGACAACAGTATGCTTTTCTTCCCTGTTTTTTTTTGTTTTTTAGAGAGAGGGTTGCAACCTTAATATACACACATGTGCCTCTCAGAACAATTCCCATTGTATTTAATGGGTCTTGTTTCTGAGTAGAGATGTAGTGGACTGAGGGGTTTATATATTTATTTATTTTTTAAAAAAATTGAGCCTACTTTTTATTACAAAAATAAATAAATCCAAAAATGGGTTATAATAACAATAATTTAAAACAATATATATAAAAAGCAACAGGATTCGGGTGGTCTGTAACAATATTAGAGGTGGATGCCCTCCATCACGGAGCTTTTAAGAGAAACAGACCAGTGAGAAATTCAGTAGTGCAGTTGTTGAAGCTCCCAGTTGTGATCTATTAACTGATGTAGTCTACTGAGCTGAAAACCTGAGGATGGTTTTCTTAAGCAAACTCTGAGCATAGCAACTGCTACTACTGCAACCACCCATTGTGTCTTGTAAAGAAAGGCACAGAAAATGCTCAAGGACATTTGGAAATGAAAAACACAGTTGCCGCCCCCTCAGAATCCGCACACATCCAAAGGTCAAACAGCTTTCACTTGAAATTCAGGCATAACAAAGCATTTTTATCAGCTGGAAGTTTCACACTGCCCTGGATTGAGGAGAAGGAGGAAGGGGGCATAAGCCATGGAAAGGGGCATAAACAGGTGTAGGTGTGTGTGTGTGTGTGTGTGTGTGTGTGTGTGTGTGTGTGTGTAACAGCACCCTACCAATGGGCATAGGCAGGATTTATATTGGGGGGCAGGACCCCTACCTGCCACCATCCTCTGTGAGTCCCTACTCCTTCCCTTTCCACACCTGCCACTGCCCTGAAGGAATGCAGAAGCACGCCCCTTTGAAATGGGCTTTTTTACAGGGTTTGTTCTCTTCTGGGGGAAGTGGAGGAGGGTGTGTGCATTATAGCTCAGTGGCAGAGACTCAGCTTCATAAACAGAAGGTCCCAGGTTCAATCCCCCACATCAAGGAGGGCCAGTTTGTGTAGGCAAGGCTGAGCTAAGTGACGTCTTAATTATTTATTTGCCAAATCTTACCCAGCTTTTCTTCTTTAATCTAAGTATTAAATGCAGACTTGCTCAACTTGATTTGAAGTGGAGGGAAAATCCACCTGGATCATTACTGTGCTTTAAAATTTGTTAAGGTGTATCCAAGCAATAAGCATTGGAAAATGATTTTTTTTTCCAGACCAGTGACTTCCAATCTCTTTGTTATTTTGAATTTACAGGTTTGCAGCTAGGAGTTCACAAGCATGTGGGGGGGGGGGCAGCAGTACACACTTTGCAAAATTCGTAGATCTGGCACTGATTGCACAGTTCAGTCAATTTCCCCTTGAAAGCCAAGTGCGGGATTATCGCCGCATAAGCTCTAAAAGCTTGTGTTCTCTTACCAACAGGTGTTGATAAATTAAATGTTATCACCTTACTTGCTTTTGTGCCTTCTGGGGCTGATTTCAGCAAAATACGGGGGCAATGAAATCCTTGCTTGTTGATCTGCGGGTAGTGTAAGCTACTGTACGGGTGCCAGGCAGGCAAGGTGGGCTTTTTGTCTCCCCAACAATCACAGCTGAAATCTTTAATGGAAACATAAGGAGTGTGTCTTCTGTGGAATAAAGGAGCTGGACTCCTGATAGCAACTGGGCTGCTATTGCTCCAGTGGCCGCCTCCGAAAAGAAGTGAGAAGAGTCTACTGACCTTGCCAAGCCTTTCCTACTTGCAGAGTCTGGTTGAAGAGAGGCAAGAAGTGGAGGGAGGAATGTGGCAATACAGCAGTGAAGCATCACCAGAAAAGAAAATGGGCACAATCTGCAGGTCATTGCAATAATTTGAATTAAAATTGTATCGGTATTAGTGGTGTTTTATGTGAAATTTCTGGAGTCCAATCTGGAATATATTCAATAATGGGCTTTTAAACTTTGCCAATAATCTTCCTCCACCCTGTGCAAATCTTTTGTGCCCTCCACAGTGGTACTCCATTTTTATTTATATTTATTTTAGATAATATCTGGCTGACCCTTCATTGTATGATCACAGGGCGGAATAAAACCAATGCAGCACAATTTACAAAAACAGAAACAAATACAGCATTTTTTCAGGAAACAGCCAGAGAACTACAATCTCAGCTCCTCAGTTGCAGCAATGCTGTGAATGACTCACGATTCATCTTTCTGCACATTCTGGGTAATGTGCAATGCATGGATGTATGATGCACATAAAAGGATGAAGTGGAAAAGAGAATGTGCACATTGTATACACATTTTCTGTCCTCATGTTCTTGGCAATATGAAACTGTGTAGATTCTAACTTGGGAATGACACACAAGCCACCATCACTTGGCTTCCCTTCTGAATTTGTATGGTAAGTCACTCACAGCACAAGGCACCGAAGCTCTGACCTTTGGCCCTGAAAAAGCTGCCCCGAATTTGCCACTGCTGGAAGTAAGGGAGCAAAACAATATAATCAAAAGCTGTTGTTCTGAAATGTCTTTGGAGCTCACAAATCCAATTAACTTTAGAGCCTGCAGATGGGTTTAAGGTTGCAGCCTAAGCTGCAAACAGAAACAAAGCCACTGAAGAAAAGGTTGAGGAGATAAAGGACGATTGTTTTTAAAGTAAAGTATTACTGTTTGGAGTCATTTGAAAGAAAGGTAAAAAATGATGCTGAATGGAAGGCAGGGATAATCAGATTAAAATGCTGCAACCCCGGCAGCATAGGTCAGCAGCATATAAAATTGGGGTAGGTGATTATAAAACCAGGGGTAGGCAACATCTCCAGATTGACTCCCTTTGTCCCTGACCATTGGACATGCTGGCTGTGGCTGATGGGAGTTGTAGTCCACATGTGAAGGGTGCTACTAGGGATGGTGGGTTTTAGGTTAACTTCACACTTAGTCTTATTCTGTAGTGAATTTGTATACCACCCCCATCTGAAGATCACAGGGCAGTTCACAACATAAAAATACAAAATTCACAATGAAACAAAGACAAACCAATAACTCCCCTCTCACAAACACATTTAAAAGGCCTTAGAATGTTAATCAGGCAAAGGCCTGGTTATAGAGAAATGTGTTCAGCTGGTGCCTAAAGATATGTAGTGAATATGCCTTGTGAGCACATCCCACAAGTGGGAAGCAATCACAGAAAGGGCCCATCCTCACGTTGCAACCTCCGGACATCTCACGGAGAAGGCAAGCAAAAACGGGTCTCAGATTACAATCACAGGGTCTGAGTTGGTTCATATGAGGAAAGGTGGTCCTTGAGGTACAGTGGTACCTCGGGTTACAAACACTTCGGGTTACAGACTCCACTAACCCAGAAGTAGTACCTCGGGTTAAGAACTTTACCTCAGGATGAGAACAGAAATCGTGTGGCGGCAGCAGGAGGCCCCATTAGCTAAAGTGGTACCTCAGGTTAAGAACGGACCTCCGGAACAAATTAAGTTCGTAACCAGAGGTACCACTGTATTGCGGTCCTGAGCTATTTAAGGCTTTATAGGTCAGAAGCTGAAGTTTCTGAACCATCTTCAGAGGCAGCCCTATGTATAAAATTTGCTTTAAAATTTGGGGTCTTGTAGACCCAATTTGAGTTTGATTATTATTATTTGTATATATTTCATGAATCCCAAAGTTTGAGAGCCAGTAGTACAGATGTTGCAAAGGTGAGCTGATGTGTCATGGGACAACCCCATTGAAGAAGATAACAGACGTTACCCAGACTCCATTGTTGGTTGCAAGGGGGTCCCCGTAACAGTTAAAGCTTCAGGGCCCCCCCCCCAAATATAGGTCCACCACTGGTTTCAACATAACAAAAGTAGTCAGAAACAATAAATAGAATGTCAAAAATACACAACCAAATTGAACAATTCCCACATATATCATAAGAAGATCTAAAATAAAGATACAAAAAATTACTATCAGCAAGATCCCACTCCACAACAAACCCTATAAAGAAGTCTCCAGTTCACCTAAAGTATGAGGGTGAAAAGCAAACATGAAGACTAACAGCACACTCCTACGCATGTCTAGTCATAAGTCTCACTTTCAGTGTGCTTGCTCCCAGGTAAGTGTGCAAAGGATTACTTGGTAAAGCATCGCGGGAATCCAAAGCATGCATGCCTGTCATTTAGAGAATGCAAGTTGGAGGAGGCCCGCAGGAGTAAAATGTTTTGATTCCTATTTGGAGGTATGTTTGTATCTTGCATCCTCAGTTACATTCCTAGGATGTGTCTGCAAAACTTTCTTTTTAAAAATCGGGCTCTTTGAACATCTTTACACTATTCATTTTTATTTCAACAATTTCCAGAGGGGTAGCCATGTTAGTCTCTTGCAGCAAAACCAAGAGAGAGGCTTGTGGCACTTACAAAGCAATGCTAGGATGTCTGTGATACAAACAACCGTTTTTTGGTGAATTGCCACTTCTAACTGCATAACAATCACTATCTGCTCTTTTCTGCCTTTCATTTCCCACTGTTTACACACATGCACACAAACATGCACACACGGCCCTCAGCCGCCAAACCATGTCTATTTATCATATAGCTGACAACTGATAATCTCACTATATACAACTGATGAAGTGGATTACAGTTACAAAAACTTTCTGCTACAATAAATAAGTTGATCAATAGGGTGCCACAAGACTCTCTGATCTTTTTGTTTTACATTTTGCATTATGACCAGTTTGTTCAGAGACACAGTTCACTGAAACAAAGATCCTAGCACTATATTCTATCAGCAGTTGCACAAAAGTTAACACTATTAATATTCCTTAGAAATTCCCCCCCCCATGTCTACATAATTCAGCACCATCTAATGCCTTTCCTCTCTTGTGGGTTTCCAACTTTGCAAAACTCAGTTACTGTGTGAGATGTGTCAAGGGTTATCCTGTTTCATTTTTTTTAGACCTCTGTAAAGTTATTAGTGTGTCAGCTATGTATCAACCTATTTAACTTTGTTCCCCACTTTTCCTTTCAAAAGAGAGTAAGCCAAAGGACAATCCATAATCTTGAAATAAAGTGGGTATGTACTAGATCAGGCATCCCCAAACTGTGGCGCTCCAGGTGTTTTGGCCTACAAGTACCATGATCCCTAGCTAACAGGACCAGTGGCCGGGGAAGATGGGAATTGTAGTCCAAAATATCTGGAGGGCTGAAGTTTGGGGGTGCCTGTACTAGATAGCAGTGCAGGGACAGATCAAATCAAAATGTGAACTGGAAAGGAGGGGTGCTGGAATGGCTGATGAAGCCCTATGGTAGTACATGTCTTCTTTTGGGATTCAACTTTGTGCTGTACATAGTTGTAAACCGTTTACATTTCTGTTCTGCCTGCTGAAGAGTTCTGTGTAACTCAAAAGCTTGCTTACTTTGATTAAAGTGCTATTCCCTTACTGATCTGTATTTCTTCTTACCTGAAACAACCACTGCAGTGGCTGACTCTTTGCAGTCCTGGCATGGTTTATTTTACTCTGTTATTTGATTTAGTTCACCTTGTACTTACAGGCTTTGTACTTTTGCTGTAATCTTCCACTACTACAGAGTTGACCTGTTTGGGTGTGGCTGAATAGGAACCCAGTATCCTTTAGGGCACCTTTTTGCAGCACACTTCTGTGACTCATTTGCAACTTGGAAGCTTTTAGAGGTTTTGTTTTGGAATGGGCGGGAAGCAGAAATAATATTTTGCTTTGAACATGGAAGAGAAGTCTCTTCAGAAATGTAAAAAAATCAATAAGGTTTTCTTACAAGTGTTTTGTGTAAGGTGTAATGTATGCCTGGCATGCCAAGGCTGTGGTTTTTTTCTTTAAAAAATATACATAAGCATTTCAGAATTACAACTCCAGTTCCCACATCCTCAGTTAAGGATAAAAAACCCCACACATTTAACTTTTATTTCTTGGGTCCTTTCTGTGGGCAGGGATGTCTGGCAAGTCGCTGGCAGCACAATTCTAAGCATGTCTACTCAGAAGTAACTCCTACTGAGTTCTAGGGAGCTTACTCTCAGATAAGAACTGTATGTATAGTCATTTAACTGTGTGAAGTGGGAGCCAAATTCAACATGAATTCTTTAGAGAAACTATTATTTTAAATTTCCCTTTCCTTATGAAGCATAATGCAGCAAAGCAAGATACAGTTTCAGAAAAATAATTAGGTCTGAAAACATGAACTTGAAGTAAGGCCGTTTCATACATTCCAAGAAACAAAACCAGGTTTTGTACTGAGTGTTCACAGAACAAAGAGCCATTGCTAACCTTGACTTTCTGATAGATGCCCCTGCATAATATACGTTTTCAAACTCCTGTTTGTCACATTCATACTTTAAAAACACTTAATAAACAGCTTTCTAGATGTACTGTCCATGTGAGTGGGGATATGGATTTTTGCCTGCATCACAATGCTCAGATAAGCCCCATTGAACCTACTTGGCCCTCCAGATGTTTTGAGACTACAATTCCCATCATCCCTGACCACTGGTCCTGTTAGCTAGGGATGATGGGAGCTGTAGTCCCAAAACATCTGGAGGGCCAAGGTTGAGGGAGCCTAATGTAATGCAGCACATCCAAGGTCATTAACTGGTACTTAAAATACTAGTGGTCCTTTACTTTTGGTTGGACAAGGGCTCTTTCCAACCCTAGGCAGACATTATTTTCATACATTTAATTCATGTAAGGAGGGGAGTGGAATCTCCCAGTAGCAGATGTCATGGTGAGGCAAAGGCACTTACCTGACCTCCCAGCCGGCAGGCCACTGCTACTTACCAGGAAGGGCGAGGCAATGGGGAGGGTGGTGTGGTGCAAACATACTGGCAGGAGATTGGCTCCGCCAATGCATTTGCACTGCGCTGCCTTCCCTGTTGGGAGATTTATTCCCCGTGTGCAGTCATAAGTTTGTTGTCTGTCATATGACTGTATATGTTTATATTCCACAGAGTGGAAGTGACATAGACAGGATGTTTGTCTTACTGTGTTCTTCAGTGGAACTGTTGTTCCTTTGTTCTTTCTCTTTGCTGTCTGTGAAGCTAGAGAGAGGGAGCCATGATGAAGAGCTCCGTGTGTGTTTATATGTAAATAAAGTAGATTAGCCAAGATGCTGTGCTACTGAGGTCGGTTACGCAACTGCACAACCTCTGCGGATCCCTAAAGTGTGCTGGTGTCTTCTGGCACCAGTTGCTGTGATGTTCGGGCTGGAGAATGCTTATGAAGCTCCTGAACGATCACCCAGGAGGGGGAGAACATGCCAGCCGGGCATGTGTCTCTGCCAGGGCCCTACTCATAAGTAGGCCTTATCCTGACATGCCACTTCCTCCCCCCCAAGTAAGCAGCAGCAACTCTCTTGCCATGAGGTCAGGAAAACACCTCTGCCACATGACACCATCTGCTACTGCCTGCTCCAGACTTCTGAATACAGCTGACATGTGTGCAGCTGGAAAACAAGGGCTTTTGATCATGTGCACAGGCCCTGTACAAACACTGAACTGAGCACATGGGAGACAGGGGAGCAGGCAGCACATGTGATCCTATTCTCTTCCTCCATTTGTAGAAAGATCATCTGCCCAAGGCTATGGCCTTTCTGGTTTCTGGGCTTATATGAATCATCCCGGCCATATTTTAAAAGCTTGCTTCCAGGTTGAATTAATCTCCGCTTATCTCTCCCAGAGCCAGAAAGCCATCCAGAATGTAATTGCTCTCTACAAGCTCCCAAAAATATTTTTTCTGTAAAAGCTCCAGGGCACACACAAAAACACCATGCAAAGGGATTTTTGACACCCACTTTGGAGGATAGACATTTATGTCTTCGCCACCTATGAAATATGTGGCCACACACACACACACACACACACACACACACACACACACACTGCAGAAAAGTCTCCTCATGTAGATATACACAGACTATGTTTTCTTTAAACCCATTTTTGGAAGCACGGATGAGAAACATAAAGGACAAAAAAAAAACATTTCCCCTCCTGACCAGAGTATTCTAAATGTGTGCTATCCCAAGTTGGAATGTTTTCAAGAATAAGTTGTTACTTGATTTCTGCCCTAGTACTGCCTGTTCGGTCAGGTTACTGGCAGGTCAAATCTTCTACAGGAGTGCTGGAAGTACGAAGATGAATCTTCGTCAAGGGCAGGCGGGGAAAATCGGCCAGAGGGGAAATGGTTAAATATGTATCTCTTTGTTCTTTCTTTCTCTGCTCTGTGGCTCATTCTGTCCAGGACAATTTTGGTTGTTAAAAACTGCTGAATAAAATATATAGGCACATAAAACTCCATGTAAGGTGTAGCAACTTTTTTTAAAAAAAAAGTTACTTGGGGAAATACGGTAATGACCTGTCATTTGCCAATCAGAAAGTTTTATAGCTAAACAAGAACTTTAACTTGGCATTCCCTTAGTTTACAAATGGCCAGAAGGAGGAGTTTGGAAGATTTCCCTTCCATTTTAGATTAATTGCATTTTGTCATGACATTCAAGCTCAGAAAAGCCACAGCCTATGAAACTGGCTAGTTTAAAACAAAAACAAAAACCATAGTTAAGATTCACCACTGTTTAAGGTTCAAATGCAATGCCCAGGTAAGGTTTAATCTAAAATGGAAGTAGGTGCTCCTCATTTCGATGTTTTATTGTGTTTTTAATATTCTGTTTGGAGCCGCCCAGAGTGGCTGGGGAAACCTAGCCAGATGGGTGGACTATAAATATTATTATTATTATTATTATTATTATTATTATTATTGCTACTACTACGGTACTACCTCCTGTGACAATGCCAGGGGAGGAGGAAGGATGGGGGAATGTACAAGCCCAAGACTTGCTGCAGCTTGCAAAGCTAAACCATGGTTTAGTTCAGGCTTTCTCAACCTCGGCCCTCCAGATGTTTTTGGCCTACAACTCCCATGATCCCTAGCTAGCAGGACCAGTGGTCAGGGATGATGGGAATTGTAGTCTCAAAACATCTGGAGGGCTGAGGTTGAGGAAGCCTGGTTTAGTGCTAGGTGCAGTCTTTAAGCCAGAAGACATATTGTTGACTTGAGAATAGTAATGATGAGTTGTTTCAAGGCTTGGTCATGCCTCTCACCATATAAACTGACCCAGACTCTGCATTCATAATCTGAGGCCCTTCCTTGTGTGTCTCCTTCATGCGAGGTCCAGAGGCTGGCAACACAAGAACAAGCAGCCTCTTTCTGCAATGGCTCCCCGTTTGTGGAATGTGCTCCCCAGGAAAGTTCATCTGATGCCTTTATTATACTGTATATCTTTGAGTGCCCAGCAAAAACATTTCTCTAAAACCATATCTTTGGCTGATTAATATTCTACAGTCTTTTAAATGTGTTTGTGGTGGTTGTGGGGCTATTGTTTTGTTGCTTTTGTTTTAACCATTTATTTCTGTTTTTATCTTGTATTTTTATCTTGGGAACCACCCTGAGATCTTTTGATGAAAGGCAGTATATAACTCTAATAAATGATTAATAATCATAATCATAATCATAACAGAAGAGTAGACCCACCAAATCTAATGGGATTTAAGTTAGTAACAACAAATTTAAATCCCATTGATTTCTAAGCATAACAAGTAAGTCAGGTTTCAAGTCATTAAGAATGCTAACATTGAAATCTTAGGTGCCTACGTCCTTTGAATTTGGGTCTGAATTTTGGAGATGCCTCTGGAAATTTCCAAGCTTGAAACAAGACAGACATTATTTCGATGGAGTAACCTGAAATATCATCATTTTTGATCAGGAACTGAACCTAGAAAGGGGCAGAAGAGTAAAGATAAGAACCATTAATGAAAAATGTGGTTCACAGTGGATAAGTTAACCAGTAACTGAGTCAATATACAACTACTGTACAACAGTTTTCAGCTGGCCTGGAAAGTTTCTTCCTCTTGTGTAAGAGTTAATTTCTTGCTTAAGGGGAGAATTATTTTCTCTTTAAGTGGTAAATTTCATTCCAACATGAATTAATGAGCTTTCAAATATATTAACCCTTAAATAGAAGCTATGGGTTAAAACAAATGGTGAAAAATGAGAGAGAGAGAGAGAAAGAGAGAGAGAGAGAGAGAGAGAGAGAGAGAGAGAGAGAGAGAGAGAGAGAGAGAGAGAGAGAGAAAGAGAGAGAGCAGAGAGGGCTGTGAAACAGGTTGTAAACTCACAGCACCTTAGTGTAAGGAATGCCCTGGAGGACACATTCTGAAACTTTAATACACTGACAACTTTTTCCAAAGATAAGAAATAATCAGTTGTTTTTGTAACCTCATATTCAGTTGGTGAGCATTTATTTTCACTGCTGTCATAGGCAGAAGCCTTTTATATGCATTGTTATATTGCATCTGTCTGTGGATGATCCAGATTCGAATCCTTGTTCAGCTAGGGAGGAACTCACTTTCCCTTAGTCTAACCTACTTTACAGGCTGTTGGAAGGATAGGATACTGCTTCAAGTTCTTTGAAGGGTAACCAAATGTAATAAATAACCAAATGCAAGCAAAAGTTAAGCAAAAGGAATAAATTAAGCAACAGGGGGCCAATGCAGAGGTCAGTTTAAATGGGATGGCCACTGAAAAGCATTAACCGAACCATGTGGAGTGTAGAACTTCAAAAGGTTCTTAGCCTATGCACTTGTCTGCATGGGTAGCAGTGTCTAGCTGTATTCACATGCAAGCAAAGTTTGCATGAGTGAAGAACCACGTACGGCACCAACAGGCATAAATGCTTTTCGCCAACCATATAGCTTGGGTCTTCCTAAGAACGGTGGCAGGCTCATAGGAGAGCAATACAAATTCAGCACAGATACCTTGAAATAAATGAAGGTAAAAGAAGTGACAGGAGGGGAGATCAGCAAATCAACCTAGGACACGCATGGTGGCGTCAGAAGGGAATGTTAGGAACTATATAATAAAAGTAACAGTTTTATTATTTGTACCCCACCCATCTGACTGGGTTGCCCCAGCCACTCTTTTAGCCCGACTTTTACACAGAAGCCCATGACTGAGGTTCCATATGATGAGAAGCCCCCAGGTGACTGTAGCAGCTCACAGTTCTCACAATGGCTACAGCTCTCTTAAACCTTTCCTTCCAATCCCCTATCATGGCTGCTGCCACCTGTCTGTCTGTCTGTCTGTCTGTCTGTCTGTCTGTCTGTCTGTCTGTTCACCTCCTACAGTGCCAGGCTTCTTGGAGCAGCAGAGAGGGTTAAATAAATTGTTGCTCACCACAACTTCCTTGTCCCTCTCTGCTGCTCTGAATCTAAGAAGAGGCCGGGCATTGCAGGAGTGAGTGGGCAACACTGAGACAGTGACACAAGGGGGCTCTCCACCCCTACCTGCTGCTGCAGTTGTCAGAACTTGCTAGCTGCTACAGTCACCAAAGGCTTCTCCTGGAGAGAAGCCTTGTTCACTGGCTCCTGTGTAAAATGAGTCATAGAGGATGCTAAAGAGAGAATTTTTTGAGGAGCCAGAGGATAGCAATGCTGATGAAGTTCAAAACTTAAAGGCTCATAATTTGAACTTGCAAGCTCATAAAATTTTTATTACGAGGCAAGCCACCTTTGCCCTTAAACTCTTGATCTGTTCATAATTAGAATGCGGATATATCACGAGCTTATGTGCCTATTTGACATCCTCATAGCCTGTTCCATATTCATGAGATGAGGTGCTCAGAAGACAATAGCTGCTGTTGGCACATGCTGAGAAGTTGGTTACTTTAACTCCTTGCTCTCAAGTGAAATCTAAGTGTCCTTGATCACGGAAACTGACCTGAACTTTTTTTTTTCTAAAAGGGAATTTACAGAATCACCTTGGCTCCTGTGCAGTCAAACGGTTTGGCAATGCCACACACTACTCTGTGTTTGATTAGAGTGGGATGGATCAGTGCCATCTCTTACATGAACTTAACTACTGGGAGTGTTCCTCTGAGGTCACCAAGACCACCTCCGTATTTGCTTTATGGTTTGTTGATTTGCTTGTATGGAAAGCAAGCCTCTTGGAACACGTGCAGTTTGAGGTGCACTGACGTCCCAGCTCAGGCACAAAATGTGTGTCAGAAGTTTTTTTTGTTTTTTTAGAAGAGCGTTCACTAAGGACACTCTCAATTTGCAACACAGTTTGAGCTGTGGGGAAATTTGCACATCACCGCATTTCGGTAATGCTTGAACTTGTGTGGCAGCCAAGACCTCTCCTCCAAAACTCCTGCTACCTCTGCCTCCCTGCTGCCTCCCAAGCTGAGTTCAAGGGCTAATGTCTTGATTGATGATTCCAGACGAAGGAGACAAATGCAAGGATTATTGTTTTCCATTTGAGAGAATCAAACATGGGAGTGACTCTGATCACTACTCATTGTGCTTAGCTACAGAAATGAGTAAGTGCAGTGTTGTAGTGGGCAGTGAGAGAAGTGATCATCACCTTGCAATTAGAGAAAAGAGGTTTTAAAGTTATTTTTATTTTTTATTTCGGTTAATTATATACGGGCTTTTCAGCAAACACACACACGCAAGTTCTGAAAGCACTTTAACTCCGTAAATTTGAGCGACAATTTAAAATGCCCTAAAATGTAATTAGAATCAGTGTACTATAATGATAATAATAATAATTTATTATTTATACCCCACCCATCTGGCTGAGTTCCCCCAGCCACTCTGGGCAGCTTCCAACAAAAGATTAAAAAATACATTAAAACATCAGTCATTAGAAACTTCCCTAAACAGGGCCACTCTATAGTGGAGACTAGGGTTCGAATCCCAATTCAGCTATCAAGTTCACTGGGTGACTTTGGGCCAGTCACAGTTTCCCAGCCTAACCTACACCACAGGGTTGTTGTGGGGGTTAAATCAGCAGGGGGAGAGCAATATATGCCACCTTGAGCCCCTTGAGGGAAAAAAGGTAAGATATAGATGAAACAAAGTTTTCATGGCAGTTTATTTTCTGTTCTCGTGAAGACTTGTGGCTACAGCACCCTAAACACGTCTGTTCGTGTCTGATTTCAGAAAACGAGCAGGGAGAAGCCTTGTTAGTCCTTGGAATACCAGTTGCCAGAGGACACCTTAAAGGAAAGACACATTAGGGTTTGAACACGGATGTGAAATGAGGGTCCTTCTGGCATTATGGTGGAGACTGCAGGTGAATTACTGTTTCTGCTACAACTGCCACCACCTTCTCTGCTACTCACAAGCACTTTATTTACCTGCTGCAAACATAGTTTGAAGCAGTTATTCAGGCACTGAGGAATATCTTATATAACATGTGTCAAACTGACAAATGAAACTCATTGTTAGGTGAAGAATAAATGTGGTGAACTGGAATACCCTATTAAATGACACTGAATCTACAGAGTTCTTTCAAGTGCCGTCGCTCACCACCAAGAAAATACATAGTTCACCATAGTTCATTGGATATGCTTTCCTGCTGTTTCCTTTGCAATCTTCCTGTGAATTCATGGACATCAATGTCCGAAGTAGTGGAGGATTCCTTTTCTCAGACTTCGCCACATTTCCTTCATGCTTTTGGGCTTCTCAAATTTCTCTTCCTGTGCTTCACACTCTACATTTTCTGATGACGCTATGGATGACTACCCATAATTCTCACTGTTCTGCCCATTACCTCTTTCAGAGGAGGGAGAAAAGGAAAATGTCCTTCGAATTGCAAAGCAGAAGCAGATACTCTCATTACGGATCACACTCAGCTCTCTGTTTCTCTGTTTTTAACATTTTCAAACACCTCCCACTTCTTCTCTCTATACCCACCTGAATCCGAGGTTAACTTCTGAATATGCTATAGTCTCAAGACAACAACACAAGTCCCTTCATGTCCCATCTCCCAATTGCCACCACAGATGTGTTTCTTTACCCTCCTCCTCTGATGCAATTGTGCTGGGTAGTGGAGACAGACATGAGCAAGGCTGTGGTAGAGACTAAACTGGGAACAAATAGCTGCTCTGTGTTCCTAGCAATTGGGAGATGGAACGTGATTTGGCTGTGGCCTAAAGAGATGGTCTGATAGAAATATAGGAACACAGGAATCGGACAGGTACTGACTCAGAGCATTGGGTCCTTTGTAGCTCAATGGCCTGTACTGTCTATGATTCTGCAGGGCTTCAGATGGGGACACTGGAGAGGTTAGAGAACAAACCCAGGACCTTCTGCATTCAGTGTATGTGCCATTCGACTGAGCTATGGGATTTCCCTAAAGGCAAGGATGGCCCACAAAGCACGGCTGGCCATCAGTCATGGCTTGGGGAAGGAGATGGGTTATGGCGAGGGGATGTCATGAGGGCCATCTACAGGGGCTTGGACACATTTGCCCCGCTGGTCTGTTCTGTTCAAGCACCCTACGGGGCCACTAGATGCTTATAGGAATCCCAGAAGCGGGACATAATAGCAACACATATCCTGAACCCCAGCCTACCCGCGGCCAGTCCCACTGGTGTATACAGGCCAAGGACAGATGCTAGCAATAGTCTAGAAGTCCAACAGTTCAGGAAACATGGTCCAGGTTCAATACAGCAAGCCAAGTCCAACTTCCAACAGTCAGGCCAGTTTCCCGCCTCTGCAGTCGATTCAGGATTAGGGAACCTGGAGTCCAGTCCCCCAAAGCAGGCTTGTGGAGACCCGTAGGCACCCAAGCCATGGTCCATCAACATGGGAAGTTGAGCAGACACAGCACCTCAGCTCTGCTTCCTTTTTATCCCTTGAATCTTGAGGAGGCATGTGACCCCCACCTGTCCGGAGCCTAATGCAGCTGAGGAGTCCCACACCTCCTCCCAGAGCTAATAAGCCCCAACTGGCCAACTAGTGAGCTAGGCTGTGGGTTCTTGCCTGTCTCAGCCTCCTAGAATTCACCTTCCTTTGTCCCTGATGTCTCAGAGCCCACCATGCTTATGAAGACAGGGTCTCCTCTGGCTCCTGAAGTAGCATCTCCACCCCCATTGGTCTGCCCGGACACTGAGGTCCAGCTCCGAGGGTCTTCTGGCTGTTCCCTCACTGCGAGAAGCAAAGCTACAGGGAACCAGGCAAAGGGCCTTCTCAGTAGTGGCGCCTGCCCCAGGGAATGCCCCCCCCATCAGATGTCAAAGAAATAAACACTATCTGACATTTAGATGTCTCATGTTTTAATGTATATTAAATCTTTTTTGGGTGGGGTATAAATAATAAATTATCATCATCATCATCATCATCCTGCCCCTCTGTTTCCTGTGCACTGACCCCCCCCATCCCCTCACTGAATTAGACCTACTGACCTGGTGTAACTCTTATAGGAAAGCAGTATCTGACTTAAATCGAAATTCTCCAAAGTAATGAAGACTGATGTTTTGTTTAGTGCTGTCCAACAGTGACTTTTCTTGCACTTTAGCAGAAAAGAGTCCTTTAGCTTGTGTCTCAAAGGATCGAAGAGCCAAGACGTACATTTCTGCCTTTTATTCGGAAAGTCCTGGTTCCTGAACACTAGATACGGTATGTGGTTCTCTGGTTGACATTTCTTCCATAGTCCCACACTTCTGACTCAACTCAGGAAATCTACTGTATTTCATGTCATGCTTTGATTAATAATGGGTGAATTCGCCTTGACTGAGTCAATTCAGAATTGACTCAGTATTTATTTATAAGCTTCCTTGGCAAACGTTAAAGAAAGAACAACTCCCCTGATTCTGACTGTGTTGACATGCTTACTCAAAAGCAAGGTCCACTGAGCTGAATGGGATTTACTTCCAGGTAAATGCATATAGAATTGCAGCCTTAGCGTTCTCTCCTGGCTTGCATTGTTGACACAGGTGTGCTGATGGGATGAAGAAAGGCTCAGCATTTGGGACTTTTTAGTTCAGATAAAAGGTGAGTGAGAAGTGACATAATACAGTGGTACCTTGATTTTCGAACGTAATCCATTTTGGTAGACCGTTTGAGTCCCGAAGCGTTCAAAAACTGAAAATTCAATGCGAAAAATTCAATACGGAAGCCACGTTTCCGGTTCGACTTCCGAGGCGCGTTCAAAAACCGAAGCATTTACTTCCGGGTTTATGGTGTTCGAAAACCGAAAGGTTCATCAACAGAGATGTTCGAAAAGCGAGGTATCACTGTAGAAGTTTATAAAATTATGCATGGCATTGAGAAGGTGGAGAGTAATTTTCTCTCTCTTCTCATGGACATCCAATGAAGCTGAATGTGGGAAGATTTAGGACAGATAAAAGAAAGTACTTCTTCACGCAATGCATAGTAAAACTCTGGAATTCACTCTTCCTGGAGGCAGTGATAGCGTTAAAAGAGGATTGGACGAATTCATGGAAGAGAGGGCTATTGAGGGCTACTAGCCATGACGTTGATGCTCTTACCTCCACAGTTGGAGGCAGCAATTCCTCCAAGTACCAGTTGCTGGAAACAACTGAAGGGGAGAGTGCTCATGTGCTTGTGTTCTGCTCCCTGGTTTCCCACAGGTCTCTGGTTGCCCACTGTGAGAACAGGATGCTGGCCTATTCTTAGGTTTTAAAGGGAGTGGTGGGGGGAAAAGTGCAAATACAGGGGCTGATGTTAAGCCAATACAGAATGGAGAGCAGTGTGAACAGTTACTAAAATGCTAGTTAATGAAACAATGGTAAACGTGCTAAAATACATTGTGTAAACATGGGGTGCTATGCTGTGAAAAATCGAACATCCCTTGGCTCCTGCATTGCTGGATCTCTGATCAGAAAACCAAGGGTGCCAATGAGTCCAAAGAATGCGTTGAACAGGTCCATCTAACAGGCCTGCCATTCCAATGTACTTTAAAAATCATTAACAAAAGGAACTGATACTGAGCCAGTTATTTTCCCAAGTGTAGACTTTAGCCCAACCAAGTACAGCCAATTCTTTACTGGAAGCTAACTCGGCTATCTGTTAGATCAAAGGCAAGAATTTTTATTATGTCACAAGATTCCTCTGCTGAAGTCCAGTAACTGCTAAGAAATCTTGCACTTCCTTTGGTGTCTGATGAAGTGGGCTGTCACGCCACAAAGAGCCAGCAAGGGTCATTGTCACAAGTGAGAGTAAAAGAAGCTCTTACTTCAATGCAACTGTAAAAGCGTAAAAAAAAAAATAATGCCCAGAATTCGTATTTGCTATACAAGCACTCCATCCCTTCCCTTCAGCATAAAGAATGATCATGGCCAGACAATCTTATAGTGGAAGAAAAGATCAAAGGGGATTTGATGGATCATGTCTGAAAACAGGCTGCAGTCCTGAACACACTAACTAGGAGATAGTGATGGAAGAGAAATTTGATTCAGGTTGATTTTATCACAAAACATCCCAGCTTTCCAAAACAGTATGCAAATCAAAACACAGCTAATCTTCAAAATACACACTTCTTTGAATTTTATGATATGGTTTGTCAGTCAAATAATATGTACAATAATGTATTTGTTATGGGGAAATATATTGTTATGAGTTTGTGGGTGCTTGACTTTTGTTAAATTCAAGTTACCAGTAGGTGCTAGAATTTAATTGAGGTTTATGTGTCAAAACTGTGTGTCAGGCTCTTACGCCTTAGAATCTAATCTAGACCTGTGTGCATTTAAGCCTGTGTGTTAGACGTTTCTAAATCCTCTGGAATTAGAATGTGTTAAGGATTGATTAAGCCAAGCTGGTGTGTCCAGCAGACTAATTTCCTCAGGGCGGGATGCGGGTGGCGGTGTGGTCTAAACCACTTAGCCTAGGGCTTGCCGATCAGAAGGTCGGCAGTTTGAATCCCCATGACGGGGTGCGCTCCCATTCCTCGGTGCCAGCTCCTGCCCACCTAGCAGTTTGAAAACACGTCAAAGTGCAAGTAGATAAATAGGTACTGCTCTGGTGGGAAGGTAAACGGTGTTTCCATGCACTGCTCTGGTTTCGCCAGAAGCGGCTTAGTCATGCTGGCCACATGACTCGGAAAAACTGTCTGTGGACAAATGTCAGCTCCCTCGGCCAGTAAAGCGAGATGAGCACCACAACCCCAGAGTCGTTCGTGACTGGACTTAACTGTCAGGGGTCCTTTACCTTTACCTTTTTAATTTCCTTGGAGGTGATAGCCTGGGGGTAATGATCTGTTCGCATGGCAAAGGATCAAAAGAATGGCTCCTCTTTCTGTGTTAGAAAAGGCCAGAGTTTACGGACTTTATGAGTTAAGCAATGGAGTCAGTAAGCCGTGGGCTATAGAGAGAGTCAGAGAGCAACGTTTGGGATCTGTTAAAATCCCAGCCTATGGAAAAAGCCAGAGTCTCTTGGAGTGTAATGCTGTACACACCTTCACTGTATGCTCAGGTTTTATTTACAGGTATGTGTAGATGAACCATATGCCCCAAAGATACCAGTGTCTCTACTGTGCCTCATTTATCCAAAAGGAAAAACAGACCCTTGGTAAGAACACCTGGAATCTTGCACTGCTGTAGAGATTGGGGTGACATGTAACAATATTATGTGGGAAATCGCTTGCAAAATGTGTTTATCAGGCAAAATTGCATTTTAAAATGTGGCACATTAGGCGAAGGTTATTTTCATGAGGACTTTTTTTAAAAATTGCGAACTCATGCGAAAAAAGGCAGAGAACCAAAGTGAAGAATGAAAAAGAGAAACTGCAACTGACAGATTCATCAATCCCTACCAGGATTGAACACAGTGCGATTTACATAGTAATAATAATATAATAATAATTTATTTATACCCCGCCCATCTGGCTGGGTTTCCCCAGCCACTCTGGGTGGCTTCCAACTGAATATTAAAACAGTACAGCATTAAACATTAAAAACTTCCCTAAACAGGGCCGCCTTCAGTTGTCTTCTAAAAGCAAAATAGTTACTCATTGCCTTGACATCTGCTGGGAGGGCGTTCCACAGGACGGGTGCCACTACGGAGAAGGCCCTCTGTCTGGTTCCCTGTAACATCACTTCTCGCAATGAAGGAACCGCCAGAAGGCCCTCGGTGCTGGATCTCAGTGTCCGGGCTGGATGGCGGGGGTGGAGACGCTCCTTCAGGTATACAGGAACGAGGCCGTTTAGGGCTTTAAAGGTCAGTACCAACACTTTGAATTGTGCTCGGAAACGTACTGGGAGCCAGTGTAGATCTCTCAGGACCGGTGTTATGTGGTCCCGGGAGCCACTCCCAGTCACTAGTCTAGCTGTCGCATTCTGGATTAATTGCAGTTTCCAGGTCACCTTCAAAGGTAGCCCCACGTAGAGCGCATTGCAGTAGTCCAAGCGGGAGATAACTGGAGCATGCACCACTCTGGTGAGACAGTCTGTGGGCAGGTAGGGTCTCAGCCTGCGTACCAGATGGAGCTGGTAGACAGCCACCCTGGACACAGAATTAACCTGTGCCTCCATGGACAGCTGTGAGTCCAAAATGACTCCTAGGCTGCGCACCTGGTCCTTCAGGGGCACAGTTACCCCATTCAAGACCAGGGAGTCCTCCACACCTGCCCGCCTCCTGTCCCCCAAAATAGTACTTCTGTATTGCCAGGATTCAACTTCAATCCGTTAGCCGCCATCCATCCTCCAACCGCCTCCAGGCACTCACATAGGACCTTCACCACCTTCACTGGTTCTGATTTAAAAGAGAGGTAGAGCTGGGTGTCATCTGCATACTGATGAACACCCAGCCCAACCCCCCCTGATGGGGGGTTAGATATTAAAACGCATGGGGGAGAGAACGGAACCCTGAGGCACCCCACAAGTGAGTGCCCAGGGGTCTGAACACTCATCCCCCACCACCACTTTCTGAACATGGCCCAGGAGGAAGGAGCGGAACCACTGTATGACAGTGCCCCCAGCTCCCAGCCCCTCTAGACGGTCCAGAAGGATGTTATGGTCGATGGTGTCAAAGGCCGCTGAGAGATCCAGCAGAACTAGGAAACAGCTCTCACCTTTGTCCCTAGCTCGCCAGAGATCATCGACCAGTGTGACCAAGGCAGTTTCAGTCCCATGGTGAGGCCTGAATCCCGATTGGAAGGGATCCAAATAGTCCACTTCTTCCAGGCGTGCTTGGAGTTGTTCAGCAACCACCCGCTCAATCACCTTGCCCAAGAATGGTAGATTTGAGACTGGGCGGTAGTTGGCCATATTGGCCGGGTCTAAATATTTTTTTTTAAGAAGCGGTTTAATGACCGCCTCTTTCAGTGGGTCTGGGAAGGCTCCTTCATAGAGGGAAGCATTCACCACCCTGCGGAGCCCATCGCCCAGCCCTTCCCGGCTCGCTTTTATTAGCCAGGATGGGCAAGGATCAAGGAGACAGGTGGTCGGTTTCACTCGTCCAAGCAGCCTGTTCACATCCTCGGAGGTAACAGATTGGAATTGATCCCATACAACATGACTAGACAGGGCTCTAGCACTCTCCTGCCCTGGCCCTGCTCCCACGGTGGAGTCTACCTCCTTCTGAATCTGAGCGACTCTATCTGCAAAAAACTTTGCAAAAGCATTGCAAGAGATCTTGGGGGTCCCTAACAGGCCCTGATGATGGAGGTGGTTCCGATAGATTGCAAACCACCTGAAAAAGGCTCCTGCTGCTGTTTTCTGCATATGCAATAGAAACGGTGAAGAAGGTCCTCTTCGCCGTCGCCATTGCCACTTGGTAGGCTCGATGTTGAGCTCTAACCCATGTCCGGTCTGATTCAGAATGAGTTTTCCGCCACCGGCGCTCTAGCTGTCTCAGCGATTGTTTCATCACCCTCAGCTCCGGGGAAAACCACGGAGCTGTCCGGGCTCCATGCAATCGGAGAGGGCACTTCGGAGCCAGACAGTCAATAGCCCTGGTTAACTCCACATTCCAGCGGGCCACCAGGGAATCAGCTGAAAGGCCATCAACATGGGATAAAACATCCCCTACCACTCTCTGGAAGCCAATTGGATCCATTAAGTGGTGGGGGCGGACCATCTGAATCAGTCCCACCTCCCTGCAGAGGGGAAGGGTCGCGGAGAAGTCAGTTGCACCAGGAAGTGATCTGACCATGACACTTTTGTTTCACTTTTACTTAATGTCAGATCACCAACATCCATAGAGGTAAACACCAGGTCTAAGGCATGTCCGCGGCTATGAGTTGGGCCAAACTTATTCAGGGACAGCCCCATGGCGGCCATGCTTTCCACGAAGTCCCGAGCGGCCCCTTGTAGGTTTGTGTCGGCATGGATGTTAAAATCCCCTAGGACAACCAAACTAGGTGTCTCCAGGAGAACATCTGCCACGACCTGAAGCAGCCCGGGCAGGGAATCCTTGGTGCAGCGGGGAGGTTGGTACACCAAAAGGAATCCTGTACTGCCCCTATTGCCCAACTTCCAGAACATGCACTCAGAGAACTGGGTCTTCCCAATAGGACGCCTGGTGCAAACTAATGACTTCCTAAAAATCACTGCAACCCCCCCTCTCCGCCCAGATGGCCTGGGTTGCTGTGCGTAAGAGAAACCTGGTGGACAAGCAGAGGCAAGGACAGGCCCATCTGCATCTTCCAACCAAGTCTCTGTCACACATGCCAGGTCAAGTCCTCCATCCACGATCAAGTCATGGATGGCAATGGTTTTGTTCATCATTGACCTGGCATTACACAGCAACACTTTCAGGTCATGTGGGTATCCCTTGCTGATTCCAGTATCCTTCAGGCCAGGACCAGACCTGGAGGCAGGGATAGTCCTCAGACAATGACTAAGCCTGCCTCCTCGGTAATGACATGGTCTGGTCTCAGCGTAACTCCTCCTCCTGCCCATGATCACTGAGATCGGGTGTCCCAGTACATCCCCCCCCCCTGTGGAACCAGCCCCAGCCATTCTGTTGGCTGAGGCCCCCTCCCAGGCAGCCCTGACCCTTTCCCCTTAAAAAGCAAACTACAAACTATACAACAACTTAACAAAATAATAATAAAAAAACAAAGCAAGAAACAATTATACTAAAATTAAACTACCCCACCCCACCCCACCCCACCCCAAACAAAACAAAACAAAATATCATAAAAAACCACCATTCAAGGTGCAGCAAATTAAGAACACCCAAGCATTTAAAATCATTTTCGCTGCTTGCTGCAGGAAGCTGCTCAGAGTATGTGCTGGCCCCGCCCCCTAGGCCTGATGGAGTTGGCTGGTGGAGGGAGCGGTCTTCCCAGCACTCACTGAAGCAGCAACAGCAGACAACATAGGAGACATGCATAAGATTACATAGTTTGACTTTGATTACTGTTTAATGGCAATTTCCAGAGATGTACTCATAAACATTTTATGGCATAAGCTTTTGTGGACTACAGCCCATTTCATTGGAGGCATGTAGTGTTTTCCTCAGTTGCAAATAACACTTAGTACATTTGATGAAGCAAATTGTAGTCCATGAAAGCTTATGCCATAAAAAAATTGTTACTCTCACAGGCGCCACAAAACTATGTTATTTTAACTAATGGCAGAATCTTCTGTGTTGAAGCAACTGTTCATAGGGCCAGCACTAACACCTCAACATTAGTCTGTCTTCTCCTGGACACTAAACTCCCATTCCTTTGTTGAAAAATCAATGTGGATTTGTCACTGGGACTTGTCATTCTTGGTGTGCATTCGCCCCTGTCCTCCAATAGAGAGCAAGCAAGCAAAGCAACAAACAAGATTTCAGAATGGAGCTTTAAAGAAGGTAACTGGAATAACTTTACCTCTGGGCATGTTCAGAGCTCAGAGTGTAGTCTCTCAATTTCACAACGGAACAAGTAGACAAACACGAGATTTGGAGACCTTTCTAGATTAGCCCCTGCAGTTGTTTTTCCTCCCAAAGAATTTAAAAAGGCCAGGTCAAGCACACTTGTTTAAGCACGTGACTAACACTGTATGCAGTTTGGCTATGAGGCTCACTCAGAAGTTCATCTTGGCACCTTGGGTTGGAAGGAGACCCTGTTGGTCCTTGACACATCAAAGACACATCACATGGGTCACATCAAGGGAAGGCCCTTAGCTCAGTGGTAAAGCATCTCCTTTGCATGCAGAAAGTCTCAGGTTCCATCCCAGCTTTTTCAGGTAGAGCTGGGAGTGTCCCCTGCCTGACACCCTGGAGAGCCACTGCCAGTTAGTGCTGACAATATGGCGCTAGATGGACCAGTGATAGAAGGCAGCTTCCTATGATCCACAATGGCTGTGAAATGTGCTATGATGCATATATGATATGGGATTGAGCAATCAAGGTTAGCTAAACTGGTTTCTCTCTCCTTCATCAAAGGACTCAGCATTTTCCTCCCCAGAAAGATTTCCTGCTTCCAAATATCATGTGTCAATAACATTTATACTTTTATGCCATATTGCATCATTGTGAGTTACTGTATGCAGCAAAGTAGAGTGACATTTGTTTTTAAATCCTTCCAGACCATTGTACCACACACTTTCTCCTTCTTTCCATTAAGTGGACATTCATAAGCTGAGAAATGAATCCCAATCAGACAAATGGATTGGTTCCTCTGATATATTTTGGATTTTCAAAATGTGAGTCTCTTTGATCAGGGAATTGGAAGCATCGAGCTTGAGGTAACAGATATTATGCTACAGAGATGCAATCCTAGCAAATGGACTCTTCCTCCTATAGGAAGATGGCAATTGGGGAAACTCGTGTATTATTTATTTTGAAAACTGAGGAAAACTTGAGTATTATTATTTGTATCCCACCTTTATTTCAAAATAGCTCAGAGGAGCTGTTTATCACAATCCCTCTGTGAGATAGTAAGGTTAGGCCAAGATACAGCAAGTTGCACAAAGTCACTCAGTTGAATATCATGACTGATGGGGGGGGGCTCTCACAAATTTGGTTTTCTTTCTGCTGATACAAGAGATGGGCGGAAAATACAGCTTGGTGCTCATTTCAACATAAACCTATGTAATCTTTTATTTCTTCAGCCTTGAAAATTTATTAAAATCAATTTATTAAAATTTATTAAAAATCAAACCAAAACTCTCTCTCTCTCTCTCTCTCTCTCTCTCTCTCTCTCTCTCTCTCTCTCTCACACACACACACACAGACACACACACACAGACACACACAAAGAGCTTCTCACATTCTATACACACAAAATGAATCTGAAAATGGAATTTTAATAAGCCAAGGTTTAAAAATCCACAGAAACATAGAGTATAATTTGAGTGGTAGCCAGTGCAATTCTTTGGTCCACCATGATTGAAATGAAACAGGATATCTGTTTCTCTTAAGCCTATTCTGCGTTTAAAAGACTGCTATTTAGCACACCAAGGTTTCAGTTATGTAGGTTCATATTCAATATTGCTAGTATGTAAGAGTGAATGAAGGTCTATAATAAATCCTTGAATGCAAGCTTATTCAAGTTTATATCTTTTATCATACTATTAAAAGCTTTCACAACATTAAAAAAATGGCCAAAGCAAAAGATCCAATATCAAGTAGGGCTGAGATTGTGGTAATCCAGAATCCTACTGCTATTTCTAAATCCCCTGGAATCAGCAAATGTTAAGGGCTAATTAAGGACAAACGTTGTCCCCATCTTTAAAAGGGGGGAAACGAAGACCCAGGTAACTAGTGACCGGTCAGCTTGACGTTGATACCAGGAAAGGTCCTAGAATTGATCATTGAATGGTTGGTCTTTGAGCATTTAGAAAAGGATGCTGTGGTTGTTGAAGATTCATTCCCTGTGTCTGCTGTCATGGGATTGTTGTCTATCAAATGATGGTATATGTTTTCATTCCACAGAGTCGGAAGTGACGAAGACAGGATGTTTGTGTTACTGTGTTTCCTGGAGTGGGACTATTGTCCTTTGTTCTTTCTCTTTGCTGTCTGATGCCAGAGAGAGAGGGAGCCATGTTGCAGTGCTCCGTGTGTGTTTATATGTAGATAAAATAGATTAGCCAAATGCTGAATTGCTGAGGTCTGTTACGCAATTGTGCAAACTCTGCGGATCCGTAAGTGTGCTGATGTCAGTTGGCATCAGTCACTGTGATGTTCGGACTGGAGAAAGCTTTTGCAGCTCCCGAATGATCAACCAGGAGGGAGAGAACATGCCAGTCGGGCACGTGTCTCTGCCAGGGTCCTACTCGAGAGTAGGAGTTCCTAACAGTGATTACTAAGACCCAGCATGGGTTTCTCAGAAACAAGTCAGGAAAGACAAATATCATTTCTTTTTTTTTTATAAACCTTGGTGGATCAGGGGAATGATGCGGATGTAGTGTACAGGTATCTTAATTTCATTAAGGCTTTTGACAAAGTCCCCCATGATATTTTTGCAGAGAAGCTGGGATTCAATATGACCTTAGCAGATTGGAAAACTGGTCCAAAACTAACAAAATGAATTTCAGTAGGGACAAGTGTAAGATTCTGCACTTAGGCAGGAATAACCAGCTGCACAAATATAAGATGGGGGACGCCTGGCTTGCCAGTAGTACCTGTGAAAAGGATCTAGGGGGTCATAGTAGACCACAAGCTTAACATGAGTCAATAGTGTAATGCAACAGCAAAAAATGCTGCATCAAGAAAAGTATAGTGTCCAGATGAAAGGAAATAATAGTAATAGTACCACTCTATGCAGCCGTGGTCAGACCACACCTGGAATACTGTGTCCAGTTCTGGGTGCCACAATTTAAGAAGGATATTGATAAGCTAGAACATGTGCAGAGGCAGGCAACCAAGATTATTAAGGGTCTGGAAACCAAACCTTATGAGGAATGGTTGAGGGAGTTTAGCCTGGAAAAGAGGAGACTATGAAGAGATACGATAGCCACCTTCATCTAAATGTCGCATGGAATGTCACGTGGAAGATGGAGCAAGCTTGTTTTCTCCTGCTCCAGAGAGTAGGACCTGAACCAATGGATTCAAGTTAAAAGAAAGATGATGGTAAGAGCTGCTCAACAGTGGAACAGACTCCCTCAGAGGGTGGTGGACTCTTCTTCATTGGAAATTTTTATCAGAGGTTGGATGGTCACCTGCCAAGGATGCTTTAGTTGAGATTCCTGCATTCCCTTCCAACTCTATGATTCTGTGATTCAGTGTTTACTGGCATTTGGGCCTCTATGCATTCAACACCTGATTTAACCATAGTCCATGGTGGAAATTTCTCTATTAACGATTCGAAACTGCCTGCAATGGTCCATATCTTTCCTTTGTCATCTATGTTCCCTCGTCTTGCTTTGGCTACATTTGCCCTCCATTTCAGCCATCTTGACATTGCCATTTGTGTAAAAGGTCTGAAAGCCACAAAAAGGTCTGCTTTATAGCGTGTGCACTTATCTTTTGAAAGGAATCTTGTTTTCGGATGTGTTTCCCCCCTCCTGTGAAAAACATCCTCCTATGTACCGCCTTGATGCAAGGAACAAAGAGAACTTGTATAAATGAACAATATGGTGGTGGAAAACAAAGGGCAGCATAAAAGGAAGAGGGCTTTTTTCTTTTCTAGGCACCCTGCCTCCCGCAGAGGCTAAAGCTGTGCCATACAAATAACACAATTCAACTGGATTGAAGAGCTCCCCAGAACTGAACTGGCAGGAAGCCTAAAAGGAAACCAGTCAGGAGATCTGCCAGCCTGGGGTGGTGACACTATGAGCAAATAATGTGAATTAAAGGGACAAGGCTGCACAATCATTACATCCCAAAGAAACGTGGTAGGTTTGTAATGCTGGCTCCCAGCTGAGTCTCATGAACCAATCAGGAGCCAGACCCTGGTGCATTCACTCCTTGCTTGTGGCTCCTAGTTTAAGAACGGGGTGGACTAGATCCTTAATTCTCCCACCCCGCTGCAGGTCAGTTTTCACAGGTGGGCAGGGTTGGCCATCTCTCAAAGTCCAAAGTCCATTTGAAGTCCGTTTGCAGGCAGAGCAAACAAAGAGAGGCTCAGTGGCAGCGCCACTCAATTGATCAGTGTTGACTGCAAGCCCCCTTGACTGCACTAGGAAGCCACCTCTGGGTGGGTGGTCACTGGCAGAGGGGACCCCAGAGTGCTACTTTCTCACTCGTTAGTTCTTGACGAGCTGAGAGCACTAACAATGAATCAGCTGTCGAGAACATCAAGGAAATAACTGCACAAAAGCTGAGTTTGCTGAATGCAGCGTATTGTAAACATGGCCTCTCTTGACAGGTTGTTTGTGTACATTTTAGCTGCACTTTCCTTTCTGCCCCCTTGTCTCCTTTGGCTGCTGCAAGAAGCTTCTTTACAGGATCAGAAACATGGGCCCAAAAGTTGACACACATGCCCTTTGTTTTGTTTTTAATTTCTGTCCCCTGAATTGAACTCCGAAGAATGCTCTGGCAGAAAATGCTGCTGCTCACGTGAGCTGCAGGGAATGGAATGGCAGGGCACCTGACCGCCAGTTGATTGTGTCACTGGTGAAGTCAGCATGGTGCAAACACACCAGCAGAACCAAGTAGCCAGGCATCCAGCTTTCATTTACCCCCTCCCTACCCACCTAAGCCCCCCTGATCCCTCTCAAAAGCTGTTCCTGAGGGTTGGGGGACTTCCCCACTGAACAGTGGGATATGGCAAGGGCTGCAATAGGTAAAGAGGATTGGCAAATAAATAAATAAATCCCAAACATTTTCAGTCAAACTAGGGCCAAGGAACCTTTCCAGCCCAAGGGCCGATTTCCCTTCTGGGTATTCTGAGGGCCACATGCAAGTGGTGGGTGGGGCCAGGGGTTAAAAGTAGGGAGGACAATTAATGTGGATCTTACCATTGTATGCTAGCCTAGTTTCTGCACCCACACCTGCCTCTCTCCTCCATCCAGACAAGCAAGAGGCATTTTTAAGGACACATTCCAGGGCACTCTATCACTGTCCTACCTCTGGAAACACATGGTATTTCCAATGTTATTCTCTAACACTTCTGTTGGCTAGATGAGAAGACTCAAATGGTAGTGAGGGGAAAAGGCACCAACCATAGGTCAGCCTCGGATGAACACCTGGGACACCAGGGCCACAACCGCTCACAGGGAAGACCAACCAATGAGTCCGTGGATTCTTTTAGCAGAATACCCATTGCATAGGGATGGCCAGAGCACTCTGCCACCCCTATCACCTGAACCTATCCACAACCTTACAAGTTGTGACGATTTGCTACGCGGCAGGCAAAACCCAAATGGCACCAGCCAATCAGCCAAGTGGGGAAAATTTCTGCCATGTCCCTGTCCCAATGACAGACAACACACGGGGGCATAGCAAGGTCAAGCACAGCAAGCCCTAAAAGTAGGGAGAGGTGGGCAGGTGTTCTGAATGCACGCACCGAAAGAGAAAGCTCTGGGTCACGTGGATGGGTATATATAGGTCCCTTGATCCGTTTGGACTGCGTCCCATTGGCCAGATTAAACCCAGCATCGAGGGACCAACCAATCGGGTGTTGCAGCTGACCAATCTTACCCACCCACAACACAGGGTGTCGGTTTCCAGGTCTCACCGCCACACGTGCCCTCTTTTAGGGAGGACCCGATTTCTTCTTTAAGCTGGTGAGCGAAGGAGAAGAGGCTCCTTTCTCCTCTCTCCTAACCCACATGCTCTTCCTCCTTGCTTAAAGGAGAAGCATGGAGCTGCTTCAAAGAGTGCTTTTGCAAAGGGCTTTAACATCCACTCATCAATCCTGTCTTGGCTGCATGATCCTTTTCCCTGTTGGGAAGAGAGCATGTGGACAATGCAAGTTTAAACCGTGTCTTCTTAGCCATCAGCTGATATCACCAGTAATGTCAGCTATAGGCACATTCTAGGATAGGATAGTACAGACCACCGTAGTTATAGCTTCATAATACAGACCACTGTAGTTATAGACATTTTGACAAGTGGGTGGTCCTGCACCTGCATTTTTCTTTGCACACATGTTTTGAAATCACGTGGGCAGTCACAGGGATTGGCAGGTATGCAACCCTGCTTTCAGTATGGAGTGGAATCTTTCCTTGCCCCACACCTGACATCAAATATGACATCAGGTGTAGGGCAGGTGGGCGTGATTTGTAGGAAACTGGCTCATGGGCCAAATTGGGACCCTAGCCAGGCCTGGTGGTTAGAGGTTTCCTACAACTGCTATCTTTTCAAAATATCTGGAAGGAACAAAGTTGGGAAAGATGAGCTTTAACAAGATTTAGAATGGAGAGCCAAGTTTCTAAGGAAGCAGCCATGCTAGGGTAGAATAATAGAATTATTATGCCCCTGAGGATCATTTGGTCCAGTCCCCTGGATCAAACCTGCAACCTTGGCATTTTCAGCAGCATGCTCTAACCAACTGAGCTATCCAGGGGTTCACATTTCTCTTAAGCTGCTACAATGAATTTTTCTTCCTTACCAATACCTCCCATTTATTATCAAACCATTTTGGTACAGATGGAACTTTGATAGATTTCTAGCTTAAGAACAGAAGGATTTTGCCGGCCCTTATTGTTGTTGTTGTTTAGTCGTGTCCGACTCTTCGTGATCCCATGGACCAGAGCATGCCAGGCACTCCTGTCTTGCACTGCCTCCCGCAGTTTGGTCAAACTCATGTTCGTAGCTTCGAGAACACTGTCCAACCATCTCGCCCTCTGTCGTCCCCTTCTCCTAGTGCCCTCAATCTTTCCCAACATCAGGGTCTTTTCCAAGGATTCTTCTCTTCTCATGAGGTGGCCAAAGTATTGGAGCTTCAGCTTCAGGATCTGTCCTTCCAGTGAGCACTCAGGGCTGATTTCCTTGAGAATGGATAGGTTTGATCTTCTTGCAGTCCATGGGACTCTCAAGAGTCTCCTCCAGCTCACCATAACTCAAAAGCATCAATTCTTTGGGCGATAAGCTCTTGGGTGGCCCTGCACGGCATAGCTCATAGCTTCTCTGAGTTATTCAAGCCCCTTAGCCACAACAAGGCAGTGATCCATGAAGGAGCTGCCCTTATTAGAAACACAATAAATCATTCTGAATATACTGGATATACAAATCCCCCCCAGCAAAATTACACTTGGCTTCAGCAGCACAACTATCTGCTGATATTAATAACCTGTGGGGCACCCTGAACATTTTTCATGGCTCTACACTTGTCCCAAGATTTCCTTCAGACTATGCTTGTGCTCTGGCAATTCTCACAGTGTGAGATTGAATCTCAGCGAGCAGAAAACTGAACACGAAAGTTTAAATACACAATTTGGCACCTTCTGCTGCTTACTATTAATTTATTGAATGATAAAAAGAAATTGCCCAAGATGCTGATTGCAGAGATGAAAGATTAGGAAGGAAAAAACTATATGAGATTACAAGGCACTTCCCCGTAGGGATTTTTAACAAAAGAGGCCCTGTTTTCACTAGCTTGCTACTGCCAACATTCAGCCTCCTTGCTGGAGATGCTTAAGCAATCATATCTAAGGTGACTTTGTTCCACAGCAAAATAGGAGCCATTAGATAACAAAATGGAACAGGAGCAGATATTCTGCCAATGGGCATTTGTAGATGCATATAAGTGAATTTCTGCTGAGATTAAAAGAGAAGTAAAAACGATGCTCGTAAAATGTTACAGCATAAATTATACTTCCCAACACACTTAATTACAGCATAGCTGTCTGCTGTACAGCTGCTTTATTCATTAGCTCAGTTGATCTGTGTCTGAAAGGACACTCACACAAATGGTGGGGCATAGTTCCAAGTCCAGAGAATTTCCCGAGCCTGTCTTTGCTGAGTTTTTATACTACTTCATGTTATATAACATAGGTCTGTGTTGAATGTTTTGCTTGCAGAGAGCCTGAAATGCCCCCTTCCAAACCCTTGAATGGAGACATTTCCACAGTTGTTCTCTACCGGTCCTTTGACACCATTTCATCCCTCTTCCCCACATTTTCTCTCTCTCCAGGTAATCCCAGTTAATCAGTTGTGGCTCTACGATGATGTTCCAAAGCTAGTTCAGAGGAAGGATGATGAATCATGGCCTCACTCTGAATGGACAAGACATTTGACCATGTGAAGCCAATTCAGATGCTTCCTGCCTTCATTTAGGGAGGGAAACCACTTTTGTCCCATTTTGCACTCCTCCCTCATCACAAAAAGGTTACAACTCCATGTTCTTGGTCACAGATGACATACAAACATGCAGCAAACACTGATGTGTAATGGGATCTTTATTCCAGAGTCATGGCGCACTATGGGTTAAACTTTACACAAGTATATGGGAGACAGGGCCGGCTCTAGGTCCGCCCCCGGTGGCGCAGGGTGCCAAGGCGCCAGGCCACCAGGGGCGCCGCTGAGCCCGCTGAGAGACACGGCTGAGGCTGACCCAGGCGCGCCTCCCCTGTTCAGCAGCTTCAGGCCGCTCTCTGGAGGCGCACGGGCCTGAGGCCGCTCCGCCGCGCTCAGGGGCGTCGCAACAGGGGACGGGCAGTGCCCTCTGGCCCAGGGTCGGCCCTACGACAGGCTGGGTGGCGCAGTGCAGCTGCGCCCCGCCCGCCTGCCGCGCTGGGAAACGGGGCGGGGGGTGCGGCGCCGGAGGGATCCGTCGCACCACGGCGCCAGGGCGCCGGGCATGCTTAAGATGGCCCTGATGGGAGAATTAGTACTCGGAGTACCAAACAAAGCTTACATTCGAAATAATATTCAGCTTAATTATAGGAAATAAACTAAATATTGATTATAGTGTGGGCTCTTATATGATGGGAAAGGACTGGTTAAGCAAAGAACACCTAAATTAGACCTGGAGCTTGGTTACAGCTGGGGCAGGTTGACTTAGAAGGAACCAAATAGAAGGAAGGGATGCCAAACAAAGAAGTGGAGCTTAATTACTAAAATCATCATCATCATCATCATCATCATCATCTCCTCGCCCATCTGGCTGGGTTTCCCCAGCCACTCTGGACAGCTTCCAACAGAATATAAAAACATAATAAAATGTCAAACGTTAAAAACTTCCTGATACAGGACTGCCTTCAGACATCTTCTGAAAATTGTGTAGTTCTTTATCTGCTTGACATCTGATGGGAGGGCATTTCACAGGGAAATGAGATCACTATATGTTGGTAGCAGCATCAGAAGCATGACTACAAGGGCAAGCCCAATACATTTTGCTACCTGAGGCTAGGGATGGATGAATCTGTCAATTTTGATTATCTTATTTTCTCCTTTTTCTAATCTTTAATTCGGTTCCCTATATTTCTGCAGGAATTTACATTACTTTTTTTGTTTAAATCCTCCAGAAAACCTCTCAGCATCTTAGTGCAAATTTCTCAAAAGAACCACATTTTATATGTGGCTTTGACAAAGGTACATATTCTTGCAAGCAATTTCCCCTAATATAAGACATTACTAAATTTCAATCAAGGTTAGCATGTACAAAGGGAAGCTTTCTTGCCCCAGCTGTTCTAAGAAGAGGAGTTTGGATTTGACATCCCGCTTTATCACTACCCTAAGGAGTCTGAAAGCGGCTAACAATCTCCTTTCCCTTCCTCCCCCACAACAAACACTCTGTGAGGTGAGTGAGGCTGAGAGACTTCAGAGATGTGTGACTAGCCCAAGGTCACCCAGCAGCTGCATGTGGAGGAGCAGGGAATTGAACCCGGTACACCAGATTACGAGTCTACCACTCTTAACCACTATACCACACTGGCTAAGACTAAGAGTCATGCTTAGCTTTTCCCAGGCAAAGTGAAAATAACTGGAGTCAAAATGCCTAGAAGTGCTGAATACCTCAACAACAAGTGTGCTTTTATTACTGATGAGATGTCCCTGCCTTTTGGCTCACCAAACTCCCCGAAAGGGCTAAAATAAATAATAAGGTTTACAAGAGAGCTATTGGCAAGATAATCCTCTATAAAAATGATGACTGTATACCTGTATACCTGAAGGAGCATCTCCACCCCCATCGTTCAGCCCGGACACTGAGGTCCAGCTCCAAGGGCCTCCTGGCAGTTCTCTCCCTGTGAGAAGTGAGGTTGCAGGGAACCAGGCAGAGGGCCTTCTCGGTAGTGGTGCCCACCCTCCCATCAGATGTCAAGGAAATAAACAAGTATCTGACTTTTAGAAGACATCTGGAGGCAGCCCTATATAGGGAAGCTTTTAATATCTGATGTTTTACTGTTTTTTTATGTTTGATCTTTGAATTTATTGGAAGCCAGCCAGAGTGGCTGGGGCAACCCAGTCAGATGGGTGGCATATAAATAAAATTTTATTCTTATTTTTGGCTAAAGATAGGGAGGACTTTGTATTTTCCTTTAAATCAGGAGACAGTTTGACAGACACCCCACACTTAGATGACTATCATCCTATAGCAGGCACCCCCAAACTTTGGCCCTCCAGATGTTTTGGACTACAATTCCCATCTTCCCCAACCACTGGTCCTGTTAGCTAGGGATCATGGGAGTTGTAGGCCAAAACATCTGGAGGACCGTAGTTTGGGGATGCCTGTCCTATTGGTATAGGAAGAATGTGAAGTCCTGCCCACTATGGGTCATAAATTAACAGGCTTCTTTTGTTGTTAGCCCTCCACGAAAGTAACTAGTCCACTTGCCCTAATATTTTTATTTTATTGTCAGCACATCAGTAGCTGTATTTACGGTGAGAGCGGCCTCAGTTTTGCAAAGCTTCCTAGCCACCTAGAGGGGATATTTATTCACTACAAGCAACCAAATGCAGGCTTGCAAATTGCACAGCGTATGTTCCCAATCCTGATTTAGTAAAGCTGCACAGGCAATTAGACTCTGTGTACTCCTGATGAATAAACAAGTCAAGACGACTCAATGTCTCTAGGGAAACATGGTTTCAGTCTGAATTACGGATAATGCTTTTAAACAATTAATAAAACAGTTGATGAAGTTAAAACGACAGCTGTTTTTCCATACAGGTTTCCCCTCCCACTTCCTTACAAACGACACCTCAACAGCCTTCCCCAATGTGGCGCCCTCCTGATGTTGCTGAACTCCAACTCCCATCAGTCCCAGCCAGCTTTGCCAATGCTCAGGGACGACGGAAGTTGCTTCACAGCTATGAAACTCATGGCAGTGAGATGGTGCAGATTTAATTACGGAGCCTGACCATCCACGAGGAGGCAGGTTTGTGTCTTTGGAACAATGTGGGGTCCCCAATTAGTATACAAGTGGTTATTCTTGACCTGGACTTTCCTGTGACAGTAGTGCCACTCTGATTCTTCACTCCTCGATGGGAGATTTTGGATTTGGCAATGGACATAAGAAGATCCCTGTGGAATCCAATGAAGGGGCCATCTAGGCCAGCCTTATAGCCTCACAGCAGGCATAGGCAACCTTGGCTCTCCAGGTGTTTTGGAACTACAACTCCCATGATCCCTGACCACTGGCCCTGTTAGCTAGGGATCATGGGAGTTGTAGTTCCAAAGCATCTGGAGAGCCAAGGTTGCCTATGCTTGCCCTCACAGCGACCAACAACTGGACTTTCCTCTGGGAAGTCTGAAGCAGGACATGAGAACAATGACACTCTCTGCTTGTGTTCCTCAGAAACTAGCTTGCAGTAGGGCTGCTCGCAGTCCCCCTGCTCCACCCCACAACTCAGATCTCTTCCTCCTCGCCAGTCTGGCTCACCCTGTCCCAACAAATACAGTCCCAACTTATTTTTAGGGGTGTGGTGGGTGGGGGGTCATGTTTAATTAAGGTAAAAAGCGACAATCCCAAATTAAACATACGCACAGAAGGGGGGGCAGTCTCCTTCCCCCAACTGAGTGCAGGGAGGCTCCATTCTGCAGGATGCTCCTTTGCGAGTGGTTTCTCTGTGGGGAAGCCACTTGTGAGTGAACACCCTGAACCTCACAGGATCAATAGGTGTTGAGCAGAAGCCTTAATCCTGTTGGTGGCAGGAAGGAGAACCATGCACCATTAGGCTCCTACCTTCTCCTGGGGTGATGGAGCCGGTGATCAGGTAGGTCTTGGAGTTCCTGTTAGTTTCCCCACCTGATGCCCTGCCCCCTGATAGCCTCAGATCGCTCTGGGCCACCCAGCCCAACCCATCTTCATATCTGTTCAATCTCAACCCAGTTTGACTGATTCCTCTGAATATGCCCCGTTTGGCACACAGCCCTGATGTTCAGAGACATACTGCCCCTACCAGAGGAGGTAATATGTAGCCATCGTCACTAACAGCCATTTGATTACAGCAGTCTTCCCCTACCTGGTGCCCTCCAGATGTTGTTGGACGACAATGCTCTTCAATGCTATTTTTCTAGAAAAAGAGGTGTCAGAACTCACCATGACTCCCCTCCTTCTATTAAAATGGCAAAAGTGCCCACCTGAGAGCTACCAGAACTGAGTTCCTGTGAGTTCCTCCTGTTGTTTGGGGCTAAGGGGAGATTGGAGGACAACAATACCTGGAGATACCAGGCTGGGGAAGGTTGGTTCATATGCAGTGGTAACTTGGTTGTCAAACTTAATCCGTTCCGGGAGTCCATTCGACTCCTGGAACCGTTTGTAATCCAAGGCGCGGCTTCCGATTGGCTGCAGGAGCTTCCTGCATTCAATCGGAAGCTGCGGAAGCCACGTTCGAACGTTCGGCTACTGAAAAACGTTCGCAAACCGGAACACTCACTTCCGGGTTTGCGGTGTTCGGGTACCAATTTGTTCGGGAGCCAAGCCGTTCGACAACCAAGGTACTACTGTATTTTTAAATTGGGTCTCTCAAATTTCAGTGGAACCCTGTGCAACGCTAAAATCCCCCCCCCAACTTTCACACTCCGTTCTACAGCATTTTTGTGGTGTCTTTTGCCCAGTGCCAGCGCACTGTATGTGCCACCCTAAAACCACCTCTGCCACCTCTATCAATCTTCTGCACCAGCAGTCTATAAGCACCTACTTAACCAGTGTGAGTAGACAAGTTAGTACTAGTCAAAAGTGATCCAGCATGGATGCTAGGCTGCTGCAGTTGGATTCAATCAGATGAGTGAATGCCTTGAAGGGGAGGTTGATGGAGGACCCCGCAGTACTTTTCCATGCCTGCTACTTCATATCTGTTCAATGTTCTTTCTTTTCAATTCCAGACCTTTCAGGTTCCTGTCTAATCAACATTTAAATTGTCTAAGCTGCTCAGTAGCGTTGCCATGGCAAGCCCAATAGGTTACGGCTAGATAAGTCACTGTTTTTGTAGGACTTGTAAAATGGGAAGAAAAATGTACTGGAGCAGTTCTTTGAAAAGAAAAGAATGTGAAGGAGGTAGGGGCCACAGAATATCTCCATGGTCAATGGTATTCATAACCTAAATGCAAAATGGCAGGGAGAGAAGCCACATTTTCTTATCTAGCCTTTTTCATTCTCCTCCCACCATCACCTTACACCCCCTTAGTATTCCCATGAAGCTGTCCAAGTTGCAATATTTTATTTTAAAAAGAAACATAACTTCTAAGCCAAAATTCAAGTATGAATCAATCCTTTCTTCTCCTCCCTAAGCTTTTGATACCAGCCAGAGAAAGTTTAAACAATGCTTTTTTCCCGTCTGAGGAGTTGCCAAGCCTTGCAAAATGAGTAGGACTTTTAGAAGGACTTTGTTCATGCGAGGCAAAAATATTATATTGGAGTAATTTATCCTGGAGGCTACAAATGGCTCCTTTAGTTGGCTCTAGCCTCAAAGGCAACAGGGACCTCCCCCCCCACACATCTCCACATCTTGATAAAACACAATAAAACCAAGAGAAAAACAAAATACAGCTAGCCATCATGATAGTTACCAACCATGTTAGCATGTGCAAAATGGCAAAACTGTTGGGGACACCACACCAGGGCCGTCTCTAGGACTGGGCTGGGTGGCGCAATGCGCCAGGGTGCCTGGCCACCAGGGGCGTTGCTGTGCCCGCCAGACAGCTGATGTCTGAGCCCTATGGCTCCGCCGCTGCCGCCTCCTCTCCTTCGGCCCGTGGGAATCCCCTCAGCTGCTGCCCGCCGAGCTGCTGTCGCCTGCGGGAGCGGCGGTGGTGGGAGCGGCTCCCGAGGGGCCTCCTCCACATCTGGTGCCCACCGCCCCACCACCACCACTCCCGGGACACAGGCGGTGGCGTGGCAACCGCCTCCTGATCCTCGGGCTGCTGGGAGCGCAGCGAGAGAGCTCAGGCGGAGTCAGCCGGCCAGGGAACAAGTGGCGCACTGCGGGACCCGGAATTCACCGCTCACACTTGTTTCCTCTGGTGAGGATGGCGGCCGCTGGGCCACGCGGCCTCCAGGCCGGGGAGGTGGCAGGAGCTGGGGAGCTGCCCGCGTCCTGGCTGGGGCAGAGAGGGGTCGGCAGCGTGACCTGGGCTGGCAGTGGGACACCGCACAGCAGGTGAGGGGCGGCGGGAAGCCTGGTCTGATGGCGCTGGGGACCCTGAGCCAGGGCAAGAGAGAGCAGCTTGGGGAAAGGGAGGGGGCGCTGGAGGGACCTTTGCACCACAGTGCTGGATTTGCTTAAGACGGCCCTGCACCACACACACCACTAACAAGAACACAATGCAACTGATATATTGGCTACTATGAAATGCTTTTTTCGGGCCTAATTTCAGCAGGAGGAAGGGTAGGGAAGGAGGCCCTGTGGGTGCCAGGAAAGGCCTCTATGGGCCCATGGGCACCTCGTTGCCGACCTCTGAGCAAGTCAGACAAACAAGATGGTGACTTTCTTTCTTTCTTTTTCTTTCTTTTAGGGAAAACACCCCCACCCCGAGGCAGAGATTGTCAGGATGCCAATTTCTCTGCTCAACATCAGTCAGCATTCGTTCAGCACACCTGAAAAGGTACTCAGAGCCTAGTTCAGGGCTGGCTAACTGGGTCATAGAAATTCATTGGCCCACCTAGCTTAATATTGCCGACACTGACTAGAAGCAGCTCTCTCCCTATTGGGAGATGCCAAAAATTCACCTCAGGACACTCTGCATGAAAAGCAGTTGCTCTACCACCGAGCTACAGTCCTTCTGCAGCTGAGATGGATGACAAAAACAATGTGCAGTTTCATAGGCGCCTGTAAAGGCATCATCTGAAAGGCAAGGAACTCAAAAATAGCTCAATAGGGAGCCAAATAAATATTGGCTGTGGGTTTCAGGAGATGAGAAGAGGAAAAATGAACAGATGGGAGAGGTGAGATTAGGATGTTTGTGAGCATCCACTGGCAAAGAATGGCTTGAGATAAGACAACCACATTCCCCTCAGAAAGCAGAGACTCCTGTCCTTCCCACAGAATGATAGTGATGATGATCGAATCAGCTGGGGTCCGATAACAAATCTACAGACTCCAAATGCCTACATATTTTCGTAATCCTGTGTTGAAATGCATTTTTGAAAGAGTTTTTCTGATTTGGCCACCTGTTGTTGATTTTTTTAAAAAAAAAAAATCTCTTGAGCATTTCAGCAGATGACTAGAATAGTCTGACTCTAAAACAATCTTGAATTTAAACTTTGCCTGGATGTCATGAAGCGGGCTGAACAGGCTGGTGAAGGAGGAACAATGCACAACATTTTAAATAAATAAATAAATCGGGCGCAATGCTGGCTGACAACTTGGTGGGAGCGGGCATGGAATGGAGTATCCTGGAATAGCTCATGGCTCAGGAACCCTGAATAGGAAGTGAACTGAGTAACTCCGCAGGGAAATTCCTTGCAGACCTCTTTGGCCATGGCATTCAGATAAGAAATGAAGGCCCAGCTTCGTTCTGCAACCTTATCACCACCGAAGCAGAGAGGATAGATGTTCAAAGCATGCCTCATGTAAGTGGCTCGGAAATGAGTTCCACATTGCCAGTCATTTGTGATAAGGAAAACCAACAACAAATCCCTAGAGATACAATTTATTATTCACATCAGCTTATTTGGGGAAAGGGGGGGGGGATGGCTCAATTTAGTATAATTCCAAATCTGTTCACTGCGCATAACTGTGATTTATTTTTCTTTGAAATGACCAGTTTGTCTGCCTGTGTGCATCTCCAGATATGACAAAGACCATGAAAGGCATTAGCTAGGTCCACAGTCGGGGGGGGGGGGGAGTTTGAAAACTTCCTGCCAATACAGGTGGCAAAACATAGCCCTGGCATTTGCTAGTAGCTTAGTAGCAGGAAGGATTCTCAAAGGGCTCTGGGGGCAGCAAACTGAGTAAGAGACAACACCCACTTTTTCTTGAGTGAAACCGTGTACTCTCTGCCAGACCTTTTGGTTTTAAATTTCTCGGTGTTGTAACTTCTCAGTGTTGTAACAGAGGAAACATGAAATAATTATTCACTGAACCCTCTGTAGAATAGAATAGAATAGAATAGAATAGAATAGAAAGGCTATTATGAACCCTTGATAGATAATTAAGTGGGTTCTTTTCATATTCTACTTTTTTCCTTCCATATTATGTGACAAGCATTTTAGAAATGTTACCCCTCCTTGACTGCATCTTGTTATGTGGTGACAACCACAAGAGATCACATTTGATGGCAATTCCTCCGTATTTATATTTGTGTGCGCATGTGGGAGGTGTATTGTTCTCCACCTCAGATTTCCGAAGGTTTCGGATGGAACTGGAGAGTGCAGCAATCAGAAGATAACTATAGGCAATGACTGGTTGGTGTGTGACGCCGAATCCAGAAGTGACCCTATAATGTCACTAAAACAGCAGAGCGGGGGTGGGGCAGAACGATTTACGCAGTCCCCACCGACACATGCAGGGGTCAAGAATGTAACCCCAGAAATCACTCTATCAGAGAGCAGGTGGGCAGGACCAGGGCCATCTTACCCCTAGGTGCTAGGGATGCAGGGCACCCGGGTGCTGGGCTCTCAGGGGCGCCAGGCTGAGAGTCCGGGGCCCAAGAGTCGAGTCCGGGGAAGAGCCCGCCCATCGGTTGGACTGCTGTGACGGGCTCTTCTGCTGTGGGTGGCTCTGCACCACGAGTTTGGGGGTGACTGAGCCAGCGAGATTATGAGGCGGCCGGCCGGCTCTGCCCTCCTGTGCGCCTGGGAATGGGCAACCTGGGAGGGGGGCACCGGGCGGATCTTTGCACCCCGGCACCGCATATGTTTAAGACAGCCCTGGGCAGGGCTTTACGCTAAGCTTTGGGATTCCTTTCCCAGAGGGAATCTCCTCTCCTTTGACATCCTACCATTTAGGCATCAAGTCTAAGTGAGATTGAGGCAAGATTTCAGAGAGGAAGAAACTTCTGATGCTTGTCTTATTCCTGTTACTTTAACAGGAATTTTGGTTTTAAATGCAGTGTAAGGTAGTTTCTATGGGAGTATATTGTATTTAATTATGGGGTACCAGAGTCTGTGGGGGGCTAATCAGGATGGGATAGCAGGCTTGTTGGTTTTGAATGTCTAGTGTAGATTTTTTTTCAATTTTGTTGTTCTGTATGGGACAATGGCAATAAAGATTATCTATCTATAGCTGAGGCTGTGTTTTTTTTTAAATAAAAAAAAGCATTGCCTCAGTCTTGTTGCCTTGGACGCCTCCAGTACAAAAATGGGAAGGCCATATGGTAAATAAGTAAATAAACAAAAAGTCCAAGCTCCCATGAGAGATGCTGCGCCAATCCCCAATAAAGATCCTATTCCTTTAGGTGTCTGAAGAGGGACCAGAGCAGGCATCTCCAAACTGCGGTCCTCCAGATGTTTTGGCCTACAACTCCCATGATCCCTAGCTAACAGGACCAGTGGTCAGGGATGATGGGAATTGTAGTCCAAAACATCTGGAGGGCCGAAGTTTGGGGATGCCTGGACCAGAGGCTTAAGCATAGGTGTATAGCTAACTTGGGTAGGTCCTACCTCAAGCTCTGGAGACCCTGTATCCCTGGTTAGTTTTCATCTTCACTTCAATAGACAAACATAATGTTTCATACTTCTTCATGTCAGCTCATCCTGCTTGTTGCCTTAAAATATTTGTGCCTACCATTCAACATTTTTTTTCCTGGGTGCCATACATTAAAATATAACAAAACAACAAAATCCAACCTATTATTATTATTATTATTATTATTATTATTATTATTATTATTATTTGCTGAGTAGTGTTGCTCCAGGAACCTACAGTGCAATCCTAACCATGTCTGCTTAGAAACAAGTTGTATTCATTGAGGCTTACTCTCAGGTAAGTGGAGGTAGGATTGCAACTTAAGGCACAATGGCTGGGAAAGTTGAGGGGTTATAATAGGCTTGGGAATCTAAACAAGTCAGAGTCCCTTGATTCTTTCAAAATGATTTTCTAGCTAGGACTAGTGGGGCTGCAAAATAAAATAAGATTCAAAGCAACAGCACAGAAAATCTGGGTACAAGTGATAATGTATTAGTCTCAATTCTTCTATTACTTATTTCATACACTGTCAAGCCCCTACATAGCAAAAGTGAATGCAGCAGGAAATCTCATTTTTCAATTAAAGATGCTGGTTTAGTGAAAAGTAATAATCATAAATCTTCCTTCCACTGCAGCCTCCACAGCAATAGTACTGGTATTTCATTTCAGCCTGAGTATCTGGGATGTTACCTACAATTTTTTACAAGCCGTGAGCAATGCAGGAAAAGAGCCCTGTTTACTTCATACAATTTAATGAGTAGAGTTTCGCTTATTTCCAGAAATAATGATATCCACCTAATAGAGTTTAACTATTGATTTTCATTCTGCAGTATAATTCTACTCATATCTGAGAGCGCAGCCCTGATGTTTTATTAAATGGAGCTTTCTTCTCTAAAGTTGTGCTTTTATGCAAATTTCCTTACCTGCATGATTTTTCCAAGCTTGCTTCATATGATGATGCCATTAATTCTGACAGCCTGAGACCCTTTTCAGCAGTGCATTCGGCCAATATCATATAAGGGTAGCCAGAAAGAACTCTTTCCCACTTTAGATCTGCAAAGTAAAATAGTACCGACAGAACAGCACTGCTAGGAAGAAGGAATAGTGAAGGTGTGTTGAATAGAATCACATCCACACCATACATTTTTATGCCACTTTAATAATTATGGCTCCCCCCCCAAAAAAAAAACTCCCAGGAACTGAAAATTGTTAATAGCTCTCTGAGGAATCTCCTAGCAGCTTTCATCACCTTTAACAAACTACAGTTCCTAGATTCTTTGGGAGGAAATGATGACTGGGGCAACCCAGTCGGATGGAAAGGGTACAAAAATATATATCATAATTATTATAAAGTGGTGTAAGAGTGCTTTAAATGTATGGTATGGATGTGGCCTTAAGGTTTGGTGATCAGCAAGTGATTTATTGTCTAGGTCAGCCTTACAGGTCAAAACCACACCATTTAAGAAAAGAAAGCTTTAGAAATAGTCTTCTATCTACACCTCTGCTACTTTTCAGTTTTTCCAAGTCCTTTTGTGTGGTTTGAGAAAAAGATGGAAGAACCACAGGGAAATTGCAGAACAACTATTTGATGAAGGCATCAAGTAGTCATAGTATTTTTTATTAAAGATTTTCTTGAGTTACAAAGAATATGTGCAACGTCTCTTGTAACATCTTTACAAATCAGTTTCATTTGTTGAGACATTAGGAGGACAAAGGAGGAAAGAGGTAGGTGGGGGAGGGTGGGTGGGGTCGGGTGACAATGTTTCTATTTTGCTTAGTGTGTGTGGGCTTTTTGTTTTGTCAGCGTCGCTATCAAGTAGTCATAGTTAAGTTATTTATATACTCCATTCCCCAGAAACACCTAAGTCTAAATACAGTAGTACAATAGCAGTGCATAGTATATTATCACTTCAACGCACACAGGTCATCACTTAAAATTTCGTTTAACATACATAACTAGTTAAACAAGGATAAAGCTCACCAATAGGTCTAGTAAAAATAACGTCACATCCAAACGTAGTCCCAAAGCTAGCAACCCCATCCAATATTTTATACCTTACCCTCCTCCAAATTCTTTTGGAAGCAGTTCCCCTTAGAAGGTGCCTGGAGCTCCTATGCAGGGCCAGGTGAAAGCATCAGTCAAGTTGCAATCACAGAATCTTTCTCCCCCCTCTTGCTCTGTAGAAGTGAGTGAACAAATGCATGGTCCTAAAGTGACCTTTTGCCCCCAAGATGCTGCAAAACCTCTTTAGAAGTGTACGCTGGAGAAAATGTAGCTCTACTCTGCTCCTCCCTAAGTGCCTTCATCTTCTGCCCACCGTGGCTTGGCAAGGTTTGAAATCCATCTATGCTGACATCCAGGTCGGACCTCTGAACTTGTCTTGTGAAGCATTCTGACACAAATTCGGCCCTCTGTCAGACTTTGACATCAAACTTGTCAGCCATCATGTGAACAGCAAGCTTGATTTTTTGACAGCTGTTATTAGGTGGTTGGTGAGAGGAAACGAACGCATGGTGGATACTTCCACAGAACTGAACGGATTTGTTACCAGATTGTGTAGTCTGTTGATTACTGACTGAGGTGCCACACAGGTGGTCTAAAAACTTGAGGTGTGCATTCATTTTGCGAGCAAACAATTGAAACAAAATGAGCTTCATTTGTTTCATGCATTTCTAGAATGCAAAACAACAAAATTCCATTTGTTTCACTTCTGTTTTACAATTAAGCAATCAGGGGAAAGTTTGTATGAATGCAATTCAGATGAATGAAAAATGAAAAAAATGAAAATGCTACCCTGCTATAAATTGGTTGTTCTTAAAGGGGCAGTGCATGGTTCATTCTCTTTGGATGATTACAGAAAGCTGAATGATGATGGATTTAGGAAACACAATGCAAAGTTAAACTATGGAATTCATTCTTGCAAAGTGTAGTGATGGCTATCAACTTGGCTTTGGCTTTGCTGTGTTAATTTGACACATGTAGTAGGAGACAAAACCCTGTTTTCATACTCAACTAAGAGGTTCAATTTGCTGATAAAAGCCATTTCCTCTTTTGCTGAAAAATGAGGCCTTTCAGATCATACATATTTGGGTCTCAGAATTGCTTAAAATCAGGGGTGGTAAACCTCCAGCCCATGCTTCTCTCAAACTCCAAAGTGGAGCTGCTGTAAGCACAACAAATATTCTTTTGCATTGCTGGCTTGAATTCAAGCAGATGATGCAAAGGATGTCCTTCTGCTGACATTTCTTGAGATGCAACAGCAAAGGAAATGTTTTACTTAGGGCCTCCTGAGGTCATTGCAATATCAGGTGATTGAAACATGGGCAGACTTGCCCACCTGTCAAACTAGCCCACCAAGGGGAGGGTATATCTAATAAATGAGCTATTGTTGACATGTTTTTAGGGAAACTTGTAAAAGAGAAAGAGAGAGAGAGGCAGGCAGGCAGAAATTGGACTTTATAGGAATTTTAAGGTCAGAAAACTATTGCCTTTTTCTACATCAGGCATCCCCCAAACTGCAGCCCTCCAGATGTTTTGGCCTACAACTCCCATGATCCCTAACTAACAGGACCAGTTGTCGGGGAAGATGGGAATTGTAGTCCAAAACATCCGGAGGGCCACAGTTTGGGGATGCCTGGTCTACATGTTAATATATAAAATGTATGCGACCACATTCAAAATGACCCTGTTTATATATGGCTGCTTGAAACCCAGAAGCTTTAAAGAACTTCTGTTTCTTTAAACTTGTTCTGTAAAAGCTATTGAAGGGAGGGGAAAGGGAGGGAGGGAAAGAGAGTGATTGTTTATTGAACCACCCAAAATAAACCCACAAGACCTATAATTCCTCTTCCCTCAGTGGTAAAAAAAGCATATAAAAATACTAACTTGAAAGAAAATGAAAGATAAACAAAAGGAGGGAAACAGTAGAAATATTTCCAATGTTGTCCAAATTTAGCCACAGGCTGTATCAAGTACACGTTCCTGAGGGATTTGAATGATATTAACTTTTTGGGTATCCTTAACTAAAAACAAACCATTATTTTCACAAAGAGTTAGGCTGCTATAACATACTGGGCATTTCCTTTTTCTGTGGAATGCTTGCATTGTTATTCAATAAATGTGCAGTTATTTTCCTTAGCTGCTACCGTAGCTTTCCTGAGAAACAGTGCTTTTTATGGGGTATTGCATGTCACCAAGACTCAAGTAACAATTGTCCCTGGCCTAAAAAATGCAGTTTTACATAGAATATGAATTCTCCATAGGATATGTGTAGATTTAACATCAAACCACAGTTGAACATATTTTGATCAGGCTCGGAATTCCCTCCTCTCTCTCCTCTACCTCTCAAAGCTGGCTGAGATTCTCTCCTTCTGAACCTTGTTTATGGCAAACCATGGTTTCCTCTTTCATCCATCAGTGCAAACTATGGTTGAAAAAACAAACTATGGTTTGAGATTGCTTGCAAACCACAGTTTAATCCTGGTTTGCAATACAGTGGTACCTCGGTTTACAAACACAATTGGTTCCGGCAGGCTGTACTTAACCTGAAGCGTACTTAACCTGAGGCGAACTTTCCCATTGAAAGTAATGGAAAATGGATTAATCCGTTCCAGACGGGTCCGCGGAGTACTTAAACTGAAAATACTCAAACCGAGGTGTACTTAAACCGAGGTATGACTGTACTTGTTTGCACTTGTTTACAAACCATGGTTTGCATGTTTGGATGAAAGAGGATCACAATGAGGAAATTCAGGTACAAGGTACAAGGCCTGAATAGGGCACTGGCTGGGATGTAAAATGGGCACTCATTCAGTAAGTGAGGGAAGCTATTTTAAGAGCAGATGCTAATTAACACCAATTAGCTAAAAGAGAGCAAAACCAAAGAAGTGGAACCTCCAGCAAGGCTCCTCCTACTGGAAACTGGCAGCCCTCCAAGGGAGCTGGAAAGTCACTGGTTGCAAGTAACAAGGCAAGGAGGTGCGGGCTTGTTGGGGCCATATTGGGGTTTGTGTGGCAGAGTCCCATTTGTCCTAATGGACCGGCCTTCACTGGTTGGAATAAATCAACAGCTTCTGATGTCCACTGCCAGCTAGGGACACAGGAGGATCTGTTGTAAATTGGTTTATACATGGATTTTAGTGGTTCAAACCTGATCAAGCTCTGCTTGTATTTGACTGCCTTTTGCATCAAGCACTGAGATATATCCAAGCAACATATGCATTGTCCATCTTTTTAAAGCTCAGCTAATTATATGCAATGACTTATATTGTTATGTTACGTTATATAATTTGCCTTCTTCAAATATCTCAAGGGCAGCCACATGGAAGATGGAGCAAGCTTGTTTTCTCCTGCTCTGGAGGGTAGGGCTCGAACCAATGGCTTCAAGTTACAAGGAGATTCAAACTAAACATACAGAAAAAACTTTACGACACTAAGAGCTGATAGAGACTGGAATGGTCTCCCTTGGGAGGTGGTGGACTCTCCTTCCTTGGAGGTTTTTAAGCAGAGGATGGATGACCATCTGTAATGGAGGCTTTACCTGAGATTCCTACATTACAAGGGGTTGGACTAGTCACTAGATGACCCTCCGGTGCCATCCAACTCTATATGATTCTATGCACACAAAAATCGGGCAGAGCGGCACCGGTAGTTTCTTCTACGCATGTCCAGACATGCGTAGAAGCGACTTCCAGTGCTGTGTTACCCATGTATGGGCACCGGAAATCGGGCGGCGCCGGCACTGGAAGTTGCTTCTACGCATGTCCAGACATGCGTAGAACCAACTTCCGTTGCTGCACCGCTGCTGATCCTGCATTTTTCAGCGGGAGACTTGGCAGCTATGATACTAATATAGACATTTTTAATAGAGTTCTATGCATGGTTGTATGTGCCTGTTTATGTGCCAGGTACTTAAAGAAAGCTGGAGTTTCCTTGTGTATATTATGTGTACAATAATGTGTATAATATGCAAGAATTGTTCATACTTAGCAGAACGGGAGGGGAAAAAACCTTTCCTACTTGCCAAGATTAAGATGGGAATTAGAAAAAAACAATGCTGTGTTGATAAGCTTGACATCAAGATTTTCAGAAAATTCCATCCTTACTGCCAACTCCCACTGCTCTAGGTCCTAGTGCTCTTCTGCCTCCTTGCTGCATTTCATCAGCCCTGAGGGAGAGAATGCTGATAGTATAGCAGGGTAAAGGAGCAGCAGCTTTCACTTGCCTTGCTTTCTCCTCCTGGGCAGTGACATGAAGGGGGCCCAGAAGAAAAGGGCAAGCTGTTGGGCAGTGCAGAAAGCCATGAAGACTGGAGAGGAGGAGGAGGAGGAGGAGGAGGAGGAGGAGGAGGAGGAGGAGGAGGAGGAGGAGGAGGAGGAGGAGGAGGAAGGGAAGCCACAGAAGATATCATGTGCAAGGGTCCACCAAAACCTGTACCAGCTTTGTAACTTGGAAGCAGTTGCTGTTTCTCTAGCTTCAGCCATGCCACATCTCTGAAGCTGTATGCTTTGCAAGGGACAGTCCTCTAATTTGCAGGTTCTCTATTTGAGGGCTGTCCCGTCTAAGGTGAAGGGACCCCTGACCGTTAGATCCAGTCATAGACGACTCTTGGGTTGCAGCGCTCATCTCATTTTACTGGCCAAGGGAGCCAGTGTACAGCTTCCGGGTCATGTGGCAAACCAGAGCAGCACACGGAAACGCCGTTTACTTTCCCGCTGGAGCGGTACCTATTTATCTACTTGCACTTTGATGTGCTTTCGAACTGCTAGTTTGGCAGGAGCAGGGACCAAGCAATGGGAGCTCACTCCCATCGCGGGGATTCGAACCGCTGACCTTCTGATTGGTTTAGACCACAGCGCCACCCGCTACCAATTTAAATGTAAGGAACCATTAAAAAAAGAGTGCGGGAGTCCTGAAGTTGCACATCAACTTTAACAGTACTTGGTCAGCAGGCTGAGAAAGCAGACAAGTCACCCAGTGTTTTACCCACTATGTATTGTACTTCTGTTTAAATTATAGCAAATAAATTATAGCAAATAAATCACTGATTATTTGTCTATACAAGCAAATATTCAATTTTTATGCAAGGCAGTTCCATTTTCCGTCTTCTTTTTGTGTTGACGCATAGTTATGCATCCTGAATTTGATTCTGATCTGTTCTGACTTCAGGGCCGTCTTCTGGTGTCACATAATTGGTTCCCGTGGATTTCTTGGTGGTTGTTTATTTCTTTCTTTCACTGAAGTGGGAACCCCTTCTTGGTTTTTGTGTCACATTGATTTCTATGAAGCTGTGTGCTATGAGATCAGACTTGGCATGAGGGACATGTCACATCCACTGTGTCTCCCAATGTGTGACAACTCTTGGAAGGAAAAAACCTGAAAATGACTCCGCCTTACATCTCATAACATCTCTTGAAATTGCTCGTGTTTCGTTTGTGTTGCCAATTTGATGGAAGTGTTAATCAAAAATTCATTTGACAGCATCTAGTAATAGGCTCCAGAGGCCTATTTTTTTCTCCATAACTGTCTTTCAAGAGTTTAGTTCTTTTGTTTTGATTTGACAAAAGGTTTGTGTAGGTGGAAGACCTGAAGTTCCATATGGATCCCTTGAATTATTTTAGACAAACAATCCTTGTGTCAATATAAGAACCTCTATTAATTTTTTTTAATCCTTGTAGGAAAAGAAGCATTTTTAAAGGAAGCCGTTCTTATACTTAATTATTTTTAGTCAATCTTATCCTAGTTTATCTTCTTTCCAGTGAAGAAGTTTATGCTTTCATTTTTATTTACAACATAAGCCCGAAATTAGCTTCATCAGCATATACTACATACAAATTGATGGTGTTTATATTGGTGAAGCCTCTGAAATGTCATGTTCCATGAATAATAGTGACTTTTTTTTTTGTTCAGGAGTTTTAGACTGAGATCTGGCTACACAAGCAGAGATATTATTAGTTGCCTATTATGGATTACTACAGGAAGGAAGTCTGAGGCCCTGAACTGCTCCAATAGATTAGCCAAGTTCTTATAGATGACAGGGTTTGTGCTCCAGCCTATCCATATTTTAAGTAGTGTCTCTGGAAGGTCTGTTTGCCCAGTGCTCAAATTATTGGGGGAAAGTCTTGGGGTGAGGCTAAGTACTTCATAAACCCTACTTCCCACAATTCCCCCAGTTTTAGCCAAATATGTACCCTTATCCTTCTAAAAACTCGGACATAGAAAGCTGTCTTCTCCGGAGTCTGACCATTGGTCTGACCATTAGCTTAGCATTGTATGCAGAGAATGGCAGCAGTGCTCCACGGATTCCTAGAAGGAGTATTCCCACCCCCACGTGGAAATGCCAAGGATTGAACCGGGGGCCTTCTGCAGATACACATCTACTGAGCTATGACCCTTCCCAATAGCCAAATATGGTACTACTCAACAGTATCTATGGGGCTGTCCCAAAAAGTAAAGGTGCCCCTTCTAATTTAAGCATGGCTCTTTCCTCTTAATTTCCTCCTTTGGCCAGAGTTCAATTGTGGCAGAGGGAAGGTCTTCTATTGAAGCTAGCTTAGGAGCCAGGGGCGTAGGAAGATAGGGGCGGTAGGGGCGGGCCGCCTTGAGTGGCGGGCTCCAAGGGGCGCCATCGTGGTTCCCCCCCCCGCCCCGGGAATGTGCACCCCGCCCGCAGAACGGGCACCAGCCCCGCCGCCGGAGCATGAAGCTCCGCCACTGTTAGGAGCTGTGGTCTGTGATTGAACCTTGACAATCAGCCAGTCATCCAATCAATCTCTTTCTTGTAGTCAATGACCAGTATTCAAAGAGAAGCTTTTCTACAAAGATGTATACTAACATGGGTGTAGACAGGGGGGGGGCAGGAGGGGGCAGCTGCCCCCCCCTAGAAGCAAAAAATTATTGTATTTTACAGACCATAACCAATACTTTGCCCCTCCAAAAACTGAAGTGGAAAGGGCTTTGCTTTAGCAAGAGCAGCTCTCCACTTGCTGGGGGCGGGAACACAGCTGTAACAAAAACACATCAAATAAATAAAGCAAAGTGGCTACCAGTACTTAAGCAGTTAAGACAATGGAGCAGAATATCCCTTCAGGCAAGGTCCACCCTATTCACCCTATTGTTATTCAGTGGGAGTTGTTAATGGGCATTCAGGGATCGCATTAACAGTTCTATTGGCGATTTAATGAGGGTGCAGAGGATTCAATTTGACTAAGGTGGCCCTGCAAGGCTAAAAGGAAGTGAATAAGAAGGGGGGGCTGTAGCTTTGATAGACACAGTGATGTTTATAAAAAGCATTGGTGTTCCAGTCTGCCCCTCCTCCTGCATCTGTATACTGTAAATCAGGGGTGGCCACCTCCCAAGAGACTTTTAGGGGTGCCAGTGATCTAGCAGTGATCTACCACAGACATCCAGTGATCTACTGGTAGATCACAATCTACCTGTTGGACGTGCCTGCTGTAAATCAAGCAGAGAGAAAGCTGCTTACAAGGCTCCTGTACAGGTGTACCGGTATCTTCCTCTTGCTGCAGAGTTCTAGCATCACAGCGTCACCCAGAGGCACCCACAAATGTGAGTTATCCCTCTCTCTATTTCTTCCTTCCTTTCCTCCCTCTTCCATCCTCAATAAAATACTGGGGGGGGGGCAGATAAGCCCCACATAGAAAGCCCATCAACATCGGGGGGGGGGAGAGGACTCTTTAAAATACAGTATTTACCAGTAATTTCTTTTGGGGGGGAGGCACCTAGGCCTCTAGGAGTTGGCTGCTATGCCTAGGACAATTCAAGAAAGCAGAATCATGCATATGCTATGGTAATATATCAATAGAATCATGGAATTGTAGTCGAAAGGGACCACAAGGGTCATCTAGTCCAACCCCCTGCAATGCAGGATTTCCCCCCCAAGGTGGGGCTTGAACCCACAACATGGTTGAAATATTATGCTGATATGCAGCAACGCCTCGGAGCTGTCGTGACTGCGGCCGTGCCTTCCCTCGCCCTCACCCGCCCTGCCACCCCCTCTCGCCTGCCCGACCCTCCCGTCCTCTTGCTGCAGAGTTCCAGCATCACAGCGTCACCCAGAGGCACCCACAAATATGAGTTATCCCTCTCTCTATTTCTTCCTTCCTTCCCTCCCTCTTCCATTCTTAATAAAATATGGGGGGGCAGATAAGCCCCACATAGAAAGCCCATCAACATGGGGGGGATGACTCTTTCACATACGGTATTTACTAGTAATTGGGGGGGGGAGGCACCTAGGCCTCTAGGAGTTGGCTGCTATGCCTAGGAGTAGGACAATTCAAGAAAGCAGAATGATGCATATGCTATGGCAATATATCAATAGAATCATAGAATTGTAGTCGGAAGGGACCACAAGGGTCATCTAGTCCAACCCCCTGCAATGCAGGAATTTTTTCCTAAGGTGGGGCTTGAACCCACAACATGGTTGAAATATTATGCTGATATGCAGCAACGCCTCGGAGCCGTCGTGACTGCAGCCGTGCCTTGCCCTCGCCCACCCTGTCACCCCCTCTTGCCTGCCCGACCCTCCCGTCCTCTCCAGCCAAGCAGGGTAGCCGCCGCCGTTGCCAGCCCCAGAAGCACAAGGTGGCCGCTGCCGCCGCTGCCGCCACCACGATGTCGCCAGGCCAGCTGGTCCTGTAGCCCCGCCCACGTTCCCACTTTGTGGCCCCGCCCCTGAATGATCATGGCTTGCCCCCCCCTAGTTTTGATCCTGGCTACGCCCTTGTATACTAATTCCAACAAAACAAGACCAATAACTGTATCATGCTATAGAATGCCAGGCACAGAAAACAAAATGAGTCCCTGGTGAGTTTTATATTGTATGCAGCACCAAAGAATGTAGCCACATTCTGGAAAGGATGAGTGCATTCTGGATGGAAAGGAGTAAAAAAAAAAAAAAGGCCTAAAGTGCATCCAATCATCTTGGGAATTTCCGTAAAAAGGGTTCAGAAAAAAAACGTTATGTGTATCATGATAAAAGGACAATACAAAAGAACATCAATTCTATCTCTGCATTCACAGGGACATTTGCGTTAACAATAGGGGATTGGGGGGAACCTCCCCTCCAGAACTGCTGATGGGAAGAACATTTAAAAGAGCCTGAGTAAAGGGTTTGCCATGTTTTTGAACACGGAGCACATAAAGATAGCTCACTGGCTGATTGAGCTTAAATCATGTTGGCCTTCAGCATCTGTAATGCATTGCCTGAGTATTGCTCAGTATTGGTCATATCCCACAGGGATAAGGTAACCCATGAAAACCCATAACTTTGCAGCTTTGCAGTCAATTCCCCCGCCCCAAGCTTGACTGAAAGTCATCCTGCAAGGTTAAAGGGGCAGACTAGCTGGAACCCTGTCAATTATACTCCTTGCCTGTAGGGTTGCCTGAGCATGCTATCAAGAAGTTTGGACTCTTAATTCATAGAGCTCATCAGAACATAAGAAGTGTAGTGGTCAGTTTTATAGTTAAATCATGTGCTGTGTGAAGAACTACTTCGTTTTGTCTGTACTGAATCTTCCAACAATCAGCCTTATAACCTTTAATCGTAGGGGAGTTTCTCCAGCACCTGGGGCCATTTTCCTTGCCCTTAGCTGTGTCCTTTTCAGTTGTACACCTCTTTGATCTTCGTCCCCTCAGTTCTGTACCAACAGTATAAAACAGAAGTAGCAGAAATGACAGGCCCTATGTAACGGCTGCTGCTCATACCTTCTCTGATGACTGCAGTTCTCTGTGGGAATCTTCTTGGTGACAGTTCACAGCAACTGTGTCTGCTATGTGGGAATTAACAGAGTCAAAGGACAGCCTGGGTAAACACAGACATTACACTGGCGGCCCCTGAGTGCATCTGAAGGACACCACGATTTTACAGAGCAGGGGAGGCCGGTGTGGACAAACATCTTGAAAAAAGTGTTGGGTGGGTATGTGCAGGAAAAAACAGTATCCAGAAGGGGCAGCGACTTCTGGGGATGGGATGGCAAGACATTCACATGGCTGAGACAGTTTTTTGAGGGCTCATTCTATCTGGGTAGAGAAATATGCCCCAAAGGGTCAGTTGCAGCTTCAAGATGTGTGTTTATGTCTCCTTCTCCCCGTGTGGGAATGGACCTGTTTAGTTTTGGTCCTTTAGCTTGGTGCTATTTATTCACTCCCTCAAAGGTTAGAACAGAGATCATGGATTAAATCGTAGAATTATAGAGTTGGAAGGGACCACAAGGGTCATTTATTTCAACCCACAGCAATGCAGGACTCTTTTGCCCAACGGGATGCTCCAACCCATGACCCTGAGATTAAGGGGCTCTACCAACTGAGCTACCCTGGGAACATTTGAAATTTTGAGATGCCCCTCCCTATTTCTCTCTCAGGATACTGTACTCCCTCTTCCAGGCAGGCAGGAAGAAAACACACACACACACACACTTTCCATTAGGTCTGGGTAAAAGTCAGATCTAACAATTAAAGTGGATCTCTCAAATTTGCAGGAATTTTGCTAAATCTCCATTATATTATTATAGTTCCAGTGCTTGCCGGCACCCCCACCCCCATCTCCAAATAATGCTGACCCCTCTCCTTTCCTTTATTATTGTCCTCCCAGAATTGAAGTGAGAGGAGAATGGCCTCTGATCAAAATTGAATGGAGAAAAGGGGAATTATTATTAATTATTGGGGACCTTGCAAAACAGGTATTGGTGGGCAAACTGGTGCCCTCAGGCACTGCATTGGCAAACCCTCGAGTAATGCTTCAGCTTAGACAATTTACACCACTCTTCCTGCAACCTTATCTGTTGTTTCCTTCCTTGCCACCCGTATCAACTTAGGCCCAAAGGCTTCAGGTTTCTATAACTGAATCATGTCAAGAGTGGGATGCTTGGCATATTTTTTAAAAATAACATGTTGTTTACACCAAATTAAATCTGGCAGGAATTTATTCTAAAACTGCCTTCCTCAAAAAAACATGAAATATCTCTTGAGAAAACTTGAGCATATGAGCATAGAAAACCAGATTTGCTCACCCGCCACCATCACTGTCACAGCCTCTTTTGCTAAGGTATTGGGGAAGTCTCAGGTGGAGCCTCAATTACTCAGCAAAGCCACCTGGGGGCCTTGAAGCCCTTGAAACTTAGTGGATGGGGAGGGGGAAAGAAAGCTCACCTCAGCAGCGGCTGATTTATGACTCCCCCATCGCCAGTGGAGGCTGTAGGCTTCTTTATACTACTTATTCAGGTTCACAGCCCCAGGAGAGAAGGGAAAGGGGTCACTTCGTCCAGCTTGTTGCTTGATCAGCAGCCTGGTTGTCTCCTTCCTTTGATTGCCTCCCTTTTCCTCTCCCTCTCCTCCCGAACTCTCTTGCTTCTATAGTTCTGGAGCCTGGCATGTAGGTTATCTGGCCCTGGGGGCACTTCAGTGTAAACATCTATCCAGGCAGGTTGGGCCACAAAGCTGCAGGAGAGCCCTTTGCATCACAGCTCCTGACCAGGGCCGTCCTTCCCATTGGGCTGACTGGCACGGTGCGCCAGGGCACCCGCCCAGCAGGGGGCGCATCAAGGAGGCACACGGAGCCATCCGCGCCTCCGCTTCACCCGATTCGCACCTTTCCCAGCAGCGGTGGCTGAAGCAAGGCGGCAGCAGCGGCGGAGCTGCCTCCATCGTGGGGCGGCAGGGAAAAGGAACAGGGCTACCTTCTGCCCATACTCCTTCAAGCCACAGCAAGCACAGACAGCACTGCCTCACAATGCTCCACGGCACCTCATTTGCATGCAAATGAGGTGCCGTGCAGCATTGTGGGGCAGCTCTGTCTTCTGCTCGCTGTGACTTGAAAGAGTGTGGGCAGCATAGCTGCCAAGTTTTCCCTTTTCTCACGAGGAAGCCCATTCAGCATAAGGGAATTTCCCTTTAAAAAAGGGATAACTTGGCAGCTATGGTGGGCAGGCGCTGCCCCACAATGCTCTGTCGGCAAACCTTCTGTCGGGGTGGCAGCTAGGGCTCCCTGGACTGCAGCGCTGTTCTGCCGCTTCAGCCGAGCAGGCGGAGGCGGAGCACAGTTGGCAGCGTCCCTGCCTGTCGTGCCGCGCCCTCCGGCTGCCTGCTGCATCTGGCCCTGCCCGGCAGAGCGCGAGAGGCGCCGGAGGGATCATCGCGTCACGGTGCCCGATACACTTAAGACGGCCCTGCTCCTGATAATTTCATGTTTCCAAACATTTCTACAAACATGAGAAATGGGAGTCAGGAGAACTTGGGGGCTACTTTCAAATACAGTGGAACCTCGGTTTATGAACCCCTCGGTTTACGAACTTTCGGTTTATGAACGCCGCGGACTCACCTGGAACGGATTAATCCACTTTCCATTACTTTCAATGGGAAAGTTCGCTTCAGTTTATGAACGCTTCAGTTTATGAACAGACTTCTGGAACCAATTGTGTTCATAAACCGAGGTACCACTGTAATGAAACTCACATTTTGGGGATTCTAACAAGACCTTCCAGGCACAGAAATGCCTTGAGAGCTGCAGGTGCCTTGACAAGCTCGTCTCAGGTCTTGTTCCTTAAAACCTAGCTAAGAGAAATAATCAATACTGTACAACTAGGTGACTTTTCCCATGCCTTTTATAGCTATGCAAATCATTGGCCCTCAAGTTAGTAACTTGGCAGCAGTGCAGGGTCAGGGACAGGGACGGTAAAGCATTTTCTCCTGTACCTCATTTTAATAGAAATCAATTTACTTTGTAGATTTGTGTCTCTTGTATTTTTAGAAGTGGCTGTTGCTAAGGCAACTAAAGTAGCTGAACATTATGTTTCGCTAAGAACAATGCTTGCTTAAATATTCAGGCAATTTTCCATTGTCGAAAGAAATGCCAAGATCAGGCAGATTATGCAGACCAGATGAGGGAAGTTTAGGTCAGGCCGTTTCTTTTCTTGAAGAAATGCCTACAGTATGCAGTGACGACAGCCATTCCACAGCTTTAGACAAATGTATGGCAGACATATGGCAACCACAGAACATGATAATAGAAAGCAAAAGATGTCCCTTTCTATTATATTCTTCAGTAAACAGCTATCTATTTCAGTGTTTTTACAGTGCCTGGAGAATTTTAGCTTCTTTACTACAAATATTACTATGACTAATATTAATAATAATAGTGGTAATAAATTCAAAGATAAGTAGCAAGGCCAAGGCCTTGGAAATGCTGTAAGGATAGTCTTTAGAGTTTAGACTAATTCTTTTTGTATAAACAGCAAGATTTGTAGACCACTTAATAAAAGAAAAGAAAAAAATTCCTTTGAAGTACCAGTTTCTTATAAGAAAATACCAAAGATATCAACAAATTTTTCGAAACACGTATAAAATAAAATGATCAAAATACAGATAAAGTGAAAAAATAAAAAAATGTGCTTAACATTTCTTAATCTTGCTTGAACAAAAATAGTTTCTATGCATGTAAATCAGCATGTGCAAATTTTATACAAGTTTGAGCCTTCTCTTTTTTGGGTGACTTGTAAGCAGCGGTGTAGCTACCGGTATCTGCCTGGCTGCCTGGGGCGGCAAACGCAAAGGCACCCCCACCGGGAAGCGGGGTGTCCGTCACGCACGATGCACGCATCGCGGCACGCGGCACATGCACACACAGGAGGCATGCGCCGTGGCAAACCCACCGAGCAAGCCTCAGAGTGAGGCAGTCTCGCTTGAGTTGGGGCTTCTCCTCCATGGTGGTGGGTGCATCGCGCCGCGACGGCCATCAGAGGTGGTCAGCCCCGCCCAGCCTGCTGCCCGGGGCAGCGCGCCCCCCTATTACTACGCCACTGCTTGTAAGTGTTCTCCCGAAGTACAACTTGCGCTGAGATTCTCCTTTCCTTGATTATGAGAAAGTAGTTTTCCTAATGTCTTACATAGTATGCCTGGTACGCAACCCTACATACCACAGAAAGTTCAAAGCTGTGACCTTAAATATGTCCTGCAGCAACTGATTCATAGGTCTGCTATTCTCCAATTGCATGTGCCATGAAGTAAACATGATTCATGGAGTGTATTAGATTAACCACAAAATTGTTTTGCCATCCCATAATTCACACCCCAGTGTGCCTGAAATGCATCAGCCAAAGATAAATACTACTTAGTTTTTAGGAAGTACCCAATATATATTTGTTTTCACATTTGCATGTTGCATCATGCAAACAATTACCGGTACCTATGGAATGCTTAAAGATAAAGGGACCCCTGACCATTAGGTCCAGTCGCGACCGACTCTGGGGTTGCGACGCTCATCTCGCGTTATTGGCCGAGGGACCCGGCGTACAGCTTCCAGGTCATGTGACCAGTATGACAAAGTCGCTTCTGGCGAACCAGAGCAGCACACGGAAACGCCATTTACCTTCCCGCTGTAGCAGTACCCATTTATCTACTTGCACTTTGATGTGCTTTCAAACTGCTAGGTTGGCAGGAGCTGGGACCGAGCAATGGGAGCTCACCCTGTCATGGGGATTTGAACCGCCGACCTGATCAGCAAGCCCTAGTCTGTGTGGTTTAACCCACAGCGCCACCCGCGTCCCACATGGAATGCTTAGAATATCCTTAATAACAGATTTATCTGGACTGAAATTAATAAACAGGATTAAAAAATTGTTTCTTCTATCCTGTAGTTGTTTATAACTTTTGATTTTACACAGTCATAACCATGATATCCCAGATATCTCTCTACCATTGGCCAATAGTTAAATGATCATTTGAAAACGTGTGCCACAATCAACATATTGCGAGCAGAATAAAAGACTACCTCTGTAGTAATTTTTGTTATAGGGTTTAATTGTAATCCAGAGCCAGAAATCTCTTTGATACGTTGCTTAATCCTGCTCCTAATAATCTTTAACTAGACATTAATCCCACCATATATGGGCAAAGGTGCCTTTAGCTTTCTTATATCTCCAGAATAGACCAGATATTTGTTAAACATTTCTTTACAGTTGATGCTCAATTTTTTCTCAGGATGTTCACACACATATCACACATTTTTCATCTGAGATTGTGATACAGAATTTCTTCTTTCAGTTTTGTTTAATAAAATGTGTGCACCTGATATTTGCTTATATTAAGATCTTGTAAAGTTCTGATAGCCTATCTTTTTGTTGTCATGAAGCACTCAGGTAGCCTACATCATTTTATTGCCAAATGTTTTGAGCGATTTCTTCCCATTTCAGTCAAAATGACACAATTAAGACACAAGTACTGTGCTGATATTGGAATTTACAACCACCATGGTGTTGTTCTCAAAGTATGGACTATTTTCATAATCATTTACTTAATCATCTTAATCCTAGATCGTATGGTGGGATCCTACAAATTTGAGAAGTGGAGAATATACTCTGTGTCTGAAAGGGGTCCCTGTGAAGTTGTTCCAGGCAGTGGCATAGTGGTAATTTTTGAAGTATAGGAGTTTATCATGACAGTCCCCATAGCCACAACCCCTTGGTGATCCAAAAATGCTGTCAGCTTTGTTGATCCATAATAATATATAAACACATACCTAAACAAACACATGCTCACTCACACACAGCAGTATTGTCGCGGTCCGGTTTACGGGTGGTCAAAGTCCCGGTTGAGGATGTTGGGACCGGGGGCAAGACAGCGGGGTAGGAGCAGGAATGGGAGACCAGAAGCCAAGGGTCTGAGGATCAGGAAGCAAGGAGTCAAGAAGCCGAACGCAGCAAGGCAGGAAGCATGTTGCTGTGGCAAAAAGCCGACCTTAGATCCCTTCCCGGCTCTTGCCACCTGGTGCTGTGAGTTACCAATTGGCCTCACCTGTGCGGCCCCGCCTTGCCCCAGTCCTGCGAAGCCCTACTGGTCACAGAGCCTGGTTCCTGCACGCACTCCTGACAAGTATATAGTAGAATACCCAGTTTAATGGGATAAGTTGTGAGGCCCTCCAAGAGGATCTGCTGAGGATGTCAACAAGAAGGAAGAAGCTATAGATCACAGCCCTCCAGCTCAATCCCCAAACTCAGAGCTGTTGAGAATCTCCCACTGGAAGTCTCACAGGCCTCCTCTTTCTTGACTCAGGAGGAGGAGGAAGAAGTGCAATCTATTTATTTATTTTAATACTCAAAATTCTTTATTTAGATTCTTTAAAATATTACAGAAAAGAACACAAAAAAACAGAAACAGAAAAATAAGGAAACAATATCAAACCATATAAGACAATAGCAAAATTATAAAATTTTCAGGCAAATAATAATCAACAGAAACAGAAAATAGACAAAAATACACACAAAATAAAGGACCAAACAAAAGCAGAAAATAACTTCCTATTGTTTGTACACTGCTTCCCTTTTATTTCATTTTTTCTATCTTGCTTCTAAATTATTATTTACATAGATTCTCTATGTTTCCCTGCATATATTTCAATTTAAGCAAATAACCAATTTAATTTGTATAACTTCTTTGATCAGATAATCTTCAACGTATTTCCATTCGATTTTACATTTCTGCTTAGGAATATTTCTAATTGCTGCCGTCATTTCAGCTAAGATCATAAACTCCACCAACTTTTCCTGCCATTCCAGGATTGTCGGGATTTTATCTCCCTGGCTGCATCAACAGAAGTATAGTATCCAGATCAAGGGAAGTAGTAGTCCCACTCTATTCCACCTTGGTCAGACCACACCTGGAGTACTGTGCCCCACAATTTAAGAAGCTGGAATGCGTGCAGAGGAGGGTGACCGAGATTATCCGGGGTCTGGAAACCAAGCCTTATGAGGGATGGTTGAAGGAGTTGGGTATGCTTAACCTGAAAAAGAGGAGACTGAGAGGAGATATGAGAGCCTTCTTCAAATATCTAAAGGGCTGCACATGGAAGATGGAGCAAGGTTTTTAAGCAGACGTTGGATGGCTATGCATTGCAGGGGGTTGGACTAGATGACCCTCAGGGTCTTTCCCCTCCCCAACTCTAGATTCTAACTCTGGGGAGGCCCCTTCAGTGTCAGGGAAGGTGAAGGAACTGCACTGCACAGATTGAGCTATTAGGGGAGGAGAAAAGACAACCATCATCTCTGAGGCACACAACTCCCAATGTTCCTTTGATTCAGCAGGACTCTCCTACTGTTCTCACGGTGGGGGAAGGGGCAACTTTGCAAAATGCATTTTCATGCCGTGAGCTGAGGTGATCGTGAGTTGCTGGGAGAGAAAGGGCAGGGAGGATGCAGACTGAGATAACTGAGAATCAGGAATGAGTTTATAATCCGTAGCCCTGTTCAGATGTTCAGTTGAATCTATGAGCAGGGCCAGTAAGTCACTGGATGAAAAGGAGTCTGGGTTGTTGTGTCTCAATGCTACCATCTCCCTTCAATACTCAGTCCCTGCCAGGTGGCACATGTGAATTATTCATGCCTCCCAGGGTATAACCTGGTCCCTGTGCAACAAAGGATTTGGCATATACTAACAAATTTTCCCAGAGGGGATGCTTTAAATTGACGAGATTTCCTATCTTTGAGAAGAGACAGATCATCTCTTTAGCAATAAATATCCCTTGAAGGAAGAAGACAAAGGACCTGCAAGGGCAACTGTGAGAACATTGGGACTGCTGGCATGATCAAAGTCTCCTGCTCTTTTTGAGCAATTTGCACTGCCACTCCTGGGGGATTGGGAATATAGATCCCAGCCTGGATTGGCTGGTGCTGCTGCTGTATGACCCAATCCCCAAATTTCAGCATGACCAGATTATTTTGCTGTTAGAAATAGTTCACAGTGTGAAAATATAATTCTCATTCATATAAAAATACAGGAGTGTCTGGCATGGTGATGCATGCTATGGTATGTACCCACCCTCTCCATTCTGATGCCCCACCCTTGCCACTGCCCCAGTAACCATCCGTGACTGCCACTGTCACAAGGCAATGGCACTTGCAAGAAGGGCCCAACAGCTGATCTTCAGGGACAGTGGAGTGGGATGCCTTCTTCCCCTCTGCTCATAAGCCTAAGAGCAGGACCACCAGAGCACCCCTTCAGTCTACTTTCCTGCTGGTAAATTCCAGACAAGTAAGACACACAAGAGGGACGCAGGTGGTGCTGTGGGTTAAACCACAGAGCCTAGGGCTTGCCGATCAGAAGGTCGGCGGTTATAATCCCTGCAACAGGGTGAGCTCCCGTTGCTTGGTTCCAGCTCCTGCCAACCTAGCAGTTCGAAAGCACCTCAAAGTGCAAGTAGATAAATAGGTACCGCTCCAAGCGGGAAGGTAAATGGTGTTTCTGTGTGCTGTTCTGGTTCGCCAGAAGCGGCATTGTCATGCTGGCCACATGACCTGGAAGCTGTACGCCAGCTCCCTCGGCCAATAACGCGATATGAGCGCCACAACCCCAGAGTTGGTCATGACTGGACCTAATGGTCAGGGGTCCCTTTACCTTTACCTTTTAAGACACACAAGACATGTCTTGTGTGGGCTGTCACTGTCATTGCTGTAATGCTGGACACTTTTTGCACTGAGACAGCTAAAGCTGGTGCCTTGGACTAAGCCCAGTTTTTCAACTGCTGCTTGTAAAGTTCACAGCAATGACCTGCCCCAGTGATAACTGTGGGCTCCAAGCTTTGGTGAGCCCTCCCTGAATAGCCCTACCTCTCTTTCCCCATCACTGTTACTGCAGTCCATTTGCTTGTCCTGTTGCTGTAGGCCAGTGACAGCAAGGAGGAGGGTCTGGGGACTCAGGCAGCAGGTTGCACCCATCCCTGCTCTACTGTAGGAGCCATAAGTTTTCTTCAATCACTTCCAGTGGAAACGGCAGCCTCTGTGTGTGAAGGAATGGGGAGGTGAGGCTGCCCTGCCCCAGTAAAGTATGCATCCAATGAGGGTGAATGCTCAAATAATAGGTCATCTGGTGGAGCCCTAGAAGTAAGCCATTTCTAGATTGATCACGAAAGCTCAGCTTCAGATGGCATATGTTGTACTGGACAGATTGGGCTCACAGCACAATGTCCAATATAAAAAGTGCTGAGAACATAACATAATGGGATAAGATTTTGAAAAGTAATAAAATGTTGGCTTGTTGGCTTTTATTTTTAGCTGTGGAAGTACTTGCTTTTTTTTGCCCTGCACACAATCAAGACATCTATAGAAAGTACATTTTGAGTAAATGCAAAGCATATGGACAGACTTAAGTGTATGGACCTACAGGCTCAAGTCCTAAGGGGGGGGAATCATTTGAGGCTTGGAGATGCTACAGCCTTAAGTGTGGAAGCCCAGGCATACATTCTTGGAAATGAATCCCCCCAAAATTGCTAGGATTTGGTCTGTCAATCTGATCCAGTTGTTTTAAAGAATATTTTATATCTTAACAAATTTTTATTTTTAGCTTCAGCAATTATTGACATTAGATGTCCATCTAGATTCATCCGATACATTTAAGCACCTTATGGGTTTCAAGCATGTTAAGCATCTTCCTAAGAAGCGTCTTCCAGATGGAGAGGGTTTTTTTTTTGTTTTTGTTTTTAAAAGAAAGGATTAACGATTTTAACTATGTTAAAACCACCAGTGAAAACACACACTTTCATTTATCTAATTTTACAAGAATGAAGCGCTGGATTCATTGAAGCCGATGGGACCTGCAGATGTTCAACATTCACACAAGATTGGATTACTTACTCATAAAACTAAAGAAGGTTGGAAATTAAATGAAAGCTAAATCCGCAAAACTGGCCTGGTTTCTGTGGTGCAGGGAAGGCGGCAAGAGGGGGGGACATTGCCCCCCCTGCTTTCATAATTCAGTCAATGTAATTGTTACTTTGTTTAGGAAATAAATGGGCTCCAAGTGTCTCTGTGTATTGTAAAGCAATAGAATGTGGTGTCCATCCCTGAATAGCAGCTACTAGCAATCATATTGAGATTTGCATCTACTCTGACTAGTCTGCAAGGGGAGGAAACCCGGTAGCAAGGAATGCCCCTTGGCTCCTGACCCCAGGAAGTCAGTCCCACCACAGCATTGGCCACCAAGGGATTCCTGGCTGGTGATGTGTACTTTCCCTAGCCATTCCTATGAGTGAGGGTGTCCAAAACTTATCAATCGGGCTTTGCTTAAGAGCCTCCCTGCACCCAAGGCCATGCCCAATGTCTGACACCTAGAGGGTTTGGGGTGTGAGACCCTCTGGCCAGGGCCCGCTCCTCTTGCACCCTGAGGGGACTTACCTATCTAGAGGCCAATCAGCAGCAGTTCCGAGGAAGGTCATCCTTGTGTCCTGAACCCCAGCATACCTGGAAATAAGTCCTGCTGGTGCACATAGTCCCAAGGACCATGCTAGAGAGTAGTCAGACAGTCCAAATGGTCAAATACCAGTCCAGGTCCAATACAATGAGCAAAGTCAAACAGTAAGACCAGGCTCCTGCCTCTACAGAAGATCCAGGGTAGGAAAACCTGGGGTCAGTCCCAAAGTCACCGTCTAGTAGAGTTCCTGAAGCAGCCAAGTCGTGGTCCTTTTATCCCTTCCCATTTCGATTGGTGCATCTTGGTTGCTCCAGCTGAGCAGCTGTGTCTCTCCATTTGTTGAGGTGTGTGATCCTCACCTGCCCTGAGCCTCATCCAGCTGATTGACTGCAAACCTCCTCCCAGATCTAGTGAGCCCCATGTTCTCTACCTGGTCAACTATTTTGGGCTGTGTTCCCTTGCCTGCCTCAGTCTCCTAGAGTGCACTTCTCCTCAGAGCCTGCCCTTTCCGCAGAGAGGGGGGCACCTCTGTGTCCCCTACCCCTGGCCCCCATGAGCTGTCCCTTTGATGGCCTCTGGTATCCCATTAATACCTCCTAAGTCCCCAACCTTTCCTTGCTCATCTTCAGCTTGTCCTGGTATGCACCAGACATGGCTTATTTCAATCCTCTTCCCCTTCCTTGGAGTCCTACCAGTTCATGACACCTTGTTTGTGGGCTTAAACCCATGTATTATGCTGCCCATTACAACCACATAGGGTCAGCCACCATGGCCTTCAGTTGGGGACATCTCCCTGCTCAGATTAAATCTCTGAGCTACTGGCACTCCTGCTTACAAGAGTAATGTTCACCCAGGGGCTTACTCTCTTTTGTTGATGGGTTCCCCCCCCCCCAGGGGAAAAGGGAAGTGTTCAGGGAAGTGTGGATCTGCATCATGCATCATGAGGCTGCATGCTACATCAACACCATTGGGCCAACTTCTCAGTTTAGAAGCCCAGGCCCAAGTTACATGGTTGGGCCAGAGAGTTATGTGATGGGACAGCCTGATACCTTGTGTTACCACACCAATTGTGGCTACAGGCCTGCTGGATGCAGATGCTGGGTGAGAATGACCTGGGAAACAGAAAGGCATTAAGCTCACCTTTGCGGCCACTGCAGATCTTGCGTCACTTCATGCAAAGCACTCCCTACTAGCTATTATTTGGTCAGAACTCTTGGCACATCAGCACTGGCAAGGCACTACAGAGCCCACATGTTCAGTAACAAGGCCCTGTTCATACCTGATGGGGTGTACCTCTCACCAATCAGCAAACAAGCTGGACTGTTGCATAAACACAATGGTCTGTGGGATTGGTTGCAGATGTGAGTGGTTTGGGGTGAGCCGGTGGGGAAGGGTCGATTTGGGTGGCAACTAAAGCATTGGTTTGGATCCTTAGTCAAGGCAGAGGGGGGTTGGGAACCTCACCCCTCTCAAATGGAGTGGGGTACCCTGTTAAATGGATCCAGGGGGAGGTGCTTCTGTCCAGGTGCCCAAACGGAGGCCAATGGGCCATAGCATACCCTTGGGTGGTAATCTTGTGGGGGGTTACTCCTATTTGATGCACATGATAGGGAGATCATTAACCCAGGACAGACTTAATCAACCAGTCATCAGGCTGGATGATTCAGGATGCACACCCAATGCCTACGTCAAAACCTACAGCATACCCTCCAACATGATGTGGCCCAAATCTGGGACACCATCTTCCAGATCCGAAATTCCACGCAAGACCCCAGACCAGAGATCTTGGCCCAAAATCAAGAAACCAAAAATGGCCACTGTACTCTCACCGGGGGGGGGGTGTCCAGTTTTTCTGGGGCACTTGAGGGGTATGTTACAGACATTCATAATCAATGAACCTGCGGCCTGTTTAATCCCAAGACATGTGTCTGTGTTTGTTGTAGCCCTCCCTGACCCCCACCAGCAGAGAGCTCAATATGCCTGGGCCCACAAGTTCTGCTATATCTTAGAGATACTCCTTTTCCATTTATGACCTGCAGAAAATTCCCACTTTTGAAGTGACAGTAAGAAGGCCATGTTGAGAACTGATATTCTTCCTAACCTTGTTGAACAGCTAGCTAAACTTTCACCCACCTATTTGACTTTTGAAATGTGAGGTGGACAGCCTAAAAATTCTGCCATAATTGAAACTAATTTATGCCAAGGGCGATGTTTGCATGGCAGCATGCAAACACAGTATAAATGTTAAACAGGTCCGGCTCTGCTTCCAACTATATCGCAAACATTTTCTGGTTTCTATGCTAACAGCACTGCAACTCCTGGATTTGAGATCCAGGCCCAGTGAAGAGTTGAAGATGATGGGAGATGCTTTGTCGGACATAGAGGGAGGACCACTGGGCACTTTGAAATCTGCTGAAAAGGCTTTGTACCAAAAAGCCCTGCTTTGATTTTGGAAGTATAATAGCTTTCAGTCTGCTGCCGCTTATCAAAATGACAGCCTGCAGCTCAGCTGCCATGGTGCTCATATCAGAATCAAATTACCCCAAAGGTCAGAGTCATTAACATGCATTTTAAAGGAAACAAAAATACCAGTGAGAAACCTACAAGCTTTCACTGCTGCAGTATGTAATCTCTGCTGGCACAATCTTCTCCCCAGTTTTAAATGAAGATCGTGGTGTCCAGGACAGGTAAGAAAGAGAGAGCCATTGCGTACATGTAGGGCATCGTGCTACAGTGCAAATCTATCTCTTTTGGATGCTACAGTATTAACATTTTCCAGTACCGAGTCAAATTGTGTTCATGTGGATTCCTGTGCAGTATCTTATCTTCTCTGAAAGTCTGGAAGGGAAGTCTCTTCATTATTATGATCAATCAAAACATGAGAATACCTAAGCCATAACTCCATATCTTTGAATGGGCATAAAACTCGCTGTGATGCAAGCAACCCCATGCTACTTCCGGGATGCCTTTGTCAACAAGTTGAATTTCTCTTGAACCCTTCCATTAGAGCATCTAAACATGTCACTAGCACCTCATAGTCAAGGATACCCAAGGCACTGAAAGACCACATTCCCGTTGTTGCCCTCAGAGTGTAGATTACCAGCTAAGGCCACAGAGGTGCTATAAAGGTAAAGGGACCCCTGACCATTAGGTTCAGTTGTGGACGACTCTGGGGTTGCGGCGCTCATCTCGCTTTACTGGCTGAGGGAGCCGGTGTACAGCTTCTGGATTTTGTGGCCAGCATGACTAAGCTGCTTCTGGCGAACCAGAGCAGCGCACGGAAACGCCGTTTACCTTGCCGCCGGAGCAGTACCTATTTATCTACTTGCACTTTGACGTGCTTTCGAACTGCTAGTTGGGCAGGAGCTGGGACCGAACAATGGGAGCTCACCCCATTGTGGGGATTCAAACCTCTTATATGACTCCTTGGTAGCTCTTATTTGAGAGGTGCACAGCTATCTTTTTCCACTACAGGAATAGAGATTGCCGTACTAATTTTAGGAGCAAAATAATCAAACTGATAACGTCAATTTAATAGGAGCCCAGGAAAGTATCATTGGAAAATAAATGTCTAGCTGTGGCTAGGCATTTTTTGTCTAGCTGTGGCTAGGCATTTTTTAGGCCAGCAGTGCAAAGAAAAACAACTGGCAAGTTTGGCCTTGGAGTTCAAAATGAAGCAGGGCAAAGGCTAATAGAGTTCTGTCAAGAGAACAAGCTGGTCATCACAAACACTCTCTTCCAACAACACAAGAGACGACTCTACACATGGATATCACCAAATGGGCAGCATCGAAATCAGATTGATTATATTCTCTGCAGCCAAAGATGGAGAAGCTCTATACAATCAGCAAAAACAAGACCTGGAGCTGACTGTAACTCAGATCATCAGCTTCTTATAGCAAAATTCCAGCTTAAACTGAAGAAAGTAGGAAAAACCACTGGGCCAGTAAGATACAATCTGAATAAAATCCCTTATGAATACACAGTGGAAGTGAGGAACAGGTTTAAGGATTTAGATTTGGTGGACAGAGTGCCTGAAGAACTATGGATGGAGGCTCGTAACATTATACAGGAGGCAGCAACGAAAACCATCCCAAGGAAAAGGAAATGCAAGAAAGCAAAATGGCTGTCCAACGAGGCCTTACAAATAGCGGAGGAGAGGAGGCAAGCAAAATGCAAGGGAGATAGGGAAAGATACAGGAAACTGAATGCAGATTTCCAAAAAACAGCAAGGAGAGACAAGAGGGTCTTCTTAAATGAGCAATGCAAAGAAATAGAGGGAAACAATAGAATGGGGAAAACCAGAGATCTGTTCAAGAAAATTGGAGATATGAAAGGAACATTTCGTACAAAGATTACCATAATCAAGGACAAAAGTGGTAAGGACCTAACAGAAGCAGAAGACATCAAGAAGAGGTGGCAAGAATACACAGAGGAATTATACCAGAAAGACATGGAGGTTTCGTACACCCCAGGTAGTGTGGTTGCTGACCTTGAGCCAGACATCTTGGAGAGTGAAGTCAAATGGGCCTTAGAAAGCACTGCTAATAACAAGGCCAGTGGAAGTGATGATATTCCAGCTGAACTATTTAAAATTTTTAAAGATGATGCTGTTAAGGTGCTACACCCAATATGCCAGCAAGTTTGGAAAACTCAGCAATGGCCAGAGGATTGGAGAAGATCAGTCTACATCCCAATTCCAAAGAAGGGCAGTGCCAAAGAATGCTCCAACTACCGCACAATTGCGCTCATTTCACACGCTAGCAAGGTTATGCTTAAAATTCTACAAGGCAGGCTTAGGCAGTATGTGGACCGAGAACTCCCAGAAGTGCAAGCTGGATTTCGAAAGGGCAGGAGGAACCAGAGACCAAATAGCAAACATGCGCTGGATTATGGAGAAAGCTAGAGAGTTCCAGAAAAACGTCTACTTCTATTGACTATGCTAAAGCCTTTGACTGTGTCGACCACAGCAAACTATGGCAAGTTCTTAAAGAAATGGGAGTGCCTGATCACCTCATCTGTCTCCTGAGAAATCTCTATGTGGGACAAGAAGCTACAGTTAGAACTGGATATGGAACAACTGAGTGGTTCAAAATTGGGAAAGGAGTACGACAAGGTTGTATATTGTCTCCCTGCTTATTTAACTTATATGCAGAATTCATCATGCGAAAGGCTGGACTAGATGAATCCCAAGCCGGAATTAAGATTGCTGGAAGAAATATCAACAACCTCAGATATGCAGATGACACAACCTTGATGGCAGAAAGCGAGGAGGAATTAAAGAACCTTTTAATGAGGGTGAAAGAGGAGAGCGCAAAATATGGTCTGAAGCTCAACATCAAAAAAACCAAGATCATGGCCACTGGTCCCATCACCTCCTGGCAAATAGAAGGGGAAGAAATGGAGGCAGTGAGAGATTTTACCTTCTTGGGCTCCTTGATCACTGCAGATGGTGACAGCAGTCACGAAATTAAAAGACGCCTGCTTCTTGGGAGAAAAGCAATGACAAACCTAGACAGCATCTTAAAAAGCAGAGACACCACCTTGCCGACAAAGGTCCGTATAGTTAAAGCTATGGTTTTCCCAGTAGTGATGTATGGAAGTGAGAGCTGGACCATAAAGAAGGCTGATCGCCGAAGAATTGATGCTTTTGAATTATGGTGCTGGAGGAGACTCTTGAGAGTCCCATGGACTGCAAGAAGATCAAACCTATCCATTCTTAAGGAAATCAGCCCTGAGTGCTCCCTGGAAGGACAGATCTTGAAGCTGAGGCTCCAATACTTTGGCCACCTCATGAGAAGAGAAGAATCCTTGGAAAAGACCCTGATGTTGGGAAAGATTGAGGGCACTAGGAGAAGGGGACGTCAGAGGACAAGATGGTTGGACAGTGTTCTTGAAGCTACGAACATGAGTTTGACCAAACTGCGGGAGGCAGTGCAAGACAGGAGTGCCTGGCGTGCTATGGTCCATGGGGTCACGAAGAGTCGGACACGACTAAACGACTAAACAACAACAACAAGCAAAGAAAAATGTGTTATTCCTTCTGTTTGGGAGAAAGCTATATAAGTGTTTGGTGGGTGGGAATGCTCCCACTGTAATTTACCTCAAGTCATTTTGTGAACTTACATTCGTGTGAAACTGCCAAAACAAAAACAAAAAAACCAGGATGTTGCTAGGCACTCAGGACAAAAGCCCGTAACACAATTTAAAAATAAATAAATGTGTATTATGCACTTCTGGGCAAATTAGAGATGGTGAGTGGCTAAGGCTTCACCAGCTATGCATTTTGTGGGATATCCAACCATCTCATAGACCAAGTCAAAACAAAGCATTTAAAGGGGGGGGGGAATCTGGGGCCTGTCATAAAAGACTTGGGGCTCAAGTCCCCTGGAACACTCCCTAATAACAGCCATGCTTAAAAGTCACCGAGTGCCTCACGACTGCTATTTATGCAACCTATTTCAAAACAAGCACCTAAAATGGTACTATAAATCTAGTCTTGCTGTGGACACGGCTTCAAGGGATAATGTAGGAAAGACACATATGCCAACACCAGAAAATTTGGCCTGAAGCACAGTCTAGTTTACAAGACAGTATCCAGGAAACTCTAGAAAGCCCAAAAGAGAGAATGATTGATTATGATCATTCTTTCACTCTTTGTGGTAATCACAGAGCATATCAGTCTTTATGAAGAACCCTGAGTAAAGGGAGCCTGCTGATGTGTTAGAAGGGAACTGTGATGGAAATTGCTGCTAAAACTGATGAATTGAAGCACGTTTGGCCAGGACTGTGTAATAGTATGCAATATGAAAAAAGTGGAGTTGAGACTGCAGTGGCAAAATTCTGTATTACTGAAATAAATCTCATTTATACAAACTCTAAAAGAAGTTTAACTGTAGGCTAAGAGGGTTGTAAAATGAACAGAATTATCAGTCATTAGCAAGCATTTCCAAGGGCCGAAGGCATCAATAACAACATATGAGAATACTGAATAATAATAATAATAATAATAATAATAATAATAATAATAATAACCCCACCCTTCACTCTTATGCCCCAGTGTGGGTTCCAACATGGCAACACAATGTTACAATGCAATATTAAATGCAGGTTGTGTGAAGCAACTATTTTGAACAAAATTACTGATGTTTGGACACCTAGTTACATTATACATCAGGAGTGGCTAACCTACAGCTTCCAGGCATTGTTGGGCAACATCTCCCATCATCCTGGACCATTTGCTGTGCTGGCTGGGGTTGATGGAGTCCAGCAACTTCTGGAGGGCTGTGGGATAGACACCCCTGCTCTACACCTTTGCTCTAAATCCATTGGTGTCATATCCACATGGTGACTCTCCACCCACCCACCCATCCAAACATCCACTCTGCTCAAAGATACCTTTAGGAAAGGGCTGTATACCAATATCTCTACAGTCAAGCATCTTTGCATTGGACAATAAGTCATTTTAACATCGTATCTGTTTCCATTTTACAAGTTCTATTTGCTCACATGAGTGTGGATGCTGGGATTCACGTGATAACCAGCCCTGATTTCCAGCAAACTATTATAAATGGAAGCTGAATTGGTTAAAAACTTGGGTTTCAGTATTGTATAACTGTCATGTTGGCTGCCATAGAAGTGTTAGGATTCACCTCCATCTGTTAGGCGCAGGCTTTCTGAGAAAACATAACTCTTGCAAAACATCTTCCTAATCCCTGAGAATGTGATGCGTATTAACTGTATCTTCAGCGGCACAAGTTATCTCAAGGGTGTTCAGTTGCATGCATGTGATAACCGAGGGAACACACCGGCCCAGGCACTCACACCCTCTGGATGAATGGCTTTTTGTACAGAGTTGGGAGTTGGGAATCTCCTTCAAGAAATTTACCTTCACCATCATTAAATGGCTCAGACCCCTAAACCCTGAAAGACTGCCACCTTCCCTACGGGCCTTAAGATTGTGGAAGGGGCTGTCCTGATTGTTTCTCTGCCCTCAGAAGCTCAGGGGGTGGCGACCAAGGAAAGGACATTATTTGTGGTACCCTTAAGTTGTGGAACTCCCTCCCCACTGAGGGATCCTCCCCATCTGGCACCTTCAATATACAACTCTTGGTGAATGCTGAAGACATACCTCTTTACCCTGGCTTTTGACCCTTGAGATTTCCATGATTTAATATTGTTTTAAACTGTTTTTAATATTGTGTTTTAATTGTGGAAACCTGTTCTGGGACTTTAGTGTGAAGGACAGGTAATAATAATAATAATAATAATAATAATAATAATAATAATAATAATAATAATAATAATAATAATAATAATAATAATAATAAACGATGATGATGTCATACAATTATTTTGTTTCTTTTTCCAATAAGAAGCATGAAGACAGAAGCATGGCTGCTAGTTCCTGAAACTGGCAGTTGGGAGACCTTTCCGCTGTCGAACAACCCGTCATGTCAGAAAGTTCTTCCTGATGTTTAGTCGGAATCTCCTTTCTTGTAACTCAAAGCCATTGATTCAGGTCCTAGCCTCCAGAGCAGGAGAAAACAAGCTTGCTCCATCGTCCTTTAGATATTTGAAGATGGCTATCACATCCCCTCTCAGTCCCCTCTTTACCAGGCTAGGCATACCCAGCTCCTTCAACTGTTCTTCATAAGGCTTGGTTTCCAAACCCTTTATCGTCTTGATCACCTTCCTCTGCACAGGTTCCAGCTCGTCAATATCCTTCTTAAACTGTGGTGCCCAGAACCACAATCCTATTGACCAACCTTCTCCAATCTGAGGCTGGTTGGAGTTGTAGTCCAAATTTTCTGGAGGGTGCCAGGTGAGGGAAGGCTGCTATTGGCTATTTTGTGTGTGTGAATTTCATTTGTGTAAACAACACATTATATATACATTATATCTGTTTTTCCAGTATAACATCTATTTGTTGATGCTTGAGTACATTGGTTTTTGTTTTTTAGTATTTCCAGGTAGCATCTGATTGTGGAGAACATTGAGCATGACTTTCCCTTCCTATTGTACTGATGGAGATGTTGGGAATTTTTCTGACCCCCATAGCTTTTACACTGAACTCTATTTAGATCAAAGGAAGAAGCTCGAAGGATAAGCATTCTGGCAAAGCACTGTGACTGTTGTGTAGCCAAAGCTAGTTCCTATGTGAAATGAACTATGGATGAGCTTGGATCAGTCTCCAAAAGGATTATAATTAATATCGTGATTAAGATAAAAATCCTGTAATAATTTTGTATGTTTTTTTCTTTCCTGAGGAAGGTTTCTGAATGGTGGTGATAGCAGCTGGGGAGCCAGTGATTCAATCTTTTATGCCTTCTTTATCTGTAAGTAATATTTCCCCGCTGATTTCTCTCTGCATCATCAGGTGACCTTGCCACTCTCCCAAGTGAGGTGAGCGCAGTTAATAAATATTCAGTTTTCCATCATTTTTGCTGGGTCAGAAAATGAACCTTATAAAGATTCAGTTGAGAGTTTATTGCCCAATTCTCCCTTTAGAGAGCCTTCTTTTTGCCTTGGCAATGGAAAAAATGCAGGTACTGTAGTTATGTTGCTCCATTAGAAAAAAATAATCAGCTACCGCGGCACAATATCCAAGAACAACTGCAAATACAAAAACCAGTGGCCAAACTTTCAAGTTCATCTTTCAAGAACTGATCTTAATTCTCGATTCAAAGCCAAAAATCCCACTCCATGTGTTTTGCTTAACATCCGGTCTGAAGAAGGATTCTAGTGAACTTGAAAACTTGCCCACATCTTTTTAGTGGAGATTGTTATTTGGATTCTTTCAACCATGACCCTCTGAGCTGTGTAAAAATGACAATAGGAAGTGGCTTGTAGTACTAGTAGGTCCTCCTTTTATTTTCTCTTTCTCCTTTGTAGTAAAATGTTTGAGCAACACGTTGGCTGGATGGCAGCCAAATCACTCCAGGAGTAACCTTTTAGTCCCTTCAACCAAAGGATCAGGGAACAAAGCAGAAGACCTCGTAGTGTTGTGTGAGAGCCAGTGTGGTGTAGTGGTTAAGAGCGGTGGACTCATAATCTGATGAACCGGGTTCGCTTCCTCATTCCCCCACATGCAGCTGCTGGGTGACCTTGGGCTAGTCACACTTCTCTGAAGTTTCTCAGCCTCACTCACCTCACAGAGTGTTTCTTGTGGGAGAGGAAGGGAAAGGAGATTGTTAGCCGCTTTGAGACTCCTTTGGGTAGTGATAAAGCGGGATATCAAGTCCAAACTCTTTTTCTTATTCTTCTCATACTAGCTGCAGGGTGTCAGAAATTCCGAGTCTGAATGAGAAAATGCGGCAGCCACAGGAAATTAACCTATGATGAGTCACTGACTTGTGGAAGAACGTGGGAGAAAATAACTGTTCATCTTCACGATTTGCCTTTCATCTTCTGCTATGTTGCCTTTCTGTCACCATCCTCAGCCCCAACTGAAAGCAGCTACAGTGTGTACATATGAAAGAAGGTGCTCTTTTGGCTCAGGAAACATGTGACTAGTTGTAACTATGAAGGCTGCAATCCCAAACCCACTTACTAGAGAGTTCATTATAAGCTGGTGGTTTCTGCCTATAAAAAGCAGTGAGATCCTATCTATAAGCATAGAAGCCAATTAGCTCACTTGCTGTGGATAACTATAGTTTACAAGCACTCAAGAGAAATACTAAGCAGTATGGGAGAGGGATATAGTAGTAGTAGTATTTATTTATACATACATACATACATACATACATACATACATACATACATACCCTGCCCATCTGGCTGGGTTTCTCCAGCCACTCTGGGCAGCTCCCAACAGAATATTAAAAACACGATAAAACATCAAATATTAAAAACTTCCCTAAACAGGGCTGCCTTCAGATGTCTTCTAAGACACAGGTAGGTAGCTATGTTGGTCTGTCGTAGTAGAAACAAAATAAAAAAAATCCTTCCAGTAGCACCTTAGAAACCATTTAAGTTTGTCATTGGTATGAGCTTTCATGTGCATGCACACTTCTTCAGATAACTTCTTCTGAAAAAAACGTTTTGAAATAGGTATTGAATTTGCCATACCTCACCATCGCCATCTAGTGTCACATTTGTATATTGCACTTTACAACACACTTAAAACATTTTATTTGCAGTTGTATAGCTGAGTCCAGTTTGCAAGTGTTGCTTCACATCTGCATTATCCTGAGAGGATGGTGTTATTCTATGAGAACCTTCTTTCCAACAACAGTGGCAAGTTTCCCATATGATTCATGTCTCTCCGATTATGTGTCTTGAGGGGCATTTAATTTTTGGAAGCCACCCTTGGTATGTTGGGCAGTGTGACAAGTCCCCTCATTAGCTGAGTTTCCCAGCTGTTGAAGTGAACAAAATATTATATTGGTAAGCTGCAACTGTCCAAAAATTATGACTAAGCTCTTAATACCAGAATAGGTTTAGATCTTAAAGAAACAGACACCTCAGTAAATACACTGGCCCACATCCTTTCTCTAATTTGGGGTTTCTTACTGAACCTCATGACTCTGCCAAGCTTTTCTTTTGTTTTTTCTTTTTAAAAAAACCTACTTTATTATTATTGATTTATCATAAACATTTGTACAAACTAACACATAACCATGCAAATAAAAACAGACCCTAGATTGAGCATATTCAGTATAAAAAACAAATTACAGAGATGCAGTTACATATAGCCAAGTTTTAAAGATGTTAAGATTGCTATGTACTTACTACGGTCCCTATGCTGCTTGGGACCCTCGTACCTACCTACGGGACCGCCTCTCCTGGTATGCCCTGCGGAGGACCTTAAGGTCCACAAACAACAATATTCTGGAGATCCCGAGCCATAAGGCGGCTAGATTGGTCTCTACTAGGGCCAGGGCCTTTACAGTATTGACCCCAACTTGGTGGAACTCTCTTTCACAGGAGACCAGGGCCCTGCGGGATTTGTGATCTTTCTGCAGGGCCTGCAAGACAGAGCTGTTCCGCCTGGCCTTTGGGTTGGACTGAGTCTGACCCCTGTGTTTTTCCTCCCTCATGGCTTGGATTTATGGACTACTTAAAATCAGGCTGCATTTTAAACTAAAACTTTAAATTTTAATACTGTATTTTAATCTGTATTTTAATCAATTGCTTTTTATGTTTTATTGTAATTTTATTGGTGTGAGCCGCCCTGAGCCCGGTTTTGACTGGGGAGGGTGGGGTATAAATAAAAGTATTATTATCATTATTATTATTATTGTTATTGTTATTGTTGTTATTGTTATTATTAAAGTTATAATAATGCTTAACATTTGTATAGTGCTTCCAAGCATTCCAAGCCCTTCACAAGCCTTAGCTAGTTGTAATCTACCTGTAAGGCAAATCAGTATCATTATTTCCTCTACTGCAGATAACTGAGAGAAGATAACTTGCCTAAGATCACTTAAGTGAGTTTACGGCGGAGATGAGATTCAATCAACAACAACAACAATTTATTATTTATATCCCGCCCATCTGGCTGGGTTTCCCCAGCCAGTCTGGGCGGCTTCCAACAAAATATTAAAAATACAATAAAACATCAGACATTAAAAACTTCCCCAAACAGGGCTGCCTTTAGATGTCTTCTAAAAGTCAGATAGTTGTTCGTTTCTTTGATATCTGATGAGAGGGCATTCCACAGGGCGTTCCACTACCGAGAAGGCCCTCTGCCTGATTCCCTGTAACTTTGCTTCTCGTAGTGAGGGAACTGCCAGAAGGCCCTCGCAGCTGGACCTCAGTGTCTGGGCTAAACGATGGGGGCAGAGACGCTCCTTCAGGTATACTGAGCCGAGGAACTTTCCAATTCCTAACTCAGTCTCTTAACTACTACATTCACCAGTTTACAAAAAATGTGCCAAGACTCCTCACAGTTTTTATGACAAAGGTTGTAATGGATATCTGCTGCCACTGTATTATGTTCACCCTACTGGACAAAGGTAAAATTATATGTGTTGCCCCTCCCACTTCCGCCTCTGGCCGCACTCACCATTTGCATGTGGCCCCAGAAGAAGAAGAAGAAGAAGAAGAAGAAGAAGAAGAAGAAGAAGAAGAAGAAGAAGAAGAGGAGTTTGGATTTGATATCCCGCTTTATCACTACCCGAAGGAGTCTCAAAGCGGCTAACAATCTCCTTTCCCCTCCTCCCCCACAACAAACACCCTGTGAGGTGGGTGGGGCTGAGAGACTTCAGAGAGAAGTGTGACTAGCCCAAGGTCACCCAGCAGCTGCATGTGGAAGAGTGGAGACACGAACCCGGTTCCCCAGATTATGAGTCTACCGCTCTTAACCACTACACCACACTGGCTCTCACTGGCCCTGAAAGGTTAGAGTGTAGCCCTCAATCCCACACCTCTGCTGTAGAAGCACATGATGCTCAAACCACGTTGTGTAGATAGGTCTGAACACGCCTGTCGTATTGTGAGCATTGTGTCCCATCAGGAGCATGGTGAAGCCAGCAGCAGACAAGCCACCTTTTGAAACAACAGCAAACTTTGTTGTTGTTGAAAGAAAGAAGTGGGAAAGAGAAAAAAGAAACCCTCAGCCACCTCATATTTGAAGGTAATACCAACAATTTCAAAAAGAAATAACCTAAACCCTGGAAATAATTGAATAACCTCCTCTTTGAAATACCCTCCCCTGTGAAAGGGGGCAGAATCTCTGGCACAGCTTGAGTATTGACAAGTCTTAGCTAAAAACCTAATGGAGAATGAAATCAATAGATGGTGGAGCAAAACCCTGGTGCAGAGAACTATTGAGACACATTGGAAAATTTGCATCTCTGTAGCGAGCTGGTATCCCTTGTCATCTTGAACCTGTTAATCCTAGTACTGTACAGAGATTCTGGAGACAGGCAGTTGGGTGATGACTCTTGTCCAAGCAGAATGTGCCGCCTCTTTGAATAGGCACTGAATACAAAGGGCTAGACCAAGGACCACTGTAAGCTTTGACAAGATCCTACATGAGCCACATTTTCCATGTCCCTAATGCAACAACTGAAGTAGTGAACATGTTTAATGTGGCAGAAATCCAGAGGAACAAGCCTGCCAAAGCAAACCCAGGCAGCCCTCCAGCAGAATGGTTTGGAGTCAAATGTTGACGTGCACAAAAGCTTTAAGGGGGAATTAAAAAGAAAGAGAGACTCTTTCACCAAAGAATCACTACGGCCTAGTTATCGCAAACTGCCGATAAAGTGGTAAACTTGTGTCTGGATTGAACTACTTCAGATTACGGTAGAGGTCTGACATAATGGAATGCTCACTTATGGGAAAAATATCCTGTATGTCAAAAATGGGAATTCTAGGCTAGCATCCTTCACTCTGTTCTATAGTTTCCTAGGTACAGGGTAGTTTTTTGTATGTAAGAGCATTCCATCATCTGAGTCCAAGTAGCACACTCCAGAGACAGCTTTGTCCTATGGTAGCAAGTTAGCAAGACAGAATCTGTAGCAGTGTGTGTTAATGATTTTTTAAAAGTTAGAAACGGACTTCCTACACTTCCACAGATATTCAGAAATCAATTTAAAAGGTAGTTTCAAATGAAAAGTGGTAAGTGTAGAAATTAGCTACTGCACTCTACCCACTTTTGCCTTTACTACCGCCCACCTTGGGCATGTCATTGCCCCTTCCCGAAGCTTGCCCAAAAGAGAATATGGCCCTCAGGTTAAAAATAAATTAATCTCCACTCCACTTTGGAAGAAGGGGCGGGATGGAAATGTGACAAATATTCCAACAAAGCAGAACTCAGACTACACCCAAATATATAATAACATGCCCCAGAAGAATAATGCCTGAAATGGTTCTGTTTTATTTTTTAAAAGAAATGTATTCTCATGCACTTGCACAAAAGGCAGTACGTAGATGGGACAAGCAGATGACAGGAGCTCAAGGAAGCAGTGAAGTGAAATGATTGGTAGTTGAGTTTTCTCTTGTAAAAGATAAACTTCTGGCACATTTACAAGGAAGCCGTATCCATGCATCACCTCCCGTGTGGCAGCCACATCAGACGTGAGCCACTGAAGACAGAGGAGAGACCTGAGAATTCAAGGAAGATCAATTTCGCTATGCAAATTTCCTTCGTTGTCATGAATACAGAAATGCACAGAACCTTCTCACTCAGTTAGTCTAAACCAGCGTTTCTCAACCGCTGTTCAGCGAGACGCTGGCTGGTGTGCCGCGACGTGCGGCGACGAGAAGGGCGATTTGCATTGTCACGTGCCTGGCGGCCGCCGATATATAACACTGACCCGCCGGAAAGCAATATTTCTCCTCCTCTTTCCCAAAGCTCAGTGCAAACGAGCCTGGCGGCCGCCAATATACAATGCTCACCCGCTGGAAACCAATATTTGGCAAGTGTTTCTTACAGTCATAATTATAATATAGGGCGGCACAGAGTTAAATTTTTTAACTTTTTTAATGGTGGTGTGCCTCGTGATTTTTTTCATGGAACAAGTGTGCCGTGGCCCAGAAAAGGTTGAGAAACACTGGTCTAAACTACCCATTTAGACTATAAATGCATATGCCCAAACCAAGGGTGCCTCTTTATTTTTCTTGAGACAATGATTTTCAGTGGAAAAACAGTGGGGTGTGTCTGATAAGCCTTTTTATGACATGTTTGTCATCTCACCATGTTTGATCAGGTCAACACACCTTGTAGAGCAGGAGAAGGTAAAGGAAAAGAACAGCCAAAATGATCAAGTGGCTAGAGCTGCTCCCCTATGAGGGAACGTTATTTAAGCTTAGACAAATTGTCAGAGGGGACCCAACGTAGGCATTTACAATGATTCATTGTGTGGAAGAAATAGATAGAAAATGTTTTGCTCTCTCTTTCATACTACAGTACTAGGAGACGAGGTCATCCAATAAAGCCGAATGGTGGGAGGTTCAGGATAGAGAAAAGGAAGTCATTCTTTACACAGTGCATAGTTAAACTATGGAATTTGCTGACAGCTTGTATGACTTTAAAGGGCCATTAGACAAATTGAGAACACAACCTGTTGGATCCTATCTTGTCCAGCATCCTATTTTCACAGCCTATGGGAAGCCAGCAAGCTGGACCTGAACACAGCCACATTCCCGTAAGAACCACTGTTAAGAAGCTTACTGGCTCCCATGGTGAAGGTAAGGCTATCAGTGGCAAATAGTCATGATGGCTATATATTACCCCCAGAATCAGAGACAGTACAGTGGTACCTTGGATCTCAAACTTAATCCGTTCCGGGAGTCCATTCGACTCCCAAAACTATTTGATAACCAAGGCACGGCTTCCAATTAGCTGCAGGAGCTTTCTGCACTCAAGCAGAAGCCACGTTGGACATTCGGCTTCCGGAAAAGGTTCACAAATCTTACTTCCGGGTTTGTGGCGTTCAGGAGCTGATTTGTTCAACAACTAAGCTGTTCAGGAACCAAGGTATGTATCTATCAGGGTTTTTGCGACTACTCTTGAGTAACGACCCTCCACATGCTTGTCTTTCAGGAACTTTTATTGGTGCACATTATTTACAGTGAAGTGAGCTGCTGGTTTCATGTCTCATCAGTCCGAATCAGAATCCGGCACTGCCCCCTTTCGTGACCTGGACCAACATAAGAGTCGCGGGACAGCAAACCTCCTCCCCTTTCTCCTCCTCCTTAATTCCGGTGTCGGGGGTGAAGGTCTCCGGTCCGTCTGAGTCCCATCCTCTCTTTCCCCCTCCCTCTCTTCCTGCATGAGGAGCAGTGGCTCATGGATGTTGCCAGAGCTCTGGCATTCCCTCTCCGTCTCCTGACTTTCCCCTTCCGACCCTTCACTTTCATTACTGCTGGGAGATGGGCTGCTCCTGCCTGCTGGGCTCCCCGGGCAGGCATCGGCTGGCGGTGTGGCTGGGGGAGCTCTGTCCGCGCAGCAGCGTCTGCGCGGGGCCGGTAGGAGCCAAAGTCCCGCTCGCCACCCCCGGAGCAAAGCCGCACCATGCTGCGGTTCCTGCGCAGGACCTTTGGCCCTCCGTCAATGCAGCACTACGGGCGAGCAGCCGGCGAAGGAGACAAGCGCGACAGGGCGCCCCGAGTGGCCTTGGTGGGAGTTTTGCTGGCCGCGCCAGGCGCCCCGGCACCTCCGCACAAACCCCCACCGAGCTGTGGCCCCTGGACCTCTTCCCTGGCGCCCTCCAGAGCCCAGCGCCGTGGTTCCCTGCGCCACTGGCCTCTATGGCTAAGACGGGCCTGGTCATGGCCCTGGCTTATCTGGGAACTTCTGATGGAAGGCCCGAACCTTGGCGGGCACGTGCACGAAGTCAGCTGGTTCCCAAGATCGCTCCTCCGGTCCGTAGCCCACCCAGTCAATTAGGTATTGGAGCTTCCCATGGAGCCGCCTCGAGTCCAGGACCTGGGCAACCTGGAACTCCTCATGGCCGTCAACCTGGACTGGTGGTGGTGGTGGGGTAATGCAGCCCGGAAAATGGTCTGTGTGGCAAGGTTTCAGCAGGGATACATGGTGGTTCTTCAGGGAGGGGGGAAGCTCCAACTTGTAGGTGACCTGGTTTATCTGCTGTGGGATGGGGAATGCTCCCTTAGTCAAGGGACGTCCGGTGCGGTGACGTTCCAGGGACAGCCGAACCTTCTCCCCAACCTGGAACGCAGGCCCTTGCCACCGCCGTCGATCCGCTTGCGCCTTATAGTCCGCTTTGGCCCTCTCTAGGTGCCGCAAAGTGAATTGGGTCTGGGGTGTATGCATAGTCCTACTTTTCAATTTGTTCTACTACTGAAATGCTGTTTGGAATACTTTACTAATGTTTCAGCTGTATCTACTACAGTATCTTGTTACTGAAACCCATACCTCCATGAATACAGCAAACATCTCCCTTTGGGATGTCAACGTTAAGGTAATCGTTTATCTCCCCCTTGGATGTTCTGTTCATGAGAATAAGACTGTTGCGGCATGATAATTGTTTAATTGTACCATGCAGAGTTGAAGTGCTGATGTTCAACGTGGCATTCCTGCAAACGTTTATATGGTTCAAAGTTCAATGTAAAGCCTTGCAGTTTCCTGGAACTTGGATCCTATTGTTAATTTTTGAACTACGTCCGGCTTACTCAAGAAACTCTGCCAGTATTAATATCTCATTCTAGTGCAATGCTGTGGGCACACTGAGTTCAAGAAGTGCTTCAGTGAGCAATTCTCTTCTTAGCGGTAGATCAGAATGGGCTGCTCCTGCCTGCCTTTTGGGAGCAAGCCTTGAGCATCAAGGAATGCTACAGAGCAACCAAGCAAAGGTTTGAGTGTCAATGAGCTTGCTCTGTTCTGTATTTTTTATGAATTTGGTTGCAAAAAGGCCTGTGGTTTTGCCTGAGTAATCTGACGGATAATTAGGGAATTAACAAAAGGAGGTGGATGGTTCTTAATGTTCTGGAATCTCTATTCAGCCTCTGGAATATTATACCCATCATAGATTGTTAGAGAGATGGAAAGGCAGTTGGGAGGAGTATGAATTTCAGTGAGTAGGGGAGAGCTACGATATGCCAGAATATGAAGATCCTTAGGGTACAGCCACCTCCTTAAGAGCCTGCTGCAGGATTAGCACCTCTGCCTGTTTTTAGAAGTCTGTCCACTCCCAATAGGCTCTGCTTATATACTTGTGAGTAAATAGATATTGCAAATACATCACAAGTCTCCGGTACTTTTTCAACCATGTTAAATCCAGTAGCACTGAATATTTTCACTTCTGGATGTAATCGGTTGATTTTTTAAAAAAATGATATTGCTAATATAAATGAAACTTATTACTTCATGTACGTACATATTGATAAGTACTTTTCCTCACCATGAAACTGGCCTTGGATATGGTAGGATTTCTGAAGCTGATTTTGTGCTATACAGGGATGATGTGAAGCAGTCATAAAATTGATTGAGAGTCAGTGGTTGCGTGTGTTTCGGAGCTTGCCAAGATGATTTATCTCCCTGCTGTGTATATGAGTTCCAAATCAAATGCCCTGATTTACTGATTTGCCTCTGATGCATCTAGGTTGACGTCATGGCTCCGAGATGTATCTTTACAAAGGGGCTGGCAAGTCCAAGAGGTACAGTAGTGGGTGGTAGGGAATAGAGAAAAAGGGGTCATGCAGAATAAATGAACCATAAGAATTAGGCCCACTTTTGGCAGATGGATCTAATTTGGAGGGGTTTTATAGAGCCACGTTTTCTATCTGCCTGTGCAAACAAAAGGAATGTATTACACTCATAAATCTCTCCCCGCCCCTCCTTCCTACAAAAGCCAAACAGGAGGCTGGGAGATGTGCACAAGGAGCAGAAGTGGTTTCCAAGAAGATTCAGGGGAAACAAAGCAGGAAAGAATAAGATGGAGTGCCAGAATATAAGTACCGTATCTCATGCCAGGGTGGGTGTGAAAGGCTTGGTGACAGCAGCCATGGCCACAATGGTTTGTTATTTTTTTCGTCACTTCATGCTCTTCACCCTTTCCTCTTTTCCTCAGCCATGGCATAGGGATGGGGAAGAAATTTAATTTGGTTTCCATTTTTAAATGAATGTACCTAACTTGCACTTCCTGAAAAATACAAACAACACGGCCATCCTTCACAATTCTTAGCTTTCTGAATTTTGGATTTATTAGGGGGAAGTGTGCAGGAAAAAAATGCATATGTTGATGCTGGGGGAAGTTGCTTGCAAAGATGTATATATTGGGTAAACTTGCAGGAAAAGTTGTAATTGGCTGATTGGTCTGTCCTAGAATGTCCATAAGGAGCTCTTGCTTCTTATTTCGATAAACTACAGTTTAGTGCTATGTTCTGAAACCTAAATAGTTGTTGCTTAGCTGGCTTGGTTAGTTGAAGGAAGCCAGATTTATAACCAGTGATTTAAAGTTTGCTCATTCAACTATCTTCAGTTAAGACTAAATAAATATTTTTTCCCCCTGAGTTTGAGCATAAAAGTAAGCTGTGGTTAATCTAAAGTGAAAGTTTCCAATCTCCTTCTCCTGGTTGCACAAGGGGGAAGGGCAAAACCTAAGGTTTGCCTGTGATCGTTCCTCTAACCACTGTTTATAATTTCAGCCCAACCCAGCCATGAATTGCACAGGGAGAAATCTAGGCCCATTCTTAATTTTCCATGGAGATAGATGAATTGATGGGAATTAAAAAATAAATAAATACTAAGTATGGGCATTCTCTGGTAGCCCATGGGTTTAATTAAGCCCACCAGTCATCCTAATTTGACCCATGGAGACTTTTTACCACAGTCACACCCAACTGTTTTGCACCTGACATCAGGTGTGGGTCAGGTAAAGCTGAAAATACACACCTGATTGTTCCACTGAAAGCTAGGCTTGCCTTTGTTGTTGCTTTACTCTCAACAAAAAGGAGCCAAGAATAGCAGGTATAGAGTGCTGGATACAAGGGTGAGCTGGGAAATATCAGCTCAAACATAGAGTCTTTAAGTGCTCTTAGGCAGGTCACTATTCTCTCAAGGTTCAACCTCCACTTTTTAATATGTACATGTCAAGTATCTTCCTTATTATAATGCTACATTTAAAAATTAACAGGTAATGCTTTTATTGTGTTTTATATCAACTTTTTAGCATTAATTTTTTATTTAAAAAAGCAACAGCAAGAAATAATTCTTGATCATGCAAACAACCTCGAAAACTTGAAAACCCCCGCAAGACCAATTGCAGTCATTAACAGTCATTAACAGTCATCAACAGGTTTACCACTCCTATCAGCCCATCACCCATTCCCATCATCCCCACCCTCTGAATATACATAAGGGTCTGGTGACTTCTGTTTCAGTGTATCTGACAAAGTGTGCATGCACACGAAAGCTCATACCAAAATAAAAACTTAGTTGGTCTTTAAGGTGCTACATAGAATTTTTTTATCTTGAAAACTTTGTTTCTCAAAGATTCATTAAGATGGAAGCAGATGAAAATGAGAATACTCTACACTTCCTTTGCTCCAGTGTATGTAGCGTGTACATAGAGGAATTAAGCCCTTCAGCAACGCTTTCAAGAATGAAGCAATAATTGTGCTTCCCTGAGAACTACTCAACACACAGGCTGGACTCAATCTCATTCCCATGACCAGCCTGAGAATTACAGTCCACTTCTGACGCTTTAACTCAGAAGATCAATCGAGCGCTGACCTCTGCTTTACCCTGTGGATCTGTGGAGAGTTATTAAGAGTGATTAGTTAGGAATTACCCCACAGCAGTTTGCAATGATATTATTATTATGTTCTGTCATGGCATAGACACACTGCAGAGAACAACGGAAACAAGTTTCCAGCGAAACCCTCATGCTGGAAGCAACCCAACTCAATGTACAGACATAGATTTGTTCCCATGACAAGCACCAGAGCTTTTGCACATCTTAGTACTGTTGAGTAAGCACAGCGTCAGGAGGACCCAGAAGACTGGAGGTATTGGGTTGGATCAAGATTTAGTCATGCTTAGAGTAGACCCTGTTCCATTGATTTCAGTGGGTCTACGACTCTCATCATGACTTATGTCTGAATCTAACCCGATATAAGCTAGCAAATAGCCATCACAATAGGTGGTCATGTTTAGAGTAGCAGGCCAACAAAATTAATGCGACTGAAGTTAGTCCATAGCTGCCAAGTTTTCCCTTTTCTCATGAGGAAGCCTATTCAGCATAAGGGAATTTCCCTTAAAAAAAGGGAGAACTTGGCAGCTATGAGTTAATCCAAACTAGCAACTACCTGTTATGACAGATAAGGTGTGCATTAATATAGTCTCCAGATTACACAACAACAACAACAATTTTATTATTCATGCCCTGGCCATCTGGCTGGGTTTCCCCAGCCACTCTGGGTGGCTTCCAGTGGAATATAAAAGTATAATAATGTCAAACATTAATTTTTTTTCCAATACAGGGCTGCTTTCAGATGTCTTCTAAAAACTATGACATCTGAAGGGAGGGTGTGCCACTGTCAAGAAGGCCTGGTTCCCTGTAACTTCACTTCTCACAGTGAGGGAACCGCCAGAAGATCCTCAGAGGAGGACCTCAGTGTCTGGGCTGAATGATGGGGGTGGAGACACTCCTTTAGGGCCTTGGCCTATGGACCATTTAGCTTCTCCATCTTATGGGCCAAGGCCATTTAGCTCCTCCATTCCTGCATCTGACAATGTAACTGTCTGGAGTGAGATACAACTTTTGGCCTCTCTAAACTTCGTCTCTCTCTTTACTATGTTTTATGTGCAGAGGTGGGCAAACCAGTTTTCCCCTGGACTGCTGCAGGGAACCTGGGAAATGAAAGCCCTTTCCCTTTTACTTACAGTGGAACCTCGGTTTATGAACACCTCGGTTTATGAATTTTCGGTTTATGAACGCCGCGGACCCATCTGGAACGGATTAATTCATTTTCAATTACTTTCAATGGGAAAGTTTATGAACAGACTTACGGAACCAATTACACCCATGCTTCAGTTTATGAACGCTTCAGTTTAAGTACTCCGCGGACCCGTCTGGAACGGATTAATCCACTTTCAATTACTTTCAATGGGAAAGTTCGCTTCAGTTTATGAACGCTTCAGTTTAAGTACTCCGCGGACTGTCTGGAACGGATTAATCCACTTTCCATTACTTTCAATGGGAAAGTTCGCTTCAGTTTATGAACGCTTCAGTTTATGAACAGACTTCCGGAACCAATTGTGTTCATAAACCGAGGTACCACTGTACTTTTAAATTAGGGCCTGCAGTGACCGTGGAACCGAGAAGAGAGCAGGCAGCAGGTAGGTTCCTTCTGATGCCTACCGAGTAGTCAGCGCTTCCAGAACAATGTCTCCTAGGAGTTGTAGTTCAATTAAGGGACACTGTGATGTCCATGTCCCTTGGAAATACTACAACTCCGAAGAGAAACTGCTTTGGAAGCTTTGACATGCTCCACTGCCACGGCACCATCCAAAAGTAAAAGTAAGTTTAAAATGGAAGTTAAATAGGTGGTATGAATCTGAGTCAGTGAGGGTTTAGGGAACTCAGTGGTCTTTTAAAAGCTCACCTCTCCTTTGGGCCAGACTCAAGTGAATTCTCATGACAATCCTAGCTATGTGACATTTCATGACTTTGTTATTACACCGTGTTGTCACCAAAGCTACAAGAAAGGAAAGATTAGAGTGGAAAGTGAGGGCCTTCTAAACCATTCCCCCTCAAGCTGTTTTCCACTGAAAAAAAAACACCTCCTTGCAAGTGGCTTTTATATCCACTGTGAGGGGAAAGACAAGAAATGGGAGATAAAAGTGGCTGGGGAGGGGTGATTGTCAATGGAAAACACGCATGAAGAGAAAAGGTTAAGAATAATAATAATAATAATGATAATAATAATAATTTGCATAAGATCCTTTCCTCTCATGCAGATCTTCCATTTCAGAATGCAACTTTAACAGCTGCATTCTGTAAAAACAGAACCCTTTTTCAAAAGTATAACAAACTACACTCATCAAGTAACCCCTTCTTGCAGTGGAGGCTGATTCATAAGGAGAGTGGAGCACTGTCCCACTAAAAAAAACAGTCATCCTTTGAAGCGTCCCCACATTTCTCCACATTTTGCAGTGCCATTCTGCAGACAGGTAATGTGTACAAAAATGCATGTCGTAAAGTGTGCATATATCTGTATATTGGTTAAATATGATAGTACAGTGGTACCTCAGATTACAAACACCTCGGGTTACAAACAATTCAGGTTACAGACTCTGCTAACCCAGAACCTCGGGTTAAGAACTTTACTTCAGGATGAGAACAGAAATCGTGCTCCGGCGGTGCGGTGGCGGTGCGGTGGCAGCAGGAGGCCCCATTAGCTAAAGTGGTACCTCAGGTTAAGAACGGTTTCAGGTTAAGAACGGACCTCTGGAATGAATTAAGTTCGTAACTAGAGGTACCACTGTAATGATATTAATAATAGTAATATTAGTGACATGATCACAATGTTGGTGAAAAATAACAAAGCAAAAATGCATTATTAAGGAAAAATCCATTGCAAATATGTATGTATTAGACAGAACGGCAGATAAAAATGTAAGAAGAAATTTGCTCTAAAATGAAGTGTTTGACCACATGCAACTTTGACCACATGCACCTCTGACATGTATCGTTTGTGATGGCGGTGGCCAACCTTCAGTGTGGGCTAAAAAGGGTTAGCCATCACATTTCCTGGATATTTCATTTGCTCATCCACATAATCTGCCATTTTGAGGTCTCCGCTTGGCCTGTTCATGTCTTGAAGTATAGTTGTTATGAATGCTATCATGCTTTCATAGGAGTCAGTGTGATGCATGAAGTCTGGCTGCAGCAAGAATGGCTCAATCTGTTCCATATCCTGCTCTGTTCGGACATTTGATACCCTGCTGTGCAATTCTAACCATGTCTACTCCAGAAGTAAGCCCTACAGAAATTACTGGGGCTTACTCACAGGTAAACAGGGTGAGGATTGCGGCCTTAACTGTGAATTCTACTAAATTAGCATTTCCTTCTCTAAGAACAAACCTCTTACTATAATCTCAGGAGCTTTCACTGCTAGATGCAGTTTTTAACCTGACAAGATGCTGAAATATAGCAACTCTTGCACTGTATGATGTGGCAAAAAGAAAAAGTAGGCGGGTGCTGGTGGTGGAAGAGTCATTGCTATGGTGATTACCAGCTCTTGCAGAGGCAAACTCTCCTGGGTATAACGTCATCTTCATTGCTGGAGTTGGACATTTTTCTGTACGATGATGAGTAATCACCCAGGACCTTAATGTAAACCTAGAATGTGTCTCACCATAGAGCTAGTTAAGCATGAGGATGTTATTTGGCAACGTGGAGGATTGATATTATCATATAAAATTATTGTGCAATCACAGGGACCATGTGAGAACCTCAGATTTCTTTCTTTGAAGAAGAGAACGGGCCTGATCAGTCTTGCAGTGCAATCTTATGTATGTGTACTCAGACACAATGCCCCACTGTGTTCAATGGCAATTATTCCCAGGTCAGTGTGTATGCTAATACATGTCCCCTAATTATCTATTCCCCCCCCCCTAGCAGCTAACAGATCACTCATATTGGACAACATGTAGCCAAATACTTTTTCCTTTAGTTTGGTGGAATGGTTTTGCTACTCTGTGATAATTTGTATTTTGTTGTTACGTGAGCCAACTGAAGGGCCTTTATGACCAAAAAATAGATTCAAATTCTTAAACTAAATAAACTAAACAAACAAAATATGTCAAGGGTGCAGGAATCCCCCCTCAAAAAAGATGGTGTCCATTTAATATTTACTGTTTTAATTATTTGTATATATTTGTACAAATATGTTTTGAATTTATGTATAAAGACAAAACTGGAAATAATACTATTACCACTATTATCAAGACATGGAAGCACAGCTACCTTTTCTTTTTTGTACGCTGCAAACAGACTTCACTTTCACAAAGTCTAAAAAGCATTTTTTTAAAAAAAGTTGAAAATGGAGACATTTGCAGTTCAAAACACAAAGGTCTAGGTTGGATATAGATTATAATTCCCCACCGCACTGAGAATTGAAGCTGGTTGGAAGAGGGAGCCCTGTGCGTGATTTTGCAGCCTTTCCTATTCTTTGTTTCAAAAACCTGCAGATCCTATGAATGTGCAGAGCTTGGGGTTCCCTCAGTCCAGCTCCTCTATCCTAGTTGCGCCGCTGAGCAGGTTACCATGTGATTCCTGCAGATCCTGTTTTTAAGGACCATATCTCAGTGGTAGAGCATATACTTTGCATGCAAAATCACTAAGGTTCAATCCCTTGCATCTTCAGGGATATATCATCATCGTCGTCATCATCATCATCATTTGCATACGGGGGAAACCCTGGAGAGCCATTGCCTATTGGTTTGGAAAGTACTAAGCTAGATGGACCAAGTGGCTGACTCACTATAAATCACTTTCCTATATTCCTTCCCACATCCAACAACAGGTGATAATGAGTAAAAACATATACATGTATATGCATGGGCATACTATCTGAAGCATCAGAATCATACCATCAGCATCAAGCCTCTGACTCAAATCACTTTCTGCCCTCTGAAAATCTGTCCCCCAGCCCCAGAAATAATCTAAAACGAAAACATAGTACTCAAATATCCCAACACTTGGCCGTCTTGAAAATGGAATTAAAAACACCCTACCCAATAAACATTGGATGTATGGTTATAATGTGAGATTCAGCAACTTGCCTATATATCCACTTTTGCTTGGTAATTTTTTCATCCAGGCTGTAGAAAAAAAATGTTTTATA